>NC_142285.1:37781248-38134582 GCF_965620075.1 Prunus avium | reverse complement strand
TTTATTCAATAGTATGTGAGAATTATGTGTATAATACGTGAATTTTGTGTGTCTTATTGAAATTTTTGTAAAAAATAGGTGTATCAAACATGAGACATACATGCGTACGTGCATAATACATTATTCAATGTGAAGGTGCTAGAATCTTAATACGGGTGATAACTCTAGAAAAGTAAAAAATGAAAAATGGACAATAGATACTCGAGTAATGGCCTAATAGTCATGGATAGGACTCTTGGGCTATGGAGAAATTTAGTTAGGACACCCAAACGATTAGACAAAAGACTTAGTAAATATAAATTAATTATTTTGTGGACTTTTTCTATAATTTTTTATATTAAATAACAATTAAAATATAATTACTAATTAAAGTGATTCAAAAAGGCTAAGATATTACTTAATTACATATATTAAATTGAAGAAGTAGGCCAAAAAACAAAAGTAAAGAAATTAATTATATGTTTTTTTTTTTTTAAACAACCTCTCCCGATGAAAGTTCATCGGCACAGGTCTACGTCGGCGAAATTTACTGGATAAAATTTTCTTTTTAAAGGCTATAGCCGCACGGCTAAGCTATTTATATATTAAATTATAGAAGTAGGCCAAAAAACAAAAGTAAAGAAACTAATTATATGATTTTTAAATTTTTTTTTCAAAAGGGTTATTCTCAGCAAT
Source organism: Prunus avium (assembly GCF_965620075.1). NCBI lineage: Eukaryota > Viridiplantae > Streptophyta > Magnoliopsida > Rosales > Rosaceae > Prunus > Prunus avium. The sequence continues at coordinate 38,133,907 of NC_142285.1, read as the reverse complement.
GGTCCCTCAACTATACCCGTAGTTACAGTTTGGTCACTCAATTCAATTATTAGTTGCAGAGGTCACTCAAGTAGGTGTTTTGTTGCACCATTAGTCCTTCCGTCAAGTCTGTGAATTTTTCTGTTTAAAATGATGACGTGACAAGCATCTCTTAGATTATTGATGGTCAAATGTGACTTTTCAGTTAGGATTATTTGTAGCAATGATCCCTCAACTATATTCGAAGTTACATTTTGGTCACTCAACTCCAAAAATAGTTACAGAGGTCACTTAATTAGGTGTTGTGTTGCACCATTAGTCCCTACCGTTAGAGAGACTTGACGGTAGGGACTAACGGTGCAACACAACACCCAATTGAGTGACCTCTGCAACTAATAATTGAATTGAGTGACCAAACTGTAACTACGAGTATAGTTGAGGGACCATTGCTGCGAATAACCCTTGAAAAAAAAATACCTCTCCCGATGAAAGTTCATCGGCACAGGTCTATGTCGGACGACGAGCCAAGCATGTGGTTAACATGTGCACAGAGACATTTCCTTCCAAATATGAGGATTGAAAAGACAGTTGAAACTGGAAAATGATGGATGGATGATGATATATTGGATGTGAAAGACAGGTGAATCTGTACATTTCATAAATAAAAAAAGGCAAACTTGTGGTGCAATGAAACTTTAATGCCCACAAAAATAATCACTATAATCTATCCATTTGTCCAAACAACATAACTAACAATACAAGATAAATAACTCTGAAACCCCAATAGGATGCTATATAATTATAGATAAATGAGGGGCTGCTCCTGTTTTTTTATTGCACATAGAAGTTTTTCCCTTTCAACTTTAAATTATATGCATCTGCTTCCAGGACATGCAAAGAATGATTTGGCTTATCTAATGGAAAACTAACTTGTCTAAAGTGTATATGGTACAGAATTACGAATCATGCGGCTGCAGACTGTTTGTCTTCATGGTCTTCCAGATTCAAAGCCTGAAGCAGCTTTGGCCAGGATTCAGGAATCCCTCCAGGAAGATCAAACTCTAACAATTTTCCTCGACTGCGGTAGAACCCCTCCACGGGTTGACTCTGCAAGGACAACATGATATGTGACGCACAAATTACAAATTGAACCAAAATTAAAGACTGGTTACAGAAAGACTAATGACATAAATAAGTCTTGATTGGCCAGTGTCCAAATGTGAACTCATGACAACAAGGAGAAGGTCCATCTATTAGCCGATGCTGTTCCAGTGGATCAATAATGACAAAGCAATCTCCTCATGCATGGAGAAGATTGTTTTAGTAAGCATAGCTGGACACTTAATGCAAGAATTAATACAGTAACAAAGAGCATGCCAAGTAGAACAGTCTCTGAGGCATCAATCCTAAGCAGGAAGAATGGGGAGTATATTATGGGCGGCAGTGCTTCAGTCATATTAGTATTAATATATTTCAAACTTAAAAATAAATCTTCTAGACTAGTTGGTTGACTTCTTAAAAAGGAGTGAAAAGAGCATCCCAAGATATATACGAACTATTCTAAATGAGAGTCCAAACAACGTGCTAGATGAGAAGAAGCATCTCATTCTTAAATATACCATACCCACGTGCACCTGAAATCCCAATGTTAAGAGGGAAGAAAAGTGCAATAACTCTCTTGTATCTCGCAAGCATAGGAGATCCAACCTTTCATGAGGACGCTGGTTTGATAAAGAAGCAAGCTGCATCCAATCATACATTAATACCGGCAATCACAGCCCACAATATGCTCAATTTTAATAAAGAGAAATATAAAGTTACCCAGAAGCTGAAGGTTTGAGTCTTGCTGAAATGGCCCTATATCTTTCAACCGTGGAAAGGAAAAACACAAAAGAAGAGCTTCTCTTGGAGGACAAAGGAAAAGAAAACAAAACAAGATAAACAATACAGGAAAGTGGCATGGACTAACAACATTAAAGGGTGCTCAGCATCCCCAATTAACATCTCTAACTACTCAACTGATATGCTAGCTGTAGAATGTAATAATATAAACAAGGCTGAATGCCCAATTCGCACTAGCACTCGTCTTTAATTCTAGGCAAGTACTACTACTAAGAAGTCAGAATTGTAACTACTAAGAAGAATACCTGCACGACCATTTGCAGAAGATGCATGCAAGTAATTGAGCGTGAAATCCACCCACTATTAGCACATATATCCATCATGGCCTGGATGATTATCATACTTTGATCCAATACTGACTTTAAGTCTGTGACGTAGTCACTGATTGGTAATCCTTACTGCGAGAAATGTGCCTGAATGCAGAATTCATGCATGGTAAGAGAATAAAACGATGAGAGAACTAAAAAGGAAAACAACATGAAGTTTTTATTCGAAAATCATATAGTTGAAGACAACTCTGACCTGAAATAGCAGATGGGCTTCGACATGTGGATCATCCAAGCGGTCCTTATCCACTTTATATCAAACTCAAGTTCAGTATTGTCCAAGCCATAGTAAGTTGGATTAAACATCTGCAGAAAACTATGCTCATGTAAGATTTTGTACAGGCTCAACAAATCAAATACTAAGGACACAAATAATAAAAACCAAAGGCTTTTAACTTGTGTCTTCACCTCATTTAAGTACAAGAGGATCATTGTCACAGCAGCAATGCAAATGATAGGCGTTCTGAACTTTACCAGCAAAAAAAAGATAGGTGTAGAGTATTGAAAAAATAAAAAGGAAAATGGTTTATTGATTAGATATAGGACTGCAAGACTTCATCCACTGACTTTATTAGATTTTCTGATATTCAGAACCCCAAACAACCTGATTCCTAGTATTTGAGGCAAATATTCAGAAAGTAATACGATTCGTGTTAATTGATTGTTAGGCAGGCGGATTGTAATGGACATCTACTCTCATCTTTCTTGTAGAATCTGAGCAACTGTTGACTATAAAGTCATGTGTGACCAAAACCATCATTTGCAATATATCTGTGATTGATATTGGAAAATCAACATATCTCTTTGTTTTCCCATCATAATATTCTGTTGCAATATACTCCTGCTAGAAACAGCTGCTGCAAAAGAGAATCAACACTTACTTAAATTTGTCATGAAGAACAGCTGCTGCAATATACTCCTGCTAGAAACCTTTGTAAATATAGGAACCAAATGAAAAAGATACCGCACAAATTTTACCTTACCTTAATAATGACCAGATGATGACCTGGAAGGTTTACGCCCCAAGCCAATGTGCTGGTACAAACCAATACCTATAATTTAATACATATGCCTAATCAGTATGTAGAGTAAGAAAATGATCTTTTTATATTCTCTTTTCCTAATGTGTTTTTCAGGAAAGACTCATGCTTACTGACGTAAAACAGAAATGCCTGAACCAGAGATCTATCTTTGTCATTCAGACCGGCATGGTGTAATCCAGTGCCAAACTGCAAGGTGCGCCTCAGGTTAAAGAACCATCTGCTGGGCTTCTTCTGGCATACTAAGAAACTGCCTTGGATGTTCATCTGACGTTGCCAACTTCAATAACAGAAAAGCACCAAAAAAATCGAATCAACGCAACAACCGAAACCGAAGGAAAAAAAATCCAAGCTTGAGTTGAGAGAGAAGCTCAACACCGAGTATTTGAATTTTGAAGATTGGACGGCGAGTGCAAGCTTCGTCTGTCTTCCTTTGGAAAAAAAAGGACGCCCAGGCTGCCTAGACCCAACCAGGCCGCCTAGAACCTCCCAGGCCGCCTAGGTGCCGCCTAGATCCGCCCAGGCCGCCTAGGCGCCGCCTAGATCCGCCCAGGCCCCCTAGGCGCCGCCTAGACCCGCCCAAGCCGCCTAGGCGCAGCCTAACTCGCTTATAGCATCAGAGTTGTTATCTTGGTGGAGGTTTCAATAGCTGAATGACATTTGATGATTTTCATAGAGAGAGTCCAATTCAATCCAATCAAAGCAACAGCCGAAACAAAAGAAAAAAAAAATCGAAGCTTCAGTTGAGAGAGAGAGAGAGGCTCAAGACCGAGTCTTTGAAGCTTGGAAGTGCTTAATAGAGAGGCAAAATGGATGACTGCGAGTGCAAGCTTCGTGCTTGTATCGAATATATTTAAAGGGTATAGCCGCGCGGCTATACCTTTCAAATATTCGAATATATTCACAAAGTATAGCCAAGCGGCGGTACTTCTAAAATAATATATTTAACCAGTATAGGATAGAGTTATTTCTTCAATCTTTTTTATTTATACCAGTGATATTAGGGAATGAGAATTTAAATTCTTTCCGATACCTCCTATTCTAATGATTTCCTACTATTTGCCCATTTGGCAAGAATAAAAAAAATGGATTTTACTTATAAAAAATAATACGGGTTAAATCCATAAATACAACAACAAAAAATAGGGATCCACCAACATCTTGGGAATAAAAGAATCTTGAATTTCAGAGTATAAAATTGCTTATGTAAGAATTTACTTTCTAAAATGTTTCCGTCGTAATTATGAACTAAACCTAATGACAACATTTTTCTCATTGTACTTGACAACCTTGCTCTTCTGCTATGAGATATATCAATTTGCGTTGTATTCTCTGCAGATAAAAAATTGGATACAAAATAGTCTAATGAGACAACAAAGAGAAGAGTTTTGAAATAAATTGAAGGTATCTGAGATCATATGGCATTGATGTATATACTAACTATTCTAAATGCGATTTCAAACAACGTGTTAGATGAGAAGTAGCATCTCATTCATATATATACCATACCCACGTGCACCTGAAATTCCCAATGTTAAGAGGGGAGAAAAGTGCAATACCTCTCTTGTATCTCGCAAGCGTACGAGATCCAACCTTTCATGCGGACGCTGGTTTGATAAAAAAGCTAGCTGCATCCAATCATACATAAATACCAATAATCACAGCCAACAATATACTCAATTTTAATAAAGAGAAATATAAAATTACCATAAGCTGAAACGCTCAGGATCTTGTAGCGAAGGCATCAGCGCTTCCACGCCGAGAAGTCTCTCAAATCATCTTTGATTTGTAAAGAGATACTATCATGCATCAAAAGGGAACATAGGTATACTGAACACAAGAATAGGGGAAGAAATCATTCTAATGTACACTGGCATGACATATAGACTGAAAATTTTAATGGCTTGAATAAAGACAAATGGTCACAAGTAAATAAGATATGTTGATCTAGAGATTACATCCTTCCCAAATGTTCCAAGCAGAAGCTTCCTGAAGATGAAATCTGAATATAAAAGACATTTCAATGGAAAAAAAGGTTTAACCTAATAAAACTAATCTTTCATTTCCAACCATTACAACTAACCACCAAATTGAAACATGCAATCTCAGTCATGCAATAATATATTCACCCAAAATAATGGAAAATCTAATTCAGGATATTCTTAATGGTCATCCAAATACCTATTATAGAGGACTAAGAGATTTAAGTTATGGAGATAACCCATTGAAAAAAAAAACATAAAAGAAGGTAAATTCCGAGTTCATTCAATTCATGTCATTCTTGAGCACTTTACCTTGACGTGCTGCTCTTTTACCCCGCCCTGTCCATAATCGAGCATATTCTGCTGCATTATTTGTCAATTCCTACAACTGGACAGATATAGAAGTTAAACCATATAGGCACAACCAATATGAGGGGGGAAAAACATGGAAGAACTTTGTCCTACATCTTCCTTCAGTGATGCATGTTACACTTTACAGGGCCTTTTAGCAATGATATTACTAGACTTAATTCAATGACAACTATAATACATTGGAAGATTTACAACCAAATTCCATTAGGTCACGTGTCACATGTGAAATCAAATGCCTTCTCCACAACACTTTAAGCTCTACTTATTGTATCTCAAGTTTTGCCAATTGAAGTTGAAAACTACGCAACTTTGCATCTAGAAAAGTGTATGACCAATTTATTAATAAAAAATTAAAAAAATTTAAAAAAAATCTCGAAAGCATTGTTAAGCACCAGATCAAGTTTAACTCAAGCTTCTTACTATTCTCCACAACAACAAAATTTAAATATAAAATATAAAAGAAAAGAGCACACTCCAATAGAAAAAAGCAAACCAAATTGTCAAGAATTTACGCCTGCTCTCTCTCTCTCTCTCTCTCTCTCTCTCTCTCTCTCTCTCTCTACCTTTCCGGTGGATATATGTCATGTACCCTTACGGTACCTGAAGAGCACATCAAAACACAAAAATATTGAACAAGAGCAGTAACTAAAGATCAAATGAATGGCTAGACATCTCATAGGACAACTCACCCATCTTGGTCCCAAGATCGAATTATATGAAACCGTCGGCAACTTTCAATCTGCATGAAATAGTATTATTTTAAGTATGTGAATGGATCATTAAAAAACACATCATAACTTCAAACAAAATACGTTCTGACATGGAAATATTTATCATAGATAAGCCTATTAGTTAATTTGCAATCTCTGGTGTATAAAAAAAGACCAAAAATAGAGGATAATTGTTCATTAAAGTAGAAGTGGCCAGCGCGTAGGTGCCAGTGCCATGTGTCAAAATAGTTTTTTAAAAAGGAAAAATGAGTATAGCCGCGCTATACTATTTCTTTAAAAAATAAAAAAAGATTCTTTATCTCCCAGCGCCTATGCGCCACGTGTCAAACACGTACAGCCGCGCAGCTATACTATTTTTTGTTTTAAAAATTTAAAAAGGAGTAAAGCCGACCGGCTATACCATTTTGAATTGGGGAAAGCTCCGTATAGCCGTTTCGGCTATACCATTTTCTTTAATATATATTATATTTTTATTCGATAGTATGTGAGAATTATGCGTATAATACATGAATTTCGTGTGTGTTATTGAATTTTTTGTAAAAAACAGGTGTATGAAACATGAGAAATACGTGCGTACGTGTATAATACTTTATTAAACGTGAAGGTGCTAGAATCTTAATATGGGTAATAACTCTAGAAAAGTAAAAAATGAAAAAGAGACAATAGTTACTCAAGTAATAGCCTAATAGTAATGGATAGAGCTCTTGGGCTATGGAGAAATTTAATTAGGACACCTAAACGATTACACAAAAGACTTAGTAAATAGAAATTAATTATTTTGTGGACTTTTGCTATAATTTTTTATATTAAATAACAATTAAAATATAATTACTAATTAAAGTGATTAAAAAGGCTCAGATATTACTTAATTACATATATTAAATTAAAGAACTAGGCCAAAAAACAAAAGTAAAGAAATTAATTATATGTTTTTAAAAAATAAAATTTTAAAAATCTCTCCAGACGAAAGTTCGTCGGTATAGGTCTATGCCGGGGAAATTCCCCGGATAAAATTTTCTTTTTAAAGGCTATAGCAACACAGCTATACTATTTATATATTAAATATATAAAATTATAGAAGTAGGCCAAAAAACAAAAGTAAAGAAACTAATTATATGTTTTTTTTTTTTTTTTAAATACCTCTCCCAACGAAAGTTCATCGGCACAAGTCTATGCCGGCAAAATTTCCCGGATAAAATTTTCTTTCTAATGATGGATGGATGATGATATATTGGATGTGAAAGACAGGTGAATCTGTACATTTCATAAAAATAATGGCAAACTTGTGGTGCAATGAAACTTTAATGCCCACAAAAATAATCACGACAATCTAACCATTTGTCCAAACAAACAACATAACTAACAATACAATATAAATACCCATTTTACATAACTCTGAAACCCCAATAGGATGCTATATAATTATAGATAAATGGGGGGCTGCTCCTGTTTTTTATTGCACATAGAAGTTTTTCCCTTTCAACTTTAAATTATATGCATCTGCTTCCAGGACATGCAAAGAATGATTTGGCTTATCTAATGGAAAACTAACTTGTCTAAAGTGTATATGGTACAGAATTACGAATCATGCGGCTGCAGACTGTTTGTCTTCATGGTCTTCCAGATTCAAAGCCTGAAGCAGCTTTGGCCAGGATTCAGGAATCCCTCCAGGAAGATCAAACTCTAACAATTTTCCTCGACTGCGGTAGAACCCCTCCACGGGTTGACTCTGCAAGGACAACATGATATGTGACGCACAAATTACAAATTGAACCAAAATTAAAGACTCTTGTTACAAAAAGACTAATGACATAAATAAGTCTTGATTGGCCAGTGTCCAAATGTGAACTCATGACAACAAGGAGAAGGTCCATCTATTAGCCGATGCTGTTCCAATGGATCAATAATGACCAAGCAATCTTCTCATGCATGGAGAATATTGTTTTAGTAAGCATAGCTGGACACTTAATGCAAGAATTAATACAGTAACAAAGAGCATGCCAAGTAGAACAGTCTCTGAGGCATCAATCCTAAGGAGGAAGAATGGGGAGTATATTATGGGCGGCAGTGCTTCAGTCATATTAGTATTAATATATTTCAAACTTAAAAATAAATCTTCTAGACTAGTTGGTTGACTTCTTAAAAAGGAGTGAAAAGAGCATCCCAAGATGCTGAAACAATACCTTATCATTATATATCCGGAGTCTTTCCTTCACAACTTCTTCAGTGTCATCGGATCGTGTGATAAGCTTTGATGCACAATGTGGAGGGGGAAGAAGTGGAGCCATGTACATGCCAGGCTTCCCATCCTCACCCTTAATGTCAATGCAGGCCACATTGTAATTCCCTCCACACTCACTACAAATCCTTCTTCCAAGGCACTTTGCAAGTAGAGCCTCTTCACGAAGCTTTAGGTTGACCACCAAGTCAATGTCTGTTACTCCCTCTAAAATTTCCTGTAAACCAATCAAAACTTAGAATGCAAGTAATAACCACAGAGGTAAAATATATTTGAGAGGAGGGGAGGAGGGAATGGTAGGAAAGCTGAATTAATGGGACATAAGAATATACTATTTTATCATACAATAAGCTCTGTTGCCAATTTAAAGGCACTAAGTCAATGCCAACTCTTCTTTGTGTAGCCACTGGAGCCATTATAAAAGAAAAGAAATTCAAACTACTCGGTGAAGGAGCATCCTTTAAAATCAATTTCAAATTTTGGACTGTCCTCCAGAGGTCATAAAAACCTGGAAAGTCCCACGAATTCAGGATTTTTGAAAAATTGCACAACATGGTAGATGTTCACAGTCTAATAATCATACAGGAATTCAATGAACATAAGCCCCAAAGGGATGCAAATTTCTTATACAAATATGCTCAATGAACATCGCCTGCTCATGAATCTATATAACCCAAAAACAAGAGACTCCCATAAGCAAACATATTATCAAAGACAACACAGATGAATTCAGATTTTGCTGAGCCAAACATAAAATTAAACCAAACAAAAAAACATAAAGCGATAACCTTTGAAACCAAAAGAAGCAAGACAGAAGTACTGCTATGCTGGAATTTGGAGGCAGTAGAGTAATAAAATTGTGTGCTTTCAAAGACCATAAATTTATTATTTATGTGCATAGTTCAACTCTACTAACCTCAACTAAATCTTTAATTCCAAATACATTTTGTCATCTACACCTGCAAGATCATATTGTCCCTATTTGCTATCTCCCAAGCAAGATCATCCAATGTATGTTTCAAGCAAAATTTTGATGGAAAAAATAATGGTATTACCGCCTGACGAATAGTTCGAGGAAAACCGTCGAGAATGAAGCCAGTTTCACCCTTAGCTGCACTAGCTTCAAGACGCTTGGACAACAAGTTTATGATAATCTCATCCGAAACCAATTTGCCCTGGTTCACAACCTCTGCAAGCTGCAATTTTTTTGTTCGGGTTTTTCACAAATTGAAATTTTCTGAAAGAAAAAAGAAAAAAAAACAATCAAAGAAAAAGGATAAAAACCCTAAGGTCTAAGGGAAGGGGGACCTGAAGAGCGAAGGGACCAGAAGACGAGAGCTCGTCGCGAACGAGATCGCCCGTGGCGATGTGGGGGACGCCGAGGAGGGTGGAGAGGCGAGAGGCGTAGGTGCCTTTGCCGACGCCGGGGCAGCCGAGGAAGACCCACTGGGCATTCCTGTCCTTAACGTCTCGCTGCAGAGGAAGAGACTTTTGGGTGATGACAGAGGAAGACGCCTTGATGTCAGTTTCGGAATTTAGAAAAGATGATGAACGGAAGCTCCGAACTGAGAAAGAGCTTGCTGCTCTTAATCTTAAAACGCGGTTCAAAACCGCCATGGGAGGAAGCAAAAGTCAATTTTTTTTTTTTGGGAGCGGCAGACAGAGAGAGAGAGAGAGGGAGGGGTTTTATGTTTGGGGACGGGAGGACGGGAGTGTGAAATTCGATTCTGATTTTTACCTTTCTGGGATTTCCCTGTAAGCCAGGAAAGCAGGCGGTTTTTGGCGCTTAGAAATGTGCCACGACACGTGTAATAAAACCCAGTGCTCTCCACAAATGTCAAAAGTACATAAATGTTTTTCTTTTCAGCTTTAATTTATTATTCTGTCATTTTTTGTTGGAGTTTTCTTTGCTTTTCTTTGTCATCTGGATTTGATGAGCATGTCATATTTTCTTGGTTGATATCGCAAATGCGACATATTGCCGTCATTGAGGAGTTTGGCTCCCGCAGATCTCAGAAAAGGCCTCTGGATTTGGCAATTCCATGAAATTTCATACCCTTCATTAGAATGAAAATTTGCAAGCAAAGATGCAGTTACTAATTTATAGATTTCAAAAAAAGGGTCAAAAAGGAAATTACATCACGAAAAAAACACTCGAACAAAGCACTAGATCAAATCGGAATACAGTAATAATCTTACATAACATCACTATGATTGAAGGATTAAACATATAAAATACAAATCAAATACACGTGCAGTTATACAAAGGTTGTCGTTGTTCGGCCTACATCTGATCAGACCTGCCCTCATCCTCACTAATTCCATCGCCTGCATGCCTGCAGCCAGATCAAGCAGACAAGGCTAAGAAAACAACGAACAGGAACTACAATTTCTGCTAGATTATGACTTGAAATGAAACTTTATCATAAGGTTTCAAAATGTTATACATAGTTTTGAAATGACAAAAGTGGGATCGACATGTCACAAGGAAAATGTAGCCATTTATACTTCTCTTCTAATAAAAGCATCTATGAAAGAGAAACTTCTTGTAAATAGCCTTACTTTGATTTTTAACCTCATAGAAAATCCATCTCTCTAGCATTTTGCATCGCTGCAGTTTTCTTTGAAAGGAAAGCTTTTCCTAGTAAAGTGAACATAACATAAAGGGGTTCAGAACATACCGCCACGATGTGGTTAGATTGCGAGCTTTTCTATCCAATTGAAGGTTTTCCATGGCACTCGAAGCTCGAATGACATCCTCTGGACTTTCATCACTATCATATCTCCAATTGTAGTCATCTTTCCTGTAGCTAGACATGGAGGACCCACCTCTTCGATCTGAATGCTAGAATGTATCAGTTAAACAGAAACAAATGCAAGCAGATAAAGGACAGGGCATAAGAAATTGCTTTGTCACTCACCAGATGACTGGGAAGATGCACCAGGCCTATAATAAGCACACCAACAAACTAATATCAATTAAGAATTTCAGAGAAAAGGAAAACGAGACACAGTAAATACAAAATACTGAAGCAGTAATGTAGGCTCAGCACCTTCCTAGTGGAGGCAGCCCTCCAGCAACAGATGATGAAGAAGGTCTTCGCATGTTGCGAGAGTCTAAATTGGATAAGGACTCTGTTTCTGAAGTAGCTAGCCTCCTTCCAGTACCCCTTGCTTGAGATAAATTCTGTAGTAACCAGATCTAATGATAAGAAATCTGCTAAAGGACTAATTACAAACAAAAGATCAGGTAAAGAAATTGTATAAATATGGTCACATAATTCCTTTCTCTTTTGGCCAGGAAGTTTTTTACCTTGGTTAGTTGAACCTCAAAATTGTATACTAATCCCATCCTATGACTGATCAAGAGATCTATAAAAAAAGGGGAAAAAAGGCCCATAGGTATACAAGAGACTATGTCTTGCAATCATGTGAACTAATCTATACCGAGTCTAGAAGAATTAATACAAATCAACTAGCAGCCTCGATTTCGTGATAAAACATAACAATCAGGTAAATGTATCTTGAACCAAAGAAATAATTCCCATGTAAGACTACAGTCCTATTGCAAATTCTCATTTTACCTTGAAAACTATGTACTTTAACTCAAAAAATATCAAACCTCAAATTTCAAAAATCCTTCAAGCACGTCCAAAAGCAAAGGACCACTATCCCCATTTCGGTTAAGATCATATCCATTCTTACTACTAAAGTCCTTCAACTCAGCTTTCCAAGAATCCTTTTGCTGCAATTCAACAAAAGCAAAAGCAACAATCATTAGCATAAGATGAACAACACAAGACACTCAAGACACTTTCTGCACTAAAATACTTGATTACCAAATTACACTCAGGCTGATAAACTTTTAGCGTATGGTTTAGTTGCGCCCAGTCTAAGTATTCGCATACTAGTGCCGTAAGCAACCTTCCTACAATGAGCATGTGAAAGTGAAATTCAGCTTAAGAGCAGAAGCCAAGATGAAATTACTTTACTTGAACAAGGAGGAGCAAGGATAAGTAAGAACCTGAAGGGGAAGCATGGAGCTGTTTAGCACGATCGTTGCAGCTACCGAGCAATGCTGGAGGCAAGCCTTCTTCTTTCTCGATGACCTTGTCCTCCTCTTCAATTGCCTCAAACACACTTGCTCGCAATTCAGCCTACCGCAACAGTAAAATCAGCCAACGACCCAGAAAAATCATTTCTCACGAACAACAAGTTTGATCATGTACATCAAACTAATACTAAAATATCCAGAATTATCAATCATCCCCTAATTTTGCACAATGGGGGATCGCGTTCAAAAACTCGAAGCTTCAAATTCCACTTAAGCAAAACAAAGGTACAAACATGAAATTACAAACCCTAAAAGTCAACTAAACTCAAGCACCATTTCAAAGATTAACCAGAGAAAAAAACCTCATTTTGGGTTCAAATAAGCTGTGAATGCATATTGAGGGGATCCAAATGATAAAGCATGGAAATGGGGAAAATATGGAGGGGTAAAAGGGGGAATTTGTACCCGGATCTTGGCCAGAACGCCCTTCTTCTCAAGGGTGCGAGTGACCAGAGTCTTGAGGTCCATCATCTCCCTCGTGTAGTCGTCCATCTTTTATGTTCTTCTGGATTTAGGGTTTTGAGGATGTGATTGGGTTAGAGAGCTCACCCGCTCTCTCTTTCTCAAAGTTTTGAATTTCGCAGCTTTCTTCGATGCTTTGCTTCTACAGAGAGAGAAGGAAAGGAAATTTGGCGAATTGAGAACAGTGGGTGTAATAATGGTAATTGGATGAATGTGGGCTCCACTGGAGGGTGTAGACGTGCAGTTAGCCGGTAAATATCATCTGGGCTGACACTGTGAACTTTGTGTTTGGGCCTTTAAATGATATTTTCTAGCCCATAAGTCTATGACCAGTTTTTTATAATTGTATGTCTATCTCTCTTGTCATGTGAAAATGTCAAATTAGTGATGGAAAAACCAAATTGGCACGAACACTAAAAATAATAATGTTATTGTCTGGTCTGTATGGGGTTGTAGTTGATTAATATGACGTGCCATGAATCCTAAGGATGTGAAGACGAGAAAGTAATTTGATTTACTATCCCTCATACACAATAATGGAATACGTGCAAATTTAAGTCGCCTAATTGGGAGAGTTGTTTATATGATTTTGATTGCTCGATAAGAGCTTGAGATTTGATATCGATTTAGATCTTTTGCAATTATCAATTGGAATTCAACTTCGCAATGAATCACAATCGATTGAATGTCATGTGACTTGGTTAAGTCTATTATTGCATGATATGGTGCAACCCATCTACTCACATTCGGGTTATATGAGGCCACCTAAAGGGGGGAGGTTAGGGAATGGATGTGGGTTATGGTAGAGTCATCTCTTATCAGCCATGACCTAACCTCCCCCACTCGGAGGTGCAATCTAAGCAGGGAGTTGTTCTTATGAATTTTTTATAAATTCAGGTGGACTACCCGAAGTCTATATAATTGTGTCTATGCACGACACGTATATCAACTCTATTGATTATTTAACTTAATCTTTTCAAGTATAATTCAAGCCTCATAGGTAGAAGAGGACTCACTACATCTTCCAATACCCCCCATACAATCCAAGAATCTTGTAACCATGCATAAGAAATCACAAGAATATACTCAATTTCTTAAAGAAATGGAGATTTATGAAAAAGAGATGTGCTTTATTTAAAAAATAAATAAAATAAAATAACCACTCACAAACTTCAACAACTCAGCTTGAGAGAGAAGCAGAGAATTTATGCTTTTGTGCAAGAAAAGTTTCAAATTTTGACTAAAAATAAAATAAAATAAGGAGACCTTCTGTTTCTCCCTCCAAAGTTTAAAAAGCAAAACCCAGATAGAAAAGAAAAAGAAAAAGAAAGTAGTTATTGCAACGCATATCGTTCTCTCTCTCTCTCTTTATATTCATTCTCATTCGTTTACGAGACATTTACGACTTCGCTTCACTGCTTGCTTGCACTCTCTCCTCCTTCTCCTCCGAGCTCACTCACCAGTTAGCCCTAAAAATCAATGGCGCCAATCGACCCTCACTCGTTCACTGAGTCGACTCACCCACTCGCCACCCACATCTCACTCTCTCTCTTCTTCGACTTCCCCTCCTCCATCATTCACGCCTCCGCCCTCCTCACCCTCCCGGCCCCACACTCTGGACCACTCTCCCTCGACGCGCGTGCACTCACCGTCCACTCCGTCCTCGACCCCCAATCCTCTGCTCCCCTCCCTTTCTCCCTCTCCTCTCCTGACCCAATCAAAGGCTGCCACCTCACCGTCTCCCTCTCCAACCACTCCTCTTTTCTCATCGTCTACTCCACTTCCCCTTCCTCCTCCGCCCTCCAGTGGCTCTCTCCTCCCCAAACCTTCAACAAAACGCTGCCCTTTGTCTACACACAATGCCAGCCCATCCACGCGCGCTCCGTCTTCCCATGCCAGGACACTCCGGCGGCGCGTGTGCGCTACGCGGCAAAGCTCAACGTCCCCCGCCAGCTATCCGTCGTCATGTCCGCTCGCCACGTGGACCGCCGTGACCCGATCTCCGGCGAGGGAGCCGCGCTGTTCTCCACCGACGCACTGTGGTGCGCCGAGGGGAGAGTCGTCGAGGAGTTCGTGATGGAGCAACCAATCCCGCCGTACCTGTTCGCCTTCGCCGTCGGCGAGCTAGGGTTCCGGGAGGTGGGACCGAGAACTAGGGTTTACTCGGAGGCGGTTCCGGCGGTGCTGGAATCGGCAGCGACTGAGTTCGCGAGCACCGAGGACATGATCAGGCAAGGGGAGGCCTTGTTTGGGCCGTATGAGTGGGAAAGGTTCGATCTCTTGGTGCTTCCGCCGAGCTTTCCGTACGGTGGTATGGAGAATCCAAGAATGACGTTCTTGACGCCGACGGTGCTCAAAGGCGACTCGAGCGGCGCGCAGGTGGTGGCGCACGAGCTGGCGCATAGCTGGACTGGGAACTTGATCACCAACAAGACTAATGAGCATTTTTGGTTGAATGAGGTACTATCACATTATCTTTTTTTATCTTATATTCGAGTGGGTTGGTTTTGTTCAGATTTTTGGTTCATGGTTGGTTTTTCTCTTTTATATTGACAAGATTCATAGATATTGTTTGTTTTTGCCTTTATGATACTTGTTTTCTTCATTTGAACTTTAAATATAGTCTTGTCAAATTTCTTCATAGATGTTGTTCATTTTTGGTCAATTTTTAGCATTTGTCATGTTAAATTTTAAATATAGTCCAGCTTCTAGAAGCATAACACTCTAGGGTATTTGTATAATATCTGGGCTAGGACAATTTCAAGAATGTTTGGTAGGCTTAATTGTGGGTATGGTTGATTATGTTTGAGATTTGCAATGTGCATGCTGTTCCTTGAAGTGAGGTTAGCGCGTTAATCCTTATTTATTGTTACAGGGTTTCACGACATATGCTGAGAGGAGAATTGTTGAGGCTGTGCAAGGTGAGGACAGAGCTGCATTAAACATTGGAATTGGTTGGCGGGGTTTGAATAAGGAAATGGAGAGGTTCAAGGATAACTTGGAGGTCACAAAGCTGAAAACCAACCAGGAAGGAGTTGACCCAGATGATGTGTATTCTGAAGTTCCATATGAAAAAGGTTTCCAGTTTCTATGGCGCATTGAACGCCAGGTAGGTTGATTATATGCTCTAACTTCTTTGCCTCATGATGTTGTGCTATAAAGAGGATTTGATTGTCACTCGTTTACTTTGGAATGTTAAGGTTGGAAGGCCTGCATTTGATGAATTTCTCAAGAAATATATTGCCACCTTCAAGTTCCAGTCAATTGATACCGATACATTTCTCGATTTTCTGAAAGCAAACCTACCTGGAATAGAGAAAGAGGTTGACTTAATATTGTGGACTGAGGGTACTGGTATCCCTCCTGATGCCTATGAACCAGTTTCCAGTATATATTCAAAGATTGTGTCAATGGCAAATGAATTTAAGCTTGGTAGGATGCCAAGGGAGGATGAAGTTGCTGATTGGCAAGGGCAGGAGTGGGAGCTCTACTTGGAGAACCTGCCCAAATCTATTGAAGCTTCACAGGTACTGTACTACTGTTGTGTTTCTTCTCTTCAAGTGATTTTCTATTACCAGGTGCTATGACTTGGATTTTATATCTGCTTTCAATTCATTTTTTGTAATTACTTTATTTCTTAGTTTGTATAAGTCAGTAACTTTTGCTTCAACTTCTAATTCATATTTAGTAGTAAACCTACGCTTTTAATACTTCTGTGGTGGGTTCTTCCATTATCGTTTTTGCATCAATAAGGATTTTCAATTAATATATGAGCAGTTATTACTGTATGGCACACTATGGGGTGCACTTATGATGCTGACCACATCTGGAATTTGATTTTTGGGCATAGAATTGAGTGCTTGTGAAGGGCCAAAGCCGGACGCACTTATTTTATAACACAGTGGTTCTTCCGTTACTGACCAGAAAATCTTATTCCATTTCTTCATATGCATGTCTTCTTGTCTTTTTCATTGGACTAGGTCGAGGATGATTTTGAGTTCAAAATTGGAATTTGATGATGTTGCAATTTTTAACATGGTTAGAAGTTGGGGATAGGCATATCTCTTATAACTTGGTTTGCATGTGGAAACATATTCTTTTAGATTTGAAATAGCCTTAGGAGCTCATACCTTGTTGGGTAAGATTCTAGGAGTGAAATAGCCTTGTATTTTTACTTAAGTTTCATTTTAACTCCTTTTTGTTTCAGCTTCAGTTGTCCATGCACTTGTTAAATCTATCCTACTTTTATGTTGTCTTATCATAACATATTGATGTAGAACAGCCCGTAGGTGTATGATTAAGCACTTAAACAATAGAATAGAGAAGAATATAAGAGACCGAGGAGAAGAAATAGAGATCGAAAAGACGAGATAAAGGAAAGAAACAGTAGAGCAAAGAAGAATATCGGAGATCGAGGAGAAGAAATATAGATCGAAGGGACGAAATCAGAGAGTTCTGGGAAAAGGTTTACTCAACATTCAAATCTGAATTTTAAAGAACTACATGGGGGTATTTATAGCAAACTAAAACCTAGACATAATAGGATAAAAATCCCTTGCTTAAAGGGAAATCCTAACCCAAATAAAATAGGAAACTTAAAACTAGAAATCTGGAAATCTGGAAAAGTAGAAATCCTACTAGAATTGGGAAAACTAGAGAATCTAGGAAACTAACAAATACATTAGGAAACTAATAAATTTAGGTCATATGCGTCCTGCATCACATATGTGTTTGGATTTGCAGATTTTGGAGTTGAATTCACGCTTCAGGCTGTCCGAGTCGAAAGATTATGAGGTGAAGGTGGCATTTCTCCTACTGGCCATTGCTTCCAAGTGCAAAGAGCACTACGTTGAGGTGGAGAAAACTTTGAAGGCAGTTGGAAGGAAGAAGTACCTTGTCCCGCTCTACTCTGCTCTTGTAGAAGGCGGCACCGGAAAGGAGGAAGAGAAGATTTTGGCCAAAAGGGTGTTTGCAGAGGCGCATGACACTTATCACCCTATAGCTCAAGGTGTTATTGAGACAATTCTTAGCAAACACATCTAGGAGGATGGAGTTTGAGAATGTAAATCACATGTGAATTGAATTTCGGAAGCTAATCCCTTATGATGCCTGTCGTTGGCTATGCTAATCTCTGAGATATGTAGGCTAAGCCTTGATTGCTGATTTTGTTGAACACATGCATCTTTGTTGATGCTTTGCTCATATGAATGATCTCGTAAATAAAAAAGTAATGCTTTTGTATCTCAATTATTGTTGATATTGCTGACATATTTGGAGGATATTTAACACCCCACACAAACAAACAAAAACTCCAGTTATCATTTCGACTTACTGGAAGAGCTTCGTAGATGGCATGACATGTAGTTTGGAGATAAATTAGAATGTGCTGGAAGTATCCTGATTATTTACTTTTCAATGTGTTTACTAAAACATAGGTTATGTGAGTTCCGATTACTTCTCTCATATTCTCAACTTTCCCGATTCATGATTTCCTTCATTCAATTGAAGTAAACATACAGAGTAACATATCCTCTCTTTTTTATTTTATATATTTTTAGGGTGGAAGAACGTCACCTATTGTGTACATGAAAGAAAATGGATGAAAAGGTTATGTCATTTAATAGACAAAAAAAGAGTATGGGAAAAAAGTGGGCAACTTTCCATACCAACCTCCAGAGTGGAACAAAGGCACTGAGGAGGTAAACATTATTTTGTCTGAGCTTACGCAAGCAGATTGTGGTGAATTTGCTTGCACGAAAACCACTCCTTTGTACTTGTCCTATGGCAATTGTAAGGATAGTTCATTATCAAAATCTCCATCAGTACCGAAATCAACGGGTACCCCAGGATTAGCACAGGATCAATTTTTAGCCATGAAATCAGCTAAAAAGAAAGGGCCATGAAACTGAATGTGAATTTGCATTCAATTATAAGAGCTGCTTGATCCAATTTCTGTCAACCATACATAATTACTCTTAAGTAAATTTTCTTTCCTTTCTTTTTTTCTGAGCTAAGAAGTTCCTTCTCTCATCAGAATGTAGTCCACTGCCTCTTCTACAGTATCCACAACCTACAGTAGGAACAAAAGGGTATGCAAAAAGTTTAATGCAAATGTAATCAAATGGAAATTATAAGTTATTATGCATTTTTCACACTTGCAAGTGACAAACTATCTCCGGCACCACCTAAATATTCTGATGATGTATATCCAACGTACCAGATCTGCTGGAAACTCTGCATGATTATCTTCCCCCTTAAAAACGCCTGTCCTCGTCAAAATAGAAAACCAAGGATGTCCAGCCTGAGAACCAGGTGCAATGCTTGTCAAAATACCTTCAAACTTCAAAGCATTTAATAGTAACAAATTTTCACCGTAAGGAGAAAGACGGACCTGTTGAGCACCTTTGACATCAACTGAAGGGTTGTCACCAATCATGTAAAGGGTTTTAAAAGCATGCGACTGAGAGTTTCCAGTATTTGTTGTATCATTATGACAATGAGATGGTTGAAGCTGTGTCAATATAGCTTCAGTGTTCTTAAACACAAACGGATTTGGCTTCCCAAAAGAGACATATTCCAAAGCATCATGGTGAATCCTGCAGCAAAGCCAAAAGTAAATTATATTACTGAAGGCATGCAAAGGTAGCATAGACTGCACATGACAGAATAACTTAGTGTTCAATCAGATGTGCTGGCATGCAAAGGTAGGATTATAAACACATTGGAATATGACACATCTCACCTGTTGAAGATGCTTTCAAGTGCAATTCTGAAAGCACCCATTCCGAGTCGCTCAGAAGGAAATGCAGCCTGTATGTTATAAGGAGGCAGCTGATCAGTACAATGCCAGTACCATGTGAAACTTAAAGTTGAAAAAGAAAGAAAGTTGATGATGAATAAAGGGAAGAGAGAAAAAATGAATCCTACTCTTCTAAATGACAGGGATTGGGGCATATCATCCATATAGAACCCAATGCATCGAAGATGTTCATGGGCAGAGTACAAGATTCGACAGATCACTCAAGCAAACAAACAAATCGTGGCTTGTTCTTTATATCTCCAAATTCAGGATTCAGTTTTTCATCCGACATCTTTACAGAATCATAGTTACCAACCTGATATTCAAGATCATCTGCAGCAAAATATAGAGGTGGTTGATGCCCATTCTCTTGTCCAGGAAGCCCTCCAGATCTTAGAATATCACAGAGAACCTAATTCAATTCATGAATCAGCTCAGAGCTTTGGTAAGGACACAAATGACCGCGGTCATCTGCAATAACAAGATGGTAAAAATGCAGTTCCCAAAACTTTATTTTCTACTTCACACACATACCAAAGTTGGCAATTTATGTGGGATTTGAGCCCGCTAGGCCAAGGGAAGCTACAATTTCAAATTCTTAGATGCTCTGATTTCCTAATACTGCATTCTAAATAGTAAAATGAAAAAGATACCTGAATGTCCCTGCCCCAATCTACAGGATCGCTGACAACAAAAGCTGCACTAACCCTGTCAGAATAAAAATCACATCTTGGCACAGACTCCTTGGGGTGGCTGCAATCCAATGCCTGCTTAGTTCTCCACAGCTTATATTGAGATACAGGATCAATATTCTTGAAGTAAGATGCATACTCATCTAATGAGAGAACTTTTCTGCCACCACAGATAAAATTGACTATTTGTTACTTTCACAAAATCTAGCAACAGGAGGTATCGAATTCAAACTCAGACGACTCTACAAAGAACAAGCTAGACAACTTACTTGAAACCATAATCAGACATTACAAGAGCTGGTTCCCCTTTTCCAAGAGCAATAATGAGTTCGTTCTCATATCTGTGAGTAAAACGGATAAAATCGCCATAGCGTAAGATAATTAAAATAGGTTAATACATTGTTTACACTCTGAACTATAAACAAAGTCAGGGAAGTATATGATACATCTAAATTACACATCAATGTAGCAAAAGATTCATGTGAAACTGACATATACCTTCTCAACAAACTTTTAAAAGGTGTGTGACCCTGTACAACCTGCATCACGATAAAAAAAGAAAAGAGAGCTATTCCAAAGGTTCCATCAGTCAAATAAAATTCACCAAAAATTGGAAACAAAAGAACGTCATCTTTAAGCTCATAATAAATAATTAAAATGTTTAGAATATTACCTGAGAAGGCAAGATGTTAACTCCCAAAAGTTCAGTTAATTCAGCGGCTCGTCTTGATTCGGGTATGCCACCTCCTATTTCAACCGAATATTAGCTATTAGAAGTAAGAATATACTGGTAAGACACTCAGACACACAAGTAAGAATATCTCAAAGATTATAGACTTAAGTCAAAATTATGAACAAATATCCATTGTTGAACTAAATGAAATTCGAATGAAGTTCTAACCAAAACATAATGAATGTTTCCAATGTGAAAACGCTCAGATGACTTACCATTGGTCAAAAACAGAAAAGGAGCCTTCAAAGTACCTACAAAGAAGCAGTATTTACATTAAGCTAGAGATACTATGAGCGAAAAAGTAAACCATGTCAATGGAAAACCATCATCCACAATAACACAATACATAAACTTGAGCCAAATGAATCAGTTTACTTGCCCAGAAAATAAGAAACAAAAACCAATTTCTATTTTTCTTTTTCTTTTTCATTCTGCCGAAAAATAAAGGAAATTTGTTAATTTAGAGAGACATTGGAGTTCTTAGTACCTGATGTTCCGTACAACTTCTTTAAAGCTCGCGGAGACCCTCCAATGGGAACACGGCCACGGAGAATAACCCCGTCAATGTCAAACGCAATTCCAAACGAAGACCTACAATGCAACCAAACATCAACTTTTAGCTATTTCTATAATTTTCCTACCGTTTCTCGGAAGCCAAACAGAGAATTGGATATAACCGTTCGGGTTCGGGCCTAGATTGAAACTGAGACTGAGAGTATGAACGCGATTGAAGCAAATATGGCGCTCTATTTTTGCTCTGATAAACCTTGAAGACCGTACGGTATGTCATCCTCATCGGCGACGGCGTCATCGCGTTCTCTCTCTCTCTTCTGGTTCAGCTTTGCTCTCTGAGCTTCGTGCTCGTGGCTGCGGTTTAACGGTAACTGTCTCACACGGAGCGTTACGCCGCGTCGTATGCAATTGTGAACCTTACCCAAGTTAGCGCGCCACGTGGTAAACCTAAAGGAGCAATGTTCAAAGTGACAATTATACCCTTGTAATATTAGTATATTACAATTTGAGCTACAAATCCGTTATACCCTACGTATAACCTTGAATGCATATATGAATGTTCTTAACCACTTGAGCTATAAATCCATTATATCCTATAATCATTCAAATTATAATTGATTATTTACTTGTTATTGAAAAAGAAAAACAAAAGTGGACAACCAAGATGAGTTGGTAGTTATCAATTGTTAGATTGTCGAATCATGTCATATGTATTTGTATAATGTAATTACTTAATAATTTATCACTAATATACGATTCTTAATATCATAATTTGTTATCATACAAGTCAAGTAAATTCATATAAAAAGGGCAAATACCATTTTGATAGAAAAAAAATTGAAAATTTTATCTTAGAAATATAAATTACTATAAATTTTTAATTTGGCAAATATATCAAAAAAACATAATAGAAATTTTGTTGATTTGGGAATTGACTTATACCCAACATGAATCTAAACTCGACAAAACTCTGACACTATTAATAGTTGCAGCCAGAAAGTTAGGGCAAAATCGGAATTTTAGGCCAGCAGAACAACACATTCTAGTCCTACCCTGGTCACTATACGCCATTCGCTCATCCTTCTCAAAAGGTGCACAGAGAGGGCTCCCGAAAAACCCTAATCGCCATCTCTGAGTCAAAATTAAGCAAATCTGCACCGGAAGTTGGTAAATTTGTTCATTTCGGAAACCACAGATTGCTCTAGCTTTCCCTTCTCTTTTTTTTTTTTTTCTTTTTTTGTTCGTTTGTTGAATTCGAAGTAGCCATGCCGCCAAAGGCATCGAAGGCCGACTTGGCAAAGAAGCAGAAGGTCGTGGAGGACAAGACCTTTGGTCTGAAGAACAAGAACAAGAGTAAGAATGTCCAGAAGTACGTACAGAATCTCAAGCAGTCAGTCCAGCCCAAAGTAGACCCAACCAAAGCTAAGGTCCGCTTCTCACTGTTTCTTATTCGGATCCTCGCATATGTCTGTTATTTTTCCCCTATTGGGTTGTATTTGGTTAGACAAAAATTAGCTAAAATAATGAAAATTGATTATTCTTATTGGAAAATAGCGTTTGGATGTAGTTTTGTGAAATTGGGGTTTTTCATTTTTTTAATGGGTTTTGCAGAAAAAGAAGGAGGAAGAGAAAGCCAAAGAGAAGGAGCTTAATGATTTGTTCAAGGTTGCTGTTAGTCAGCCAAAAGTGCCAGCTGGTATGTAGTATGTACCCCAACTCTGACATGTTTCTTAGTCGTGTTTGGTGATAGTTGATTATATTGTGTTCAATAGCGGATTGGTTATGGTATGTTTGTAACCGAATTGGGAATTTGAATAGGTGTTGATCCCAAGTCTATATTGTGCGAGTTTTTCAAGGTTGGGCAATGTACTAAGGGATTCAAGTGCAAGTTTTCCCATGATTTGAATGTTC
The DNA here is from genome assembly GCF_965620075.1 of Prunus avium. Classification (NCBI taxonomy): domain Eukaryota; kingdom Viridiplantae; phylum Streptophyta; class Magnoliopsida; order Rosales; family Rosaceae; genus Prunus; species Prunus avium. Next base: position 38,110,112 of record NC_142285.1, on the reverse strand, counting down.
AGAGGAAGGGTGAAAAGATTGATATTTACAGTGATAAGCGTGATGATGGTGAGAGGATTCACATGTCTTGTTTACTGTTTTGAAGCTAATATATGGGCATATGTTTTGCTTATTCCGTGTTGATTATATTTTCAGAAACAATGGAGGATTGGGATCAAGAGACGTTGGAGAAAGTTGTTGAGTCAAAGAAGAATGAGTATAACCAGAATAAGCCCACCGAGATTGTATGTCTATTTCAGTGTTAAGATATTTGCATTTGAATGCGTTGCTGTCTCTAGCTGTCTCTCCCTCTCTCTCCCTCTAATTAGACCTTTGTCTTTCTATGCCTACTTATTTCCCTCCCTACCCACCATTCAAATGTTTCTGGTTACTTAGGATGGAATATGGAGGCCTTTCAGGGCACGTTAGCCATTACATCAATTATGTTTCATGTGGGGTAAAAGAGAGAAAAAAAGGAGGCCAAGGTTTAGTTGCATGGGACATTGGTCTTCTTTTGAAACTAGTACTGTTAGGTGGTGTAGGTCAGTTTTGCAATCTTTGATCATATGGGTTATGTTACAATTTAAATAGTTGATGTCACAATCTGATAACTGATTTATGTTTTTGAAGAACAAGTCATTGGCAATGGGGCATGTTAAAATGCTCAACTTTATGCAAGTACATGTAGTGAATTTAGGTGATGGATTTATGTCTTATCTAATGAGTTGGAGTGGATGGATGCTTTTACTCTTTTCAGTTGTGGTGGGTTTAAGCTTCTGTTAGAAAAATGTGATCTGGTATCTCTAATGCTAGCTTAATGTAAAAGTTCTGTTTGGCTGGTTGCTTTGTTGAATGTTTAAGTAAGAAATATTCTTGTAAAGAATCTGCGATGTTGCTTGAAACTTTTGGGATTATAGATTGGATCTCTATTGTAGGCTATGTGAATTAAATTTTGGTGGGGTTATTGAATACTAGAGGGATAAATTATTTTTCTCCTCTAGATGAGTACATATTCAAAAATTAAAACTAGTGATAGTTAAACAGTACAATACTTTTTAAGGTTATGGTTGGGCAATTTGATAATGTAGCAGTATATCTTGTTATGAATCAGTTGGCCTTTAATATGTACAGGTTTGTAAACACTTCTTGGAAGCAGTGGAAAAGAAGCAGTATGGTTGGTTTTGGGCTTGTCCAAATGGTGGAAAAGAGTGCCATTACAGACATGCTCTTCCTCCTGGCTATATTTTGAAGTCTCAGATGAAGTCACTTCTTGACGAAGAGTCTGAAAAAATTGCCATTGAGGATGAGATCGAAAATCAGGTGATGATCATATTGATTTTGTTAACTTTGCATTTTCATTTTGTCCTTCCCTGTTGTGATGGAAACTTTTTGTACATTGTATTGCATCCTTAAGTATTTTTTTAGCTTTATTTCCTCTGTTTTGCATTTTTAATGCTCATCTGCTGATTACTGCAGCGTGCAAAAGTTACAACCTGTACTCCAATGACCACTGATTTGTTCATGCAATGGAGGAAGAAAAAGACAGAAGAGAAAGAGGCTGGCATGGCTGCACAGCGAGCAGAGAGGGCTAAGAATGACCGCATGAGGTTTTGTTCCTTCCATGGTTTGCATTTTGTATGTATTTTTTGTTTTATGCTATTGACTCAATTTTTTCTGTATTTCAGTGGTCGTGAGTTGTTTCTTGCCGATGCTAGCTTGTTTGTGGATGATGCTGAAGCATATGAAAAATACCAGAGACAAGAACCTGAGGCTGCTGAAGAGAAGGTAATATTTTCATTTTGTACTACACATGTGATTTATTTATGATGGACCAGTACATGTCACTTTTGAAGTCGACAAAGCTTTAGTATGTTTCTGTATATTCTTTTGGTAACGTTTTAGCGAACTTTTAACTTCCAACATCTCATCACTTAGAAGGAAGGGAAAAAAAGGTGGTGGGGTCTGCATAACTGCTGACTTATGTGAATATTATTTCTTATCTTTGAGTTTGCTTTTTTATTTTTTTTGGTATTATGAAAGTTTTCTGTATCTTAAGTTCTCACTCTTCTTTGCTGTCAAAGAAAGTTATTGGCTTATCAAAATAAGTGTCCAAAGATGCCCTTTTTCTGGTCATTTGGGTTATCTGTCATTACTTTTGTTTGGGCTTGATTGTCTAGAAGTTATTCTCAGCTATGGGCATCATCTCAGTCTTTTTTAATAAGGGAAAAAGAAAAAGAATTGAACTATTTCAGTATCTTGATAAAGATAACTGTTCAGTGTTATGTAATAGAAGTTTTGTATTGTATTATTAGTTACATGCTGGTCAAGCTTTAATGCTGGATGGCCATTGCAAGCGGCACAGAATGGCCACAGTTATAATGATAATGCCGTGATGGCTAAGTACAAGGGAGGATTGAACATTCTTTTGAATTCGTCAATGACTTAGATAATACCACAATGATGTGATTGATGCAATGAGATAAGATTCTGCTGTAGATGTCTCAATGTGATTTGCTTTTCAATTCCATAACTTATCTCGTTATGCTTTTTATGCGGCCATGATAGCTAAGTTAAAGGGAGAATTGAACATTCTTTTGAGTTCGTCAACGACTTAGATGATACCAAAATGATGTGATTGATGCAATGAGAAGAGATTCTGCCGTAGATGTCTCAATGTGATTTGCTTTTCAATTCCTTATTCTTATCTCGTTATGTTTTTTATGTGGTTATGTCGTCTCTTTCTTTGTTTTGTTTATAGTAGATCATGGTTTCAAGGTTTTTCTGTTGAGATTATCAAGTTTTGATTACAGATCCATGCATCCTGATCCTTTTAGGGCGTATATCATGTTTTTCTTAGCTCTTTGTGGTTCTGTCTGTTGCCTTGTTGCATGAATCCTCGGCAACAAGGAGTGCTCCCCATTTGACTTGTAGATAGTCTGTAGGTGGAAATTTACAGGACATTTGGATAAAATAACCATTTTCTTCAAAATATGATCATAATCTTACTACAACTTTTCTCTTATGCCAAGAGAAATGGAGAGAACATGAGATTGAAGTTTGATATTGATGTGAAAACGCTATATAGCTTTCAATAACAATGTGAGGCGGTCTCTGCCAAAATAGGGTTTGATGAAACATGGCGTTGAGTGTTCTCTATGATCGTGACCCTGTCACTATAAAGTTCCTGTTGCGATTTGCCTTTAGACTGAAAACTCTACTGGCACTAGAGGAGTTTGCTCAGGGAATGTGCCATTTCTTGAATCTCTTTCTTTATTAAATGAGACTATAAAAAAAGAAAAAAAACAAGCCTTTGCTGTCCATGATATTATAAATTAATTATTATATCTGTCGTGGTTGTTGCAAATGATTGAGATATTATTACTCAGTTGCTGCAACAGGAACTGTTTCGTACTTTTTCTTTTAATATTAACCAGTGACACAAGAACCAAAATTTCGCATAGGTAATTCTGGTTTTGGTACACAAGTAGTAGTGTAACTATGTAGTACCGCATTTATCATTACCAAGGAACAAATATTTTGAATCCAGGAGCTATAAATATCATCGATGGTTGCCGTGCTTTCTTGAACTCTTAAGACACTACCTAGTTCAAATGAAGTCGGATGGTTCCCGTTTACTTGGACATTTAGCAATTGTCTTAACAATTTCCATTTATTTTGTTATCTCAGTTTGTCTGTGCTTCATTTCAGGTCAAAGACAACTCAGCAGCAGCAGGACCGAGCGCCTCTACTAGTGTGGCTGGTTCCGAAGAAGTCCCAATCGATGATGATGACGACGATGACGACGATGAGTTGGACATGGATGAGTTAAATGAACTTGAAGCAAGTTTGTCAAGAACATCCATTCAGATAAGGGAACCAGGTATAGAGGCATCTTGAAGAGGGGGAGACGTGAGTGTATTGCTAGCGAGGGACCGAAAGAGACTATAACCAGAAATGTGAGAGGAAATAATGTATTATTTATCCTGGGAAGTTTTTTATTTGTATTTTTTATGCTAAATTCTTGGTTCTCTGGATGTGGCTTAATGTTTTATGCAAGGAAAAAAAAATCCAAATTTTGATTCAGATTGCTGTTCAATTAACATCTGGTGTCTCTACCTTTCCTGTAAGATGAATGTCACATTCCTACTTTTTGTGTGTAGGAAGAAACATCAAATGATGATAAGAATAGGTTAACTAAAAGATAAAATAAAAATCACTGAACTGTAACATTGATAACAGAACTTTCAGAGAATCATGCCAACAACAATAATGGCTGACTCATCCGCTTCAGACATCTGAGTGAGTGGACCTCTGAAGTGGAATTGGGTTGAGCAGCTTCCATTCAATTTTTTGACTGTGTCATCAGCCTTTGGAGTCTCACTACAAGTGACAAAGATCCAAGCTTCCAGTCAAAAAAGTTTTAAATGAATTCAGTTTCATTGGTGAAGAAAACTGCATTCAATGTTGGTGAGCTCTCTCTTCAAAATTACATTTATAGAGTTTCTTCCTCATTTTCCATGTGGGAAATTTGACAGACTCTATGTTTTCTGTCAAATAAAGACTATGATTAGCTCTTTTATCCTTTGACAAATCTAGGTTGGGGTTGGGGACATTGACAACGATGGGCAAATGAATGAGAAGAAAAGGTGTATAAATCAGAATCTGATTGAATTATTGCTAGTAAATAAACGTGATTGAATAAACCTTTTTTTTCCCTCTTGGTTTGATGACTCTAGCTCCTTTGTATTCAAGCCAAGTCTTTGGTCTACTCTTTTGTTTTATTAAGACCATTTTCAATACCCATATTTACAATGCTGAAGGTGACTCTCCTATGCCATAAATAGACAAAAGATTTGTGCCTTGGGCTTCAAGGAAAGCTGTCTGGCACTTTCACCTTAGTCTCTAAGTAAGAAATTGTGGATTGGAGACCAACCCAAGTTTGGCATGTGGCCTCCTTCACAATGATCAGTCACAGCGTATATTAAAAGGCTCCAATTATTGATGTAATGATGACGCCTTCTCCAAATGAATCCAAATGTATATATACATGGTCTGTAAAATGTTTCACTACCCGTCTTTATCCTTCTTTTTTTGTCTTCCCCAAACTAGGACCATATATTCTGCATTTGAATTTTGATGTGAGGTGGGAACACCCAGCTTTTCCATTCTCACCAAATCCCACATTGACACCAAGGCAATGCAATAGATAATACTTCAGATATATGTTCTCTCTAAAACCCTAAGTCAACATAATTCTAGAAAACTTGTCATTCAAAGTGTGCACGCTCAGAATATTGGAAGGAACGCAAATCAAGGGAGAAGAGTTACAGATGGAAAGGTAGATTGAATCAGTAGAAATTAATCAATCAAGAAATGTAGTCATATTTCATGCTCATTCAACAAATTCAATGCCTTATTGATCACCAAAAGGTCAATCTTTTGGACAAAATTTGTATCTATTAATTCTGTGACGTATTGATGACAATAGCCTGTGATGTAAGATGATAAATAAAAGTCAAAAGAATGAATGTTGATGAGGCAGACTACCTGTTAAAGTTAAACAATGCGTAGATAAGATTCCCAGTTGGTCCAAAATCCATTAAGAAAAGGCCAATCTAATAAGATATCAGTTTGGATTTGTCCATGTTCATCCCAAGTTTCTTTCGTGACTGATGAATTTTTCTTGATTTAGTTGATCAAATTAATATATTAATTACTCTAACAACGCATGTCAAGTTTGAGCCCTTTGACGTGTCAAACCAAGGATGCAGGTTCAATGCATTTGGGTTGACTGACAGGACAGGACTGCCTGCAGCCCCACTTTTGAGGACCACTGATTGTCTGATTATAACATGTTTCTTAATTGGTAAGAACATGAAAGCTTTGCAGTCCAAGCAAAGAAGTTGGTTAATTATATCAAGATCATAATCTTTCTTGATGTGGTAAATAAATGAAACTGATGTTCATCAATACAAATGCTCAGTATTGATGGTAAAAAAGCATTGGAGAAATGCACCTTTGATTTCTACTTATCAGCCAGACAGGTAGATACAGAAGATAAGTGGCAAACAGAATTCACTAATTTGCAGAAACAACTTGGATATCATGCTTGCTTCAAACCCTCAAACTTGAAAGATAATAAAAAACAAGAAAACAAAGAAAAACCCTACCCATTCTCTCTCATCATAGTCTCATCCTCATAGCTATAGGCAAATTGGCCAGTACTGAAGGCCTCTCCTCCCCTTTCCCAAATATTGCTAGTCTGCTAGTGTTTCTCATCAGAAGGGTAGCCACTTGATGAACCTGGGTTTTCTCCAAAATTGGTAACACACTTTGCTCCTGCTCCTCCTGCTATGTTGCTCACAGTCTCTACCAGTTCCTCAAATATTCTAGCTTTGATCTTACCTCTTTTTGGTGGGATACTGGCCATGGATTTTGATTCTTTTCCTTTCTCCACTGGCTTGGTGCTTTTGTTTTCCATTTCTCAGCTGATTTTTTAGGAGAAGAAGAAGAAGAGGAGGAGGAGAAGCTGCAGGGCAGTGGTGGTGAAGTGAGCTGAACTGGAAGTGTCGCACTTTATGTATATTTGGTGGAGGAAGCAATTATTAGTTGGGCAATTTCGTCAAAAAAGTCTTTATCACTCATGCACATGCAGTGTGAACAAATATAAAATTGCCTGAATGCTGAATATAAAGGAATTAACTGGGGGGGGGGGGGGGGGTTTGTTGGATCCCCACATAGATTCCATCACCTCTATTTCAGTATAAAAAAAAAAAAATTGGGATGAGAATTGACAAGAACAAGAAATGCACGTGCACTAGTGATTTTGCCATGGCCAAGAAAAACCTCAAGAAAAACAAAAGCATAAAGGAGATCAACTAGAAACTATTATATTAAATCCATGGCAAAATATATAATTTTAATCTGAAGAACCGGATTCTGGTGTGACAGAATCAGATTGTGACTGGTATTTGAAAATTGGTTCTGGATCTTTCTGGTGCAGCAGCCAACTAATGAATGAAACATGAATCTTGAAGAAAAAAAAATTGGGTAATTTTTAAATTCTTAGGTCCACATCAGGAATTATAGTTTCTCTAACAAAACAACATCAAATGAATTAAACATGTGAAGTAATTAGATGCCCTAAAGAAAGCACCATCCAAAAGCAAAAGTAGACACAACTGATGCCATGGGGTGCAAACCTGATACCTCTAAGCAAAATTTTAATCACCAAATAAATGAGCACAGAGCAAATAAACATACAATGAAATTGGAAAATTGTCACCCAAACAAGTTGAAAATTTGCCAACACTGAACACAAATGCTTTGCTTTTCAAGCCTTTTTGTTCTGATCATCTGGCTGATTTGCTGAAGCTGATGAGCTTTGTCCTCCATTGTCACTTTGATTTGCCATTCCTATCAGATTGATGACAGTCTCTTTGATGTCCCCAAATATTTTAGCTTTGATTTTACCTCTCCTTGGTGGAAGGGTGGCTGCTTCTTTGTGCATCGGCTTATATCTACTTCTGTCTTCCATTTTTCTTTTTCTGGCTTGTGGGGTGTGTGTGGATATAATATTGGAGGGTTTGTGTATATATTATTATTTAGTCACTGAAGATGAAGAAGAAGAGTTGGCCTGACAAAGCAAAGCATGTAAGTCAAGTGTCTCACATAAGCTCCACGTAGTGTGAATGCATGGGAACAGACAAACAGACATGTTCAACCAAATACAAACATTAAAATAAATAAATGGATGTTTAGCATTAGTACTATACGAGGTTAATTGCTTTAACTAAACAGCAAATGCATATCTGACAGATAATGTTGTTTTATTAGCAACTCTCTCTCTCTCTCTCTCTCCAGTATCAAATATCAATTAAGTAATCAAATTAGACAGTATTTAAAGTTAATAAAACCAAAGGACAGGAAACATGCACAGCTGTTACACTGAACAAGTCAAATTGGGAACTTTTAATGCGAAGATGACTTGGGCCAGAGGCCAACAACAACACAGTTAACAATACAGGTTTGAATTTGGAAGAGAATCAGGTTCTTCTACACTCATGTATTCTAAGCATTGATACTTGATAGTGCTGCTGCTGCTGCTGTCTTTTCATTTCTTTTTCATTTTTTCTTTTTCAACTAAAAATGAAGAACATATCTATTAATTTTAATTTCCTCCATGAATCCCATCAAATAAAAAACAAGAACCCACGAGCTACAATTTCTGCTTTGTGAATCATTTGTTCATGCACATGCCCCCAGCTTCCTAAACTTGGAAGAAATGGAAGCTAACCAAGCATAACAGATAAATAAGAGAACCAAACCCAGAAGCAGAATTTGCAAAATTCATACTGCTATTGCTAATACAATGGCCTGAACCTTGTATATAAATACAGAACTATCCTAACTAGGCAATTTCCCGTTTCAACTAAAATGCCATGCCCATGACCCAAATGATCTGTTTGGTTTCAACTCTGTATCTGTATGGGAAGCAAAACAATAAGAAACATTCAATTTTTAAATCCTTACAAGCTTGAATGTGGTTAACTTCATCAGGTTCAAGTATCTGAATGCCCCTCAAACATGTAGCCTCAGCTTCCACAGCACCCTCCCAGCCCAGTTACCACTGATTCTGCTGCAGCTTTTACTTTAGACCACAACTCTCTGAAAATCTTAGCTTTAACTTGACCTCTAGGTGGTGGAAGCCTTGCCTCTGGCTTCTGAGGCTTCTTTGGGCTTTGTTCAGCTTCCATGATTTGTACTGTGTGGGGGTAATTGAAGCTAAACAAAAGGTCTGGTCTACAAGCCGAGGACAGAAGTTCTGTTTAGAAGCAGAGGAAAAAACAGAGGAGGAAAGTAGAAAACAGAGAACTCTGTTTCTGGCAAAAGCAGAAGGCAAACTTTTTTATGAGGAAAGTAAACTGGTGGGATCATATATTTATACACATATGATTTGGGTTGGGGATCATAGGATGACTGGCAAAAGTCAGAAGGCTTCACATAGTGTGAACACGAATTTCAAATGCAATTAAAGACTACCCATCAGACAGCTGGTTTTTCTGTAAAAATTATATCATGAGGTTTTATAATAACATGTGAGCTGATGGCTTGAAATAGTGCATATGGACTTGTACTAGAAAACAACTAACAAGCAAACAAGGCAAGTCAAAAACAACACAAGGAATTCACTTGATTTGGTGGAAATGATAGTGATGCTGGAACTTAATTTAAAAAAATTAAATTGCTAATGGATGCAATTAAAGGCTAATTCAGAATTAGTGCTGGTAACCCTTTTTCTAGAAGCATGAATATTTTTTTAATTGATGCAAATATGAGTCTGTAGAAGATAAGGTCTGCAGGAGGAGATCAGTCAAAAGTCAGCATTTTCCCATTTTCCTCAAACCTACAGGGTTCATGCATAATCCAAACTAATTAACCACCCCATCTTTAATCAAGACCCCACTGGATATGAAAGCTTTTGAATTTTATTGGTGATTAGAATGAGAAAACTCTTTGGTCCTCAGACAGACAAATGTTGGCATGGGATGGTATTCTGATGAAGTCATTTGATGGTGATGGGAAAAATTAATAACAAGGGAAACTAAAGTCTAGAGTCAAACTTTGATTGAATGCAAGAAAATGTGAACAAGCTCACTCAGTCAGTTTGATGACATTCCTTTCAACCAATTATTTGCTCCTTTGAAAATTCAATAATCAGAAACATATTGGGCCAACCAGGCAGCAAAATATGTAAGCCAATCAGATCCCAACACCCAAGTAGGGTGCCTCATGTTTGACTGCCAAAACCTTGACCCAAAAAAAGAAATAAGAGAAAAGGATAAACCAGGGTTTGATTCACATTGATGTTTGAGAGGTCTGTATTTAAGTACAGAAGTTGATGCAGCAAGTATTTAGATTAAAGGGTTTATCTTTCTTGACAGAGATTACCTGTGGCCAGTTGGAAGCTTTGCTTCTTTTTTGGCCATTTCCATTCAATTCAATTGTCTTCTACGTGTTGGCCATTCCCTACCCTTCATATCCCATTCCTGTTGGGATGGAATCAAGCAACTCATGGAAAGAATCCGAGACTCAATCTTCAAATGATTTTGCTTATGGACAACGTCAACCAATCTCAGATCCATATGGGTGGCATGTTAACAATTACATGCAAAACTATTTTGGGGATTTATCATTTGATGACTACTCTTCAAAATATACTTACTCTACACATAGAGATGATGAAGATAGTGAAAATTTTGAACCTCATAGGAACTGTATGTGGTACTAAGTCACTCATGTATCTTACCATGCAATGTATAAAGTGTAAAATATTGTAGTAATTCATTATATATAAATGATTATGGTGTGTTTAATCTTCTTTCATTAATTACTACATATTTTCTACACTTACGGTGTTTGCTAGCTCGCTATATAATCAACTTAAATCAGTTAAATTCATCATGCAATGCATTTCCTTCCAATTTTTTTGTGATAAACTAATAGATAATTGACTAAATAAACATCCTGCAAAGTTTCAATAAAAATTTCCAAGCTTTTCTTACAATTTCCGTGGTTTTTATTCAATTTTTTCCGATACCGATAATATCCCGATATTTCCTGCGATATTTCCGTGTTTTTTGACTTCCAATATTTCCGATACCTCCGATATTTAAGACCTTGATCTTGACAGAGATTACCTGTGGCCAGTTGGAAGCTTTGCTTCTTTTTTGGCCATTTCCATTCAATTCAATTGTCTTCTTCGTGTTGGGGTCCCCCCCCCAAAACAGTCTAAAAACAATGCAATAAAAGTTGGGCAAAGTTGAACCATTATTAGACATTGCAGATAAAGTAGGGTTGTTTAGGTTGACCTTGAGAGGAAGAAAGGTTTGCATTTGCCTAGATCTTATGAATCCTGAATAAGATCTAGTTCATCAGATGCTTCTGTTTATTTGATCTCTTAAAGTTATGATTAATGCTAAATATGTCTAGTTTTATTCAGTAACATGGTATTATATGGTACGATACGTGTGACACAAGTTACATATGTGAGTGAAATATGCGGTTGGTCATGTAAACATCTTCTTTGTGAAACAATAAAGAATTTTGCCAACTTTATTATGATAATCTAGTATACCCATCATAAATTTATTACAGCACATACTAAAATAAATTCAAGATTTAGCTCCCATATCTAAAAATTGCTTTGGCACATATTGCAATGTTCCTTCATGAATGGACGTGAATTAGGGTTTTGATCATTCTCTAACCCGATACAGCCCTGCAACTCTGTACGCAGGTATTAAGGTCTCAGCATTGTTCTTGCCCCTGACCCTGTAGAGTGGCTCCCCAACCTTGAACGTCTGTTTTTCGGATTCGAAACTGCTAACCTTGTCGTGCCCGGTAAGATGCAATTTCTTGTGGTGGCCTGCTTGTGTCGATGGAGCACATATGACAAGAGCCACTAGCAGCATTGCTAGGACCTTGACGAACATGTTCTTGATCAAGGGATCCATGTTAAGTTGGTTTAAGAAATTGTGTTTTTTCTAGGTTGAAGGTCAAGGAGAAATTTAAAAAAAGAAGGTGGGGGGGTTGTCTCAAGTTTTCAACAGGGGCTGTCCTTGATTATTTTCTGAATGTGACTTAAAATTGGATGGTGTTTTTATATATAGCTGTTTTGGTTACAATAACGTTCCACTGGTTGAAATGGATGGTAGAGATTAAACTTGTGAGAATTGAGTTTGGTTTTTTAGGGTTATTTTTGTGCTGGAAGGAAGTTGATGGCCATGGTTTCTAGAACGATGGAGTGCCCTTGGTACTGGTAGTTAGTGGAGTGGTTAATTAAAAGAGTCCTAATCATAGTCAAAACTTTATAATTATTATAGTAAATTAGTTAGTCGTTTTTAGTGATCAAAAACCAACTTCATTTCTAGGACATCTAGACCTCACATTTGATCAGTAATAAGGTAATTTCTCACCCAAAAAATTTGGGGAGGATGACTGATAAAAACTTCTGATCTCCAACAACAACAATACCCAAATTCTCATATTTTGGGTTCAAAAGTGTTGGGGTGAAAGACTTATAATTTCTTTTTGTCCCAATGCACATGGCTACAAAAGCATAGTTAGTAAATACATAACGAGATAAATACGAATAAAAAATGTATGTGTATTATTCGGCACTTGTTAACAAAAATTGTTACATTGAAGTTCACACGTGAATAATTGAAAATTTTGCATATATAGAAACGAAACCTGTTGTCATCAATTATTTAATCATATCCTTCCATCCAAATAATTGACAACTTAATATTAATCCCCGAAAAAACACATTACACATGCAATATGGCTGGAAAAAAGATAGGAACAAGATAGAACTATTGTTGACCAAGAAAGTTAACGGGGGTCTAGCTCAGTGAAAAAAGACTTTGACTTGAATATCAGTGATATCAATTTCGAGCCCCATGACACATTTATACCCCTTATATTGTAATTTAGACTATCAATTATATCTATATATATAAAGCAAAAGGCAGAGAATTGTAAAACATTCAAAATACCATAAATGCCCTTGGTTAATACAAACATTAAGAATTGAAATTATTAATTAAATGAGGATAATATGGTAAATTCACACTTTTTCATATTTTAAAAAATTAAAATTAAAAGAAAAATCGGATAATGAATCCTATTTTTATGGAAAACAACTACACATTATCTTTTTTAATTCTAAAATAAAATTTAATTTTTTTAAAAAAAAGCCTCTCGCAGGCGCAGAAGCGCTTGCGGAGAGGCTAGTTAATTATTAAAAAAAAAGTTCGACCAAGAAAAAAATGTAAACAACAAAAGAACTATTGGACTACTTCGGACTCTTGACCAAAAAAAAAAAGTGGACTACTTCGGACCAAAACGAAAGAACTATTGAACGATTGGACTGAAAATTTGGCCCAACCCATTTCTTAAGTGGTCTAAAACGGGCAAACCCGTGATCGGAGTCCGAGCCTAGAACACACACAACGATACCAGTCGGTTCTTCCATTTGGATCATCGTCTCGTTGCAACTCATACCCATTGCTCTAAACCATTGGCCTTAGCCCCTCTCTCTCTCTCTCTCTCTCTCTGAACTCACTGTATTCCTCTCTTTCTCGGCAATCTTCATCACGTCGCTGCTTAATCTCGATCAGGTAACCCTATTTCTCTCTCGCTTTCACACACAGAGAGGCGTGTGTATGCATATTCCTGTTTTTTCGTGAGTGAGATCTCGGCAGCGAATGCAGTTGCCGTACAGGGCCTTGTAAACTTCATTTGTGAATCAAAATCTTGTTACTGTAATAGGGTTCGTGCTCATTTTGGTTGGAATTCTTATGACCAAAGCTAGAGCATGTTATGGTAGTTTATTTGAATTTTAGGGAGCTTATATTAGATGATAATGTTTTGCTCTGCTTGTTTCTGAAGCCTTAAATCGAAGAGTGAGTTATTATTTGATAACTTCTTGTTTTTTTTCTTTTCTTTTTTCTGGGTTTTTGTAGTTTCCATTTTTACATGCCAATTGGATTGTTTGTCATTTGTGGTATCTTATAAATAAGTTCCCACTGTGTGCCTATGCACGTATATGTGGTTTTTAAGTTTGTAACCGTATATCTGAGGATCATTAGGGCCAACACCACATCAGTTTCGCTTTTGGGTTTTTGGGGAAACGGGGCTTCTGGGTGTATTGACCAGTCCAGATACTATAATTTCAAGTTGCATGGTGAGGAAAAAAGCGGTTCTTCTTCTCAAATATTAGTAGCTTCTGTGGTGAAACTGAAGTGAAATTTTGCACCGATGAGATTACGGTGGTTTGGAAGTTAAATAAAGCAATTTGGTGATCTGGATTTATTTTATTGCAGTTCTGTTAGGTTTTTCAAGGTTTTTTTAAAATAATAATAATAAGTTCTTCACCATATATGGTATTTTTCTTGGATGTTTTGGGTGTTAATTAACCATGCAATGCCCTTTTATGTAGGTTTCTGTCAGTCAATACAAGTAGGGAGATGGATCACCATGAGGAGGAATCCCGTGCTGGGGGTGAACCTCATGGGAAGCAAGATGATGAGGTATGTGACTGCATCTGTCACTTTTAGAAATCCTTAGTTATTTGTTCATTGTTCTTTTTGTTGCCGAATCTTGGAGCATGTATGAGATGGAACTTTGTGAGCAACTAATAAGTCCCAAACTTAATTTGAAATAAGAGGAGTTTCTTAGACTTGGCCTATAAGTTGTGGTTTGAGATCCTATTGTACTTCGATAAGTATATTATATTGTTTCTCAGTTGAGTGAAGGCAGAACACTTGTTAAAATAATATAGTACATGAAAAGTTGAAAATGAAGTTTACAGTTTGGTTGCTTGTGCGCATTCTTGGTAACTTGTATGTCTTTTAGAAGTGATTTTGGTAGGGTAGTTATTGCTTCTTTTTGCAGGAAGCTGCTGCTCGGCTTGAGGAAATCAAGAAATCAATTGAGGCAAAGATGGCTCTTCGTCAAAGCAATTTGAACCCTGAGAGGCCTGGTCAGATGATAACAGTATTCTTGTATTTTGTATGCAAATGAATGATTAACTAATTTTTAATTTATTAAATGAGTGAAAACGTTCGTATATGGAAAGAAAGTTGTGTAAACTTGCAAAAGCATCATGCCTAATGACAAAACGCAAATAGAGGAATGATGACTGGTACTTTTTCCAAGGTTCTCCTTTGCTGCATCTAAATTATACTAAGACTTGATCCTAGAAATAATTGAGGCCGACAACATATTCCTTTTTTGAACTACTTGAGGTCCTCCACATGGATTTTTTTTAGCTGCTTAGTCCAATCCTAAGTCATACTCTACATTACATATCTAATAATCTATGAAGTATTGATACTTTTTCGTGCCTTTATCTTTTAAGTTTTCTTGTGCTGACTTGTTTATTTTTTCATCTCTTTTATATTTTGTTTCAAAATAATCACAAGGCTAACAAAAGAAATACCATATTGAAAGCTAGTTGACTTGTATGATTGCTGCATGAACTGGAAAATAAGACAGTTTGTTCTGAATTCCAGACACAGGGTTTCTTAGGACACTGGATTCTAGCATTAAGCGCAACACAGCGGTTATTAAAAAACTGAAGCAGATAAATGAAGAGCAGCGGGAAGGGCTGATGGATGACTTGAGAGGTGTCAACCTAAGCAAATTTGTCAGTGAAGCTGTTACTGCTATTTGTGATGCCAAGCTTAGATCATCGGACATTCAAGCAGCAGTTCAGGTTGCTGTTATGGATTTGAGTTGAAATTTATAAAGCACTTATCTTTGTTTTTCCCCATTTCCATTATTTAATTAGTAGTTTTAGTTAATCAAGTTCTTTGGGTTATTTATCCATGATTCTACTTACAACATATTAGTCTGGATTTTCTATGGTGAATGATTAGCTAATGCTATTGCACCGTGAGTTGGCTTGAGAAAAAATATGATTATTTCCAGATCTTACATTTCTAGACTTACATAAACTTCAAGTTATGAACTTTTGTATTTGTGGGTTCCAAAATGCTGATCTGGATCTTCTTATCATATTCAAGAATAGACGATGGCACTCGCTGAAATGACATGCTGTATGATAGTCAAATGCTTGGTACTATTTCTGCTGTAATGGATGCTGAGCTATCTTGTCACTTTGTTGTGTCTAGTTTTTTGGTCTTTGAATAGGAGATATGCTGCCTCACGACTTCAACAATTCGAGGCAGTTATTTGTATTGGTTTTCAAGGTTCCTGCTTCTCATTCTGTTGTTTCATATGCATCCATTTAGATATCTCTGGGTATTTGGTATTTTTCCTATTCAAATATTTAGAACAAATTCTGAATATAGTTGATGGTTTGCTGATGTTAACTAGTGTGATATTTTCGCCCTGGAAAAAAAATCTAGTGGGATGCTTTATCATATAGGTCTCTACTGGAAAAAAAAAATGGTGACAATTTTCAGCTAGTATGTAATGCTGGTGGCTTTTGCAGTAATTAAATTTTCATAGAGAAAAGAGAAAGATACACTTGGGCCAAATGTGCTGTATGTTTGAGCCAGTATGCATACCTGCAAGCTTCTTCTGTCTATTTTATATGGCATAAGTGACATTATTGAATGCAGTATTTATGGGTAACACCAATGTGTTTTACACTTTTCTAACACTCATCTTTTTGTCAAAGATCTGCTCTCTGCTTCATCAAAGATACAAAGACTTCTCCCCAAGCCTACTTCAAGGTCTTTTGAAAATCTTCTTTCCCGGAAAGTCTGGGGATGACTTAGACATGGACAAGAACCTGAGGGCCATGAAGAAGCGAAGCACTTTGAAACTCCTTTTGGAACTTTTCTTTGTTGGAGTCATAGAAGATGGTGGTATTTTTGTGAATATCATTAAGGATCTTACCAGTGGAGAACACTTAAAGGATCGGGATACTACTCAGACAAATTTGACTCTTCTTGCTAGTTTTGCTCGGCAGGGAAGAATGTTTATTAACCTTCCACTCTCTGGGCCAGAAATTCACGAAGAGGTATGAATCTCTTTGGTTTGTTTCATTAATTAGGACGTCTTTCACATTTCACTATTTTTCTGCTTGCCTTGTATGGCTTTCCATTAAACTGTTTTTTGTGGCATCATATAGGCACGGGGTGTGATCTTTTGTAATTACCATGTGATGTTACTTCTCATTTGGTGGCTACATGTTGACGAGAATCCCATATATTAGTGTGAATATGTTTATTAATTGATTCATTTGATTGGTGTTTAATCTGTTTCAAGAGTACTTGCTACCTTCTATTCTACAGTGCCTATCCTGACATTTTGCCACAGTTTTTCAAGGGCCTTAATATCACAACAGAGCATAAGAAATTCTTCAGGAAGGCATTTCAAACATATTATGATGCTGCAGCAGAACTACTTCAATCCGAGCATACTGTAAGAGTTCTATGGCCTTGCTTAAGATAGTTTTACTTTTCTCTCTTTCTTTCTGGGTGTAGGGGGTGAGGTCCTGATTTTGCACCTTATTATACCTGCTTGACCTTTGTTGGACAGAGCTTCTAATTTAATTTCTTGCTAATGATATCTCTTTCCTTAACTCAATAGTGGAATACTGGTTCTGGTTGTAATTAATGCATTTTCTTGATACTGTTAGTCACTTCGCCAAATGGAGCACGAAAATTCTAAAATCCTTAATGCTAAAGGAGAGCTCAGTGATGAAAATGTCTCTTCATATGAGAAACTGCGGAAATCTTATGAACAATTGTACCGCAATGTCTCATCGTAAGTTGCTTTACTTTTTTGCTCTCATTATTGGTGTGTAGAAATCTGCTGGAGACCAGGTCTGTTCGGTTTGGCAATGTTAGGATGCCTTCTCATAACAGCGTAGTCTTCTATGTTACATTGGATCCAGGATCCTGTTTTTAAACTTTGCATACTTTAATTATGAGAGCTCAACTTAACTGTATTGATCTTGTATGATCACTGCTCTTCCCCCTCTTTCATATAATTATCATAAAGCAAAAACCTGCATGGTTCTCAAAAAATAATGTCAAGAACATAGGATCAAATGCATCAGAAAATACAAGTATATTTAATTTTGTCATAAAATCATAGAGGAAGGTTGATTTTATTTATTGGACAAGTAACTACCTTTCTTAAACCTCTCAAAAGTATGCATTAGCTAGGTGCTTGCTATTTAAACTTAAAAATCCTCTACCCATAACAAGAAAACAATAGGAGCAAACTAAGACCAAAGAGAATACCGAAGCAATTTAACAGCAACATAGGTGAAAACATATACACAGCTGAAAAAGAAAGAATCTAATTGCAACATCTGGAGTGTACTTTCGTCAGATGCTCTGCTTTCTTCAATTTGAGTCACAGTGACCGCCAAATACTTCTAATGGGGTTTTCTTGTCTTTAGATTTTTTATTTTTTTTTACTTCTATAGGT
Organism: Prunus avium; assembly: GCF_965620075.1. Classification (NCBI taxonomy): domain Eukaryota; kingdom Viridiplantae; phylum Streptophyta; class Magnoliopsida; order Rosales; family Rosaceae; genus Prunus; species Prunus avium. Next base: position 38,092,154 of record NC_142285.1, on the reverse strand, counting down.
AAACAATGCTTCCAGTATTCCGCCCTGTTCAACTGTTGTTAGCTTTGGTCTAGATTTCCCTAAACCTTCCATTTTACTAAATAATTTTATTGATTATTAGTCTCTAATTACTTGTTTTTGGCCCACTTATGGTACAAATTATTTTTTCTCACAGTTTAGCAGAAGCACTTGATATGCAGCCTCCAGTAATGCCAGAGGATGGTCATACAACTAGGGTTACTAGTGGAGAGGATGCTTCATCTCCAGCTGCTGGAAAGGACTCTTCTGTACTTGAAGCCATATGGGATGATGAAGATACGAGGGCTTTCTATGAGTGCTTACCAGATCTTAGGTTTGCTTCAGTTGAATGAGATTTATCTTTTACTAGCCAAATGAGGAAAAAACAAACTCTTGTATATGATATTCGTTTGTCAGTCGTTATAATACTCATAGTTAATTGACCTGAAATGTAGTAAGTTGTTATCTGTATGTTCTTACCAGAGCGTTTGTTCCGGCGGTATTATTGGGAGAAGCGGATAAAAGCAATGATCAATCTGCAAAGGCTCAAGAACAACCAACTGTAAGGAATCAAATCTCTGCATTTTCTGTACAGGCTCTTCTTATATCCCGAGTTAGATATATAACTGTAGCAAAGATAGCTGGTCTCTCCTGCGCCTTCCTCTCTTCCTCTCTTAGTGATCACATAACATTTTCACATTAGCGCCGAAACTCTGCGTTACTCCCAACTAAATGTTGAATGTCAGTATTTGTTTCACTACTTATTTCCAACATTAATGATCGATACTTCCCCTGTAACAAAGATTGTTCTGCTTGGTTCTGGACCGACCAGCTTAACTAATTAGGATTTCCTCAGCATGCTGAAATAGTGGGAATTAGACTCTTGTCATGAATGTGTTTGTTTCACTGAAGTGGGTCCTTTAGAGCTAGATATATATTTCTGCAATCTTTCTCCTGATTCATCTCCTGTTTTCACAGTTTCATAAGATTTTGCGGCTTCAGTTAGATCCTTAATCCTTGTTTTAAGAAGCATCCATTTAACACTCTTAAGGTTACATGCCCTCAGTCTTCGGTTCATATTTTGTTGACCAATCCTTCCTAAGTCACATCTTTCGGACAATATATATGATGGGAAATCTGCTCTCTTTGCAAGAATAAGATTCATGTTTAGTCTTGTAACAATTTATGCTTGTATTTATCTACTCAGATGAACATTTTTTAATTTTCATTATAAAGGAGCCCACACTTGAATCAGACCAAAGTCAACAGACTACAGAAGATACTGGGGAGGCATCTGCAGATGTTGGTGCTTTACAGGAGGGCAAAAGCATAGAGAAAGGGAAGGACAAGGAAGAAAAGGATAAGGAGAAGATTAAAGATCTGGACAAAGAGAAAGGCGATAGAAAAGGGGAGAACGAGAAAGAGAAACTTAAAAGCATCGAAGGGACAAATTTGGATGCTTTACTGCAGAGGCTTCCTGGTTGCGTGAGCCGTGATCTTATTGATCAGTTGACTGTAATTATACCTGTCTGAGCTTTACTACTGTTCTCCTTCTCTCTCTCTCTCTCTCTCTCTCTCTCTCTCTCTCTCTCTCTCTCTCTCATTTGGTTAACTGTCGTTATGATTCACATTGAAGATATTTTGTATTTTTTCAGGTAGAGTTTTGTTATTTAAATTCAAAAGCAAATCGGAAAAAGCTTGTGAGGGCAGTGTTTAATGTTCCCAGGACATCATTGGAGCTACTACCTTACTATTCACGCATGGTTGCCACACTGTCAACTTGTATGAAGGATGTATCTTCCATGCTCCTTGCAATGCTGGAAGAAGAGTTCAACTTCTTAATTAATAAAAAGGTCAGTTTTGCATGCAATGAGTTTTGTTGAAAATAGGAACGGTTAGTTGTTCTATAGGAATCACTTTCATTTTGAGAAGTTCATGATTTTCATATCGAATTGTAATTTTCTGCAGGATCAAATGAACATTGAAACAAAGATTAGGAACATTAGATTTATTGGAGAACTCTGCAAGTTTAAAGTCGCACCAGCTGGTCTTGTCTTTAGTTGTTTGAAGGTAATATGCATGGAACAGAATTGATGCATAGGTTCTACTAAATTTGTGCATTACTGATAATATCTTTAGTATCTTGTATATCAGCTGTAATATGTTTGTCAGTACTTTCTCTGGGCTGTGCTTGTGCTTGTGCTTGGAGAAGGGTTTTCCTTACCTTTTCTTTCTTTTACCTTTTTATACGCCTCTGTTGGGGTTGCTGGAAATATTATTATATGCTTTGCCTACAGATTTCAACGCGTATTTTGTAAATTTGTATCCATTTTTTTACCTTTTGGTAGCAGGAGAGTCCATGAAATGGGCTGAAGTCAGCTTTTCTGCTCTCATTTTCATAACTTGTCTATTTAAATGTAACTTTCTATGTAGTGAATCAGGACTTAAAAGATGGGTTGAAGTGTTGTCCATGCTGTTATTGAGATTTAAGATTACAATTTTCATTTTTGTTGGGGCATTTAATTTGTGAGCTGTTTACTTAGAAGTTTAATGCTATCTTATTGCCAGGCTTGTTTAGATGATTTCACTCATCATAACATTGATGTTGCTTGCAATCTTCTTGAGACTTGCGGGCGTTTTCTGTATCGGTCTCCTGAAACTACCGTGCGGATGGCTAACATGTTGGAAATATTAATGCGTTTGAAGAATGTAAAAAATTTAGATCCTCGGCACAGCACCCTTGTTGAAAATGCTTACTACCTGTGCAAACCGCCTGAAAGATCCGCACGAGTCACTAAAGTCCGTCCTCCATTGCATCAGGTGTAAATCATTTTCTAGGTTAAACTCTTCCTTTTCAAAATTTATTTTGATATACCCAACAAGAATTAACCTTTTGTTTATATATTGTCTTTTTCAGTATATAAGGAAGTTGCTATTCTCAGATCTCGATAAGTCTACAATAGAGCATGTGCTCAGGCAACTGCGTAAACTACCATGGGGTGAATGTGAGCCATATCTTTTAAAATGCTTTATGAAGGTTCACAAAGGGAAGTATGGCCAGATCCACTTGATTGCTTCGCTGACTGCTGGTCTGAGTCGCTACCATGATCAATTTGCTGTATCTGTTGTTGACGAGGTCATTTCTTTCATTCCAAAAATCTTTTTGTTGGATTTTATTTTCCATGGTAGATATGATCTTACTCATAATGGCTGCCTCTTGCAGTGCAGTAGTATCTCCATTAGATTTGTCAACCCCCAGAGGCTCAAAGTGTGGGAAGTGGGTTTAGGGGAAGGGAAGGGATATCCTCTTGCTACTGCCTAGAATACAGATAAAAAAATCACTAATTGATCATTTAGTTAAGATCAAGATCATTCAGACTCTTTCTTTTGTACCTTTTCTTTTTTATTGAGTGGTGAGCTGGTCGCCATAATAAGTTTTATCTGACAGTAAGTGATATGCTGTTAGATACTCATTAGTATTGGCATAATATACCAAATTTAAAGTCAACCAAACCTTGAGGTTTAATATACAATTTCATGATTTGTCCGCCTCATATTTTATTCAAATAGTAATCGTTACTGCTAGTACAACAATGATTCTAGGGAAAGGATAAAGGAGAAAGAAAAAGAGGTGTGGGGGAGAGTTTTTAGCAATCCAATTGTTAGCATACGTAATCCATGACACAGACCATAAATAGTTTTTAACTTCCTATTTAAAGTATTTAAAAACAAATTGGACCATTTGTCTCGGCGTATAAACTTTAAACCATTTGCATCATCAACCCCCACCCCGCCCCCTCCCCCAATACCAATAGAAAAAGAGAGAGAAGAAATGAATATGCATTAACATTTTTTAGAGATGAACTGTGCTTGTGTGTGCAAATTCAAATATTTCTAATTTGTCTACGCAGTGATTCTCACTGCTGTATCCTTACTTTCAGGTTTTAGAGGAGATCAGGCTTGGCCTAGAATTAAATGAGTATGGGATGCAGCAAAGACGGATTGCCCATATGCGATTCTTAGGAGAGCTATACAACTATGAGCATGTAGATTCTTCTGTTATTTTTGAGACTCTTTACTTGATTCTTGTCTTTGGCCATGGCACACAAGAGGTATGAATTTTATTTGTTTATTTCCATAAACATCTCTGATATAATTGATAGTACTTGAGAATATTGCTTAGGCTTTTCTGACAAAGCGTGGCTTAGGCTTTCTCCAGATGAAAGCATCGTACTGCATATTTCTTTTCATTTAACGCTGTGTTTGTTTGAAAGTTCAGATATGATAAGTCTTTATCTTAGTATTTTTTTAAACTAATTTAATCATACCACAGTGCATTTATATTCAATGCTTGGTTTGTCTTGATAACTATATACTAAAAGTAGAGGTGTATTAATTAAATGCATTTTTTGAAATATTGCAGTACCACTGGACATCTTTCCAATATTAAAATTTTAATTCTATAATAGCAAGCGTGTCTGTTATTATACTGTGAAGGTTTGGGTACTAAAAAATGAAATCTGCAAGAAGTATATAACACATTGGTCGTTACTCATGTTTATTCATGATTGTATAGTTTATGATTTTTAAATGCGTATTTGTCCTCCGGCTTTCATACATATGATATTGTAATGTACGAACTTATTAACTGGTTGGTGGCCCCGAGGATATTGAACTGGTTGGTTCTTAAATAAGGGCTACCCAATACTATTTATGTGCACAAATACTTGCATCAGTGGATGTTTTCTAACTATAAATGCGATCTTTTGATTTAAGGCATAGCTAAAATGGCCTCTCTTTTTTTAATCATTTCCTCTCTTTTCCTATAAAATCTGAAGTTATTTAAATCTCCTAGATATATGAGAATCTTCTTTATTTGGTCATACTTTCTTTTTCTGTGATAGCAGCAAGATGTACTGGATCCACCAGAAGATTGTTTCCGCATTAGGATGGTTATTACTCTTCTGGAGACCTGTGGCCACTACTTTGACCGAGGCTCTTCCAAGAGGAAGCTTGATCGATTCTTGATGCACTTCCAGAGATATATACTAAGCAAAGGAGTACTCCCACTGGATGTTGAATTTGACATACAGGTCAGTCATGTGGCTCATATTATTCAACTCCACCCCCACCCTCTACCCCTTTAGTTGAGGCGTGAAAGTATAGAATAACCATTTTATTTTCTGCTTTAGCTAATGAAAAATATGGAATAAATAGTTTAGGATTCTAAGGTAATCTGACCTCTTATCTATTTTTCTTCTCTTACATACTGTTCTGTATCTTTAATTGAAACACACTATTCCAAAATCAATAATATCTGTAATGTAAACAAGATAAATATTACTCTTTATCTTTCTATACTCATGTAGTAAAGCACTTGCAGGACTTATTTGCAGAACTACGCCCCAACATGACCCGATACTCATCCATTGATGAAGTAAATGCAGCTCTAGTAGAACTTGAGGAGCATGATCGTACTGTCTCCACTGACAAGGCCAATAATGAGAAGCATTCTGACACTGAAAAGCCTTCAAGGAGGACCACATCCAACAAAAAGTCTGTGAATGGTACTGAGGAAAATGGTGTAAGGCATGGAGACCATGGAGATAGTGACAGTGATTCAGGAAGTGGCACCATTGATCCAGATGGACATGACGAAGAAGAATTAGATGAAGAGAATCATGGTGATGGATCTGACAGTGAAGAGGAGGATGATGATGGGGGTGGACCTGCATCTGATGAGGATGATGAAGTCCATGTCAGACAGAAGGTTGCAGAGCTGGATCCTCAGGAAGAAGCAAATTTTGAGCTAGATCTCAAAGCTGTTATGCAGGTAAGATGTAGATTATTGTTGTGTATGCTCTTGCACAATGTTTTTATTTATGTTTGTTATGCTTAGATAGCACATTCTAAATCAATGGATTCATGGTCGCTAAATCTTGCATTCTTATTTTCCCTGTTGGTTTGGCACTGATTTTGCACATGACGTTATGATGCTGAAGGTTTACAAATAAGACAGTTTTTCACCCATTCTAAAATTTCTGAACACAGGAAAGCATGGAGCAACGCAGGCTAGAGTTGCGAGGCCGACCTACATTAAATATGATGATACCAATGAATGTGTTTGAGGGTTCCATCAAGGATCATCATGGAAGAGGGGTTGGAGGGGAAAGTGGAGATGAGGCTTTGGATGAAGAGTCTGGAGGAAGCAAGGAGGTGCAGGTGAAAGTTCTTGTGAAGCGTGGTAACAAACAACAAACAAAACAGATGTACATCCCACGGGATTGCTCGCTTATACAGAGTACGAAACAGAAAGAAGCAGCAGAGCTTGAAGAGAAACAAGACATCAAGAGGCTGGTTTTGGAGTATAATGATAGAGAAGAGGAGGAGCTTAATGGATTGGGGAACCAAACTTTGAACTATATGCAGAGTGGGGGCAACAGAGTTGCTGGCCGTGGCAGCAATTGGGAAGGAACTAGTGGTAGAGGTGGTGGAACACGTCATAGATATCATAGTTATTCAGGTGGGGGGGTTTATTACAGCCGGAAAAAGTAAAAAGAAAAAAAAGGTGTGATTTTACAAAGCTGTAAAGCCAAAAACGCCTCCACCGTGGGAGTTCCCTCATTTTGCAGATGTGGTTCGTTTCTTTTCGAATCCATGCTTGTAAGCCCAACAATGATTTCAAGAGACATTCCTATCCGATGGAGAAGCCATGCCCTTTTGGGACATTTGCATTTGACCCGGACGATTTCCTTATACTGCAAGGTTATATGTTTTGTGGTCTTGTTAGAAGATAGTTGCAGTTGTGAAGAAAGAACAGATAGACGGTATAGCTAACCAGGAACCAAGACAGCAATGCAGAAGAAAAGGTGGTGGTGTGATATACTTGAGGTGCTGATCTGCAGAATATGCCATTGGTTCGCCATAAATTAGATCTTACATTTAGTGTTAGAGCCTGATGTTGTGTCACCCTGCGTGTATATTTGTCAATAGGACTTAAAAGATTTGATTTCGATGCAAACTCTGCTGTGGGTTCTTTTTGTACCTGGAATCTGATATTATATATTGCTTTCTGTATTTAGTTGTATGACCCTTGTACGTGCCATACTGAACTTAGAGCTCTCTTGCTCCAGAAATGGTAAAAATGGAATCTTGCTAAGACCACTTTGGCAGAATTTTTTTCTTTTCTTTTCCAAACAATAAAGTCACACACCAAGACAAATCAGCAAATTAGTTGATGTAGGATATGGGTGATTTGAGTATTTAGGTAATTTAGCGGAAGCGGAAAGGAAACCTTAGAGAACAAGCTTGAAAACTAATCGTAGGAATAAAAATTTGCCAGATTTAAAGACCAAGTTAAATGATTTCCTCTTCCATTTCTTTCTTTTGTAAACCATAATGGGTTTGACAAAGACGTGCTCATCATCGCTAGTGGGTGTGTGAAGTCTGAATTATGTGGAGAACCAATAGCATTTGAGTCATCTGCTCTGTCAATTTCATGTTTTCATCTGATCACTTTCTACCAGATCAATTTGGTCAGTCTCCTCCTGCAAAATCAGACATGGTTTAACAAATTCCGAATTGAAATTCTTTGCTTGAATCCGTCATTTTCTACTCTTCATTATTATCTTAATGGTCCACACCAATGCTTTTATGATTGTTAATTATTCTTTGCCTCTCTTGGGGCTCTAACTAACTATTTCCTTTGCAATTTCCTTGACCTTCCTCTGTTTCAACTTTACTACAATTTCTATAAAATCAAAGATGGCTCATTTTCTTATCAAGATGCCTTGGGACAATCCTGACTTTGAATGAACAAAGACCCTTGTAAAGAACCACGTTAGAAACTAATGGAAGGCTCCGCCAGCCAGGCAAAAAAAAAAAGGACATAAATAAAGATTTAAAGGAAACCAATCAATGCGTTAAAAAGGAAAGTTATTTTCCTTAACAAGTGGAATTTGATCCCTAAATTGTTGAACCTAATTTAAAATATATATGTTTTTCTTATTTATCATCTATCAAAAGAAAAATAATGCTTAAACGGATCTAGCAGCATACATGAGCCTAATCAATTTGGGTAGAGCGTAGGTGGTCCCCAAGTTTGTACCCGAGTTCGAATCCCCCTCTCTAGCAATTCAAACTCTATCATTGATAAAAGCTACAAGTAGCCTTTTTAAAGGGTTTTTCAATGGGGTTGGCTTTACAACTCTGCTACAATTTAGATCTTGGAGATAGGAGAAATGTGGCATTGTTAGTTGGAGATCTAATCCCTCAAATGAAGTTTCGACCAAAAAAAAAAATCCCTCAAATGAAGGAAATCTTTCCTAACAAAAAAGAAAAGCCTAGAAGCAAATTTATTTTATTGTTTGGAATTTGGTTCTCCAAAGTCTTTATGCCTTGTGGCCAAAACCAATAATCTAAGCAAAGCTATTCGAGCACATTATTATTATAATTTTACAGCTAAGTATTGCGTGCAACAAATGGAACATGTGGTTCCCCACAATCCTACTTTCACTTTGGTGCAAAATGTGACACATCATCCACTTAACTAGGTACTAGAAGGATTATTCTTTTTTATTTTTTATTTTTTATTTTTATTTTTTCTTCTTTCATGCGATCCACGATGATTGTTGTGATGTTTGCTTGTTCGTGTTCAAAGAACAATTCTGACTTTACTGTCTTCTAAAAAGCTCTAATTGTTAAGAATCAAGTAAAAGGATCAAAGTCAAAGATTTGGTTTGACATGTAATTAAATTTAGGATGCTAATTTTATAATCAACATTATTCGGATAAGACATTAACGTACGCAAAGAATTCATCTTTGTGATTCTCCAAGAACCACGATGAAAATTATAAGGTTATGGAAAAAGAAAAATATGAACCTAATCAAATCGGATGTTCTCTTCATTCTGCACTCAAGTTCAAACTTCCCTTCTCATAATTTAAATTAGCCAAAATAACTTGAACATGCATGTCAATGATGATGTACCAAAAACATAATTACAACATAAGAACTTTTTTATATAAAAATATATAAATGAAGACACATTATAACTTGTAATAATTTCCTAAAAAGAAGAACAAAAATATATATAAAACTTGTGTCGCTTTCATAGATTTAAGTGAATCACAAAATCAATCATCTAAATAGTGAAGTTTGTTGGGAAAAATAAGTTCCTTATTTACAAAAGCAAGAGAGAAAAGATGCTGCCTTGATATTTATTCTCATATATTATTAAAATATTATGGAAAATGGCCGACCAAACACGTCAAAACAGTATTTGCATTATTTCATGTTTGGATTATTGGACCTACCCAAAAAAAAAATTATGAACATATGCAGAAGCTGCGTCCACGTTTAGTCACACGTGAGAAAAATAGAAGGTACACTTGTAAATAGATGAAAAAGCATGAGTATTTTCATATTGGAACGAAAGGAGGGGAAGCAGCCACGTCAGTCAGAACCTTGAAACCTCGTAAACTTGCCGACAAATACACCAGAAGCAATTATTTCTTATCTACTTCTTTCCCCAATTGTGTACTCTTTCAATTTCTTTAATCATCATCCCACTTGCACCACAAATATTTTTTTAATATATTATTATGCAATTATTTTAATTTTAATTGACCCTACACTTCAAAATAATTTATATTTTATTTATATATAAATAAATAAAAGCCATCTATGTCTATCTATTGCTTACATTAATATTTGATTAGGGGGTTTGGTGTTTAAGGTTCTCCCTAATTGGATAGTTTGTCAATATTTTTTTTACATTGACCTTGTACTTTCTGGTGATTAAAATATCATAGGAAGTTAACAATATCCAGCCTTTGTTGTTTAAAAAAATTATAAATTGGTTTTCAGCTGCACTAATGCACAAGGATCAGTGATTTTACTTATTAATTTATGGAAGTTATTGTGTGCTTAGTATTTTAATAGAATTCCGATGATATCATGAGTGACGTATTTTCACAATTGGTGATATTCATGTGCCTCGTATTCTATCACACGAACATTTCTTTATTTTAAAATTTACAATTTTAAATACGATAAAAGTAACGTTAATCGAAATCGAATCAAGCATAACATGCGGGGGGTGGGGAATATGGTTGATTTGTACATGACCATTAACATGAATTAGGGGTTTACATCGGTTCAAAACCAATACAATTTTATCAATTCGCATCTGATTCAATATAGATTGGATTATAATTTTTTCAATCCAATTCGATCACATTAGATGTTTAAATCCAATCCGATCCGATCCGATCCAAGTGATATTGGATTGGATGATCGGTTTTCATAATGAAATATGAAACATTTGTTGTCAAGTTTAATTTAATCAAATATTTTAATAGACGTAAATGTAAAATATAAATGAAATACTAGAGAAATTTATTTTAATTTTAAAATATATTAAACATAACTCCATCAAATTACTTAAAATGTTTATAACTTTCTTAATGAAAAATACCTAATGAGCAAAATAAGCATGGAACTAACTAGATTAGATTTGATTGGATCCTCATAAGCAAATTAGTGATCTGATCCAATCATGTCAATTATAGAAATTAGGGATCCAATTCAATCCGCCTAATCATCGAAATCAATTAAAAATGAATTGAATTTGGACGGATTGGATTGGATCTTGCACACCCACAACATGAATAGTAGACATATAATGTTAGTGTTAAATAAAAACAATTTAATTATGAGACGACGAAAATGAATTTATTTTTTCCACATTAATAACGTATATAAGATGTAGTACCCTACACATTTGAATATGGGAGGTCCTAGAGATCATTATGCGAGGCGCGCACATATATTATATCATTATCGTCGTCAATTATGTAGCGAAAAACAAAAACCCAAAAACAAGAAAACAAGAAAACAAGAAAACAAGAGGTATCATTATTCAATGGTTTGTTTTTAGTATTTGATAGGTTGATTGGACCAAAAGAAAAGAAAGGTATTGATAGATATGGATATAGTTTAAGATATTTACTAGAAGAAAGTTACAAAGGGGATACCAAAATAATAATGATAAGATATTTTACGAGGGATTTTAAGGTAGAAGGAACAGGCTTTTTACCAGAAGAGGAAAGGTTCGTCCTACGCGTGGGTGGATATGAATGATTCTCCTGCTTCTGTCAAACATTTTGTTTCCTTATCAAGACAATGTACGGCTCAGATTTGGTCGTCTTCTTCTCGCTAATATTTTAGTTCATTGGTGGTTGGCTTGATTCATTTTAATTAATTTAATTATTAATATTATTAATAAAGGCCGCTGCCTTGACAACTGACAACTGATAAGAGCCCTTGTCCGTCTTCATTAAGGTTTCTCTCGATCACTGTCTGCTTTCTTTATCCACTTATCATGCCACATATGTGGTTGGCTATGGCTTTGGCTCCAAATAAATAAATAAATAAGGGAGCAGTTGGCTCCTTTTATTATACTCATCTGCCTTTCTCTATATAGATTTATAAAAATTCTTCTTTTTTTTTTAATAAATCTTTTTTATATTACCATTCAATTGAAGTTATGAGTTGGGCATGAAATATCATGTTTGAGGATTTGCACATAAGGTTAGATCATGTAATGTGAATTTAGGCCTCGTTTGTTAGGGAAGATTATACTAGACTAGTCTAGCATCTTTTCCCAACTTGCAACTAGAAACCAAAAATTAGCTATATGTTACCAAAATAATTAAAAGCAAATTACGCAAACATAACCTACAATTCTCCCAAACTTGGGAACTCAATGACCTTTTAGAGTAAAACCTTATCTGTATTATGAAGTCGAGTTTTTTTTTTATAGCAATTGTAAAACAAGTTCATTTTAATTATGTAATTTGAGTCTGACTTTCTTTCTTCTTCTTTGACGTTTATTGATGAAAAAAAAGTTCAAAGCTCAATCAACTAAGGTGTTGAATATTGGTAAATTTTCTCTAGTGACTAAACACAACATCAAGTTGAATTGATTTAGAGAGAATAATGCGCAACCGACAAAAAAACTAATATCCTAAATTAGAAACACACATACTCGAACATGTAATATAGATCCGCCGCACATAAGGAACCAAAAGCTGAAAGCTAAAAAAAAATAAAACATCATAAAGAAAATACAAAACACATCAAACTCTTAAAGAATTTCTGAAAATTATTAGACATAAACAAACTAAAAAGCATCACCAACATTCCCGAAACCCAAAACTCTTCTCCAACTATGTGCTATTAGGTCCAAAATGAAATTAATGTTGTATGATATAAGATGTAATTTAAATTTTCAAGCCACAACACCAAAATTGTGGTCCATGAAGACAGAGACATATACTTTTTTTTTTTTTTTCAGTGCAGCTTTAAAGCCGGACTCAACCATATCAAACATGTGATTCTCTTTATCTCTAGTCCCTTCCTGTATAATAAAGATAAAAAAAAAACTAAAAAAATTAAATAAAAATCAATCCCACTTCATCCCGATAGACCCAAAACCTCTGGTATGAGTACAGGCACACAAGAGAATATTTGCTTTTGCTAAAAGAAAGATAAAAAAAGATAACCTTTGCTTTTGTAAACCGTCAGTCATGTTTTTAAGGAAAGGACAAATCCGTATGAATGACCGTTCATCGTCCGTTTCTTTGTCCTTTCCTTCCCCCAACAGGCAAAGACCACTTCAACAAAGATAAAAAATGCTAAAAAAATTGAAAATATATATATAAAAATTTGTGGATTAATTTTTTATGCTTTAGTTTTTAAGAATATATTGTAATGTTCAATACGTACCTGAAATGTTTTAGTGAATTCAATTATTTTTAAATAATAATAAATAAGTTGACGAACAAAAAACAGCTAAGATCATCGTGTAAATATCACTTTTATAATTAAATTTTCAACTTTTTGGATAAAATAAGTGTTTTCTTTTTCTAATTTCATTATCATAACCAACTTATTTTCCGTCGAATCAGTTTGTACTATGAACCTCATTTGTTTACGATCAATAAACAACTATCATACCATATATCGCATCAGTTGGTATTAAAAAAACAGAGACAATAATTTATGAATCCATATGACATCCTTCATGACATACTCCATTTGCCACGTCTACAAAGATCCACATTGGCACAAAGAATTGTGCTCTAAATAAAACACAACTAAAGCCGTAAAAACATTGGTTTTTTTGGGGCAAAATGCCAAGAACATTGCTATGCTACAAATTATTTAGTTTTTGTCACGTTTTTTCTGTGGTTTGTGAGGAGGAGGGAGGCCGGAGCTAGCTAGGCTAGCTATTTTAGGTGATTACCATGCCCTACTTGTGGATTTGTTGAACCCTTCTCTATATATATGGGGACCATCATATAATAAGACCCTTTTAAAAATAAATAAATATTATAAAAGAGTGGTCCTCCAAATAAAGGGTATGGACCCTATGGAGCTATGGAGCTATGGAGCTATGATATATATTGTCAAGTCTTAGTCGCCTATCAAATTTCATTATTTTTGGCACCAATACTCTGATACCTCCGTCCATCCTTTTAGAGAGGTTTTCAGCCATTCACATGTCGCCGCGTACCTCGTGGTCCCCACGGATATATGAATATTGCTGTAATTTGATATTTGCTTGAGAATTCACATATGCCGACTTGTCTGTGTGGCCGTCCAAAAACTGTTGAAAGTCAAACCTGCGGCTTTTCCTGTTTTAGGAAAGGGGAAATTGCCTGCCCTTTTCTAACGTTGCAATCTAAAAACAATCAAGTACAAAAATATTCATGCAAAGCTTTCTAATTTTGGATGGCTCTTTGTACAACACAGATATTATGTTTGTTTAATTACTTTCGTTACACAATATTTGTTTGTTCTAAGTTCAATCATTCTTTTCTTTTTCTTCGACAAGAAATTTGTCTGTGAATTGGGCCTAGTGCGCTATGTTGGATGCATACAATATTTATATAATTTTTTATGTGGATATTCAGATATTATTACTGGACACCATGTGTGTTTTACTATTCATCTATCTATGCTTTCTTCCCTGTTTATAATGACATCTGCACGATAATAAAGTGCAGATATTCAAATGAGAGAATAACTGTATATATATAATAATTGAAATTATGTAGCTGTTATTACATCAATTGATTTATAAATTATAAGACACAAAAAAAATCCCAAAATTCCAACAAACATTTAGCTGTATTTAGATTGGACGATGGTGGTGAGTGAAAATGACATCACATGACCATTTACAATGCCAAAAATTAATGTGAATCCAAATTTTGTACAAGGCAATGAGATGAATGCCTAAGATCCATTTTAAATCATTCATAAATCAATTTCATTTTCTAGTGCATGTCCCCTTTTGGAAAAGGAAGAAACATCAATCCTTTGAGCATGAATCATGCCAACCTCCTTTTCTTTCTTTTGAAAAATTTATGGGATTGCGTTCATAATTCAGCCAAAAAAGTCAATACAAACTAACCACAGAAGGTCATTACAATAACGAAGCGATCTAACATCAAAATTAAGACAATCTCATTTTCTATTTCATATTTTCAATCCCAAAGGGATTTTCTTCAATAATATTGTCCATTACATTAGTAATTTTTTAGGCATGGGTCGAAATTAAACCTCTTAACAAGACTTAATTGGAAAAATTATCATGTGTTCATTCATATGTTTGAAGTGAAATGTAGGGATATAGAGAGTAATATTATTATCTGAACTTGTATTGTTAGGTAGAATCGTATTGTCAGAAAGTGAATTGAAGTCATACATTAAATGATAGAATCAACTTGAACAATGATTCGTCTTTATAGTCTACGAACGTAAATATTATATGAAATAATATGTATGAATAATCCGGTACCTTTATGCTATTCCTCTTGTGGTGCTTTTTAGGTTAGGTCAAGTCAGTTCACTGTTTAAGTGGTAATCAAACCTACCTGATTTGATCAGCCTTGATTCACAATTAACATTCATACCAATAAAATCGACTGGGGAAGTTTACTTTTTAACTTCCTTAAATTTGCTTTGACTCGTTTCAATAATTATGGAGGTGGAAAATGATATAACAAAGAGAGAAAAACCAAAATGGTATAAATAAATAAATAGACAAATAATAATATAATATGCAAAGGTTGCAACACCCATTCCAAGTGTTTAACTGTTCTCTTCCTTCACACAGCTAGCTAACACGTCCCCCCATCTCTTTCTTTTTAGCCCCTTGAAAGAGTTTTTCCTCAACCAGTTTCTTATGCCCATATAGCTAGAGCTAGCTCTCTCAGCCTCTCATCAAACCACTACTTGCTTCTCTCTCTCTCTCTCTCTCTCTCTCTTTCTCAGTCTCCCCAACAAAATTTACTTCATTTTTCCAAGTTGGTTTGATTTTCTTGAGTCAAAATTGGGTTGTGCAACTGGGTTATTGGCATCAAAGATTCTAAGCTAGCTAATGCAAAAGCAACCCTGCTCCCAAAATCAATAGCTACATTTTTTTTTTCTTCTGAAACAGAGGTAAAAGAAGACAGAAATTATGTTGGATCTTAATGTTAACATCACCCTCACCACTGATGCCAGCTTTGATTATGAGAAGGCAAAAGATATGGAGGTCGAGGAGCTTCCACAGGGCTCAAGGACCCAAATGGAAGACTCCGGGACCTCAAACTCCTCCGTTGTCAATGCCGAAGAAGCTCCGACTCCGAGCAATGCCGGCGAGGAAGATTCAACTAATAACACTACCTCATCTTTCATCTTTGATATCTTGAAGAAAGACAAAGACGGTCTCTGCAACACTACCTATTACGGTGGGGCCAAAGACCAAAACCCATCTCTACAATTCGTGACAAGGTCGCTTTTTCCGGTGACCGGAGACGGCGGAGGAGGCAAGGAGGCAGATTGTGGGTTGGGATTGTCGTCGGTGTCCTCGACGGCAAGGCCTCAGTGGCTGAACTTGTCGTTTGCTGAGTCTGGTGGCCAAGCTCAGGGCGAGCTGAGAATTATGCAACAGAAAAAACCACAGCCTAGGAAAAGCAGAAGGGGGCCGAGATCTCGGAGCTCTCAGTACCGCGGCGTCACGTTTTACCGGAGAACAGGGCGGTGGGAATCGCATATATGGTGTGTTCTTGCGAGCAACGACTAGATTGATCATCATTAGTTAAACGGTTAATCTTGTTTAATAAATTTCGTTTCTTTTCTGGTGTGTAGGGATTGTGGGAAGCAGGTATATTTAGGTGAGCAGATGATCATAACATGATTTTTTGAGCAAATTAATTTCAAGGTTTTGTGGTCTTGGATCTAAATTGAATTGGGTTTTGCTTGGTTTTGTTGTAGGTGGATTTGATACTGCTCATTCTGCAGCTAGGTGAGTGCATATTTTCCTTTCTGTGAAGAACATATTTGGTTGGCTTATGGTTTGTTTAGTTTTTTGCTAAATTGGGTTTAATTTAATGATGTCAGAGCATATGATCGGGCTGCAATCAAGTTTAGGGGAGTTGATGCTGATATCAATTTTACTTTAGGCGATTATGAGGAAGATATGAAACAGGTACATAGAATGTGCCTATGTTTAATGACTGATTAACTACATGAATTTTTTTTTGTGGGGTTTGGATTAATTTTACATTGCTTACTAAATTTGCAGCTGGGGCATCTGAATAAAGAAGAATTTGTGCACGTGCTTCGTCGCCAAAGCACCGGAGCCTCACGTGGGAACTCAAAATACAGAGGTGTAGCTCTGCCCAAATGTGGTGGTGCTGGTGGTAGATGGGAAGCTAGGATGGCACAATTTCCTGAGAAAAAGTGAGAACCAAAGCCCCCTTTAACTGAAGCTAAATTTCAGCTGAATTTATGGCTTTTAAAAAAAAAAAAATCTGATAGAAATGTGTATTTGATTTTGCGGAATTTCAGGGTCTTTGAGAAGGAGGGCATCAAATGCAACACAGGAAGAGAAGCAGCAGCAGTTACCAACTTTGTTGACCCTAGCATCTATGAAGGGGAGGTGGTTTTAGATGCAAGCATTGAAGGTACTAAATGAAACCCATGTCTGCTTTCTCATATTGGTTTTGTCTTACGTACAAGATGACAAAACAAGCCCCCACCAGCCACTCATGGAATGCAATGAATTTGGTTTTGCTGTAAATGCAGGCAGTGGCCATAACCTTGATCTCAGCCTTGGGATTTCTCAGCCTTCATCTGGTCAAAAGGGCACTGGCAATCTGGGGGATTTTCAATTTCGTTACAAAGAGAGGCCAATGGTGTGTTTTTGTTTCCTAATCTTAGTAATTTTTGTGTGTGTTTTTGTTTTTGTAGGTTTATATGCATGTCATTTTCATTGTGTTTAGATATTTTTTAATGCATGTGGCTATTGTCAGCAGCCCTTTTGTAACTTTAGCCTTTTAGCTGTTGATAATTTATAGGTTTCCACTTCTGCAGGTTAATGGCTCTGCTGCTTCTGCAGCTGTGGGGCAGACCCCTCATGTTCTAACAATGGTAGCCAAGCATCCTGCCTTATATTCTGGGATGTATCCAGGTTTCTTACAAAAACATGAGGTACTTTTACTTCTCATCTTTTTCAGCACCAAATTGTTTGTTTTGTTTTGGAGATAGATGAATGGTAATTAATTCTAGCTTCTAGAAACTGTAATTTATATATGCATGCCAATTACTGCTATTGCTTCTGCAATGAAACACAGTAATTTCCATTGTCCTCTGGTTAAAAAGTACAGAGTAGTAGTAATTTTTCAACTTTAACAGATTTGATCAGATAATTTTGAACCCCTTCCTTGTGATCACTAGATTGAATTTCCTTTGCATTGCATTCTTGCAGAAACCATTAAACTATAGGAAGCACCTCACTTCAGGGATATTGATCCAAAGTTTCAATCTATTCATTTCAAATCTGTACAGAAAATTAATGATGTTGAATAACTTTTGCTTGCAGGAAATGGATTCAGATCACAACAGAGCCCAAGCTGTTTCTTCACCGAGATATACAAACTGGGCATGGCAAGTTCATGGAAACAGCAACAGTGTTAGGCCAGTGCAAGTGTTTTCTATTGCAGCATCATCAGGATTCCCATCTTCTATGGCTTCTACAGCTCCTCCATCAGCTAATTATTTTCCACCAAACCTCCAAGGCAGTGCTTCTGCCTCCTACAACGTCGGCCGCCTTCCTTTTCCTACCCCATCCACCATGTAATTGTGCTTTTGAAAGGCTAGGTGTGCTCAACTTGACTAAGACACAATAGTCTGTAATATGCAGAGATGTTTTCGTTTTGTATGTTCTCTCATATTATCAAACATAGATTGCTATATATTAGCTCTGTAACATTTCCCTTGTAACTGTTGTATATGAGCTTCAGTATCCAAATGAGGCTTTGTCAATCAAGTAAAAGGGTTCTTATATTTGCAATTGCACAGTGGAAAAACATTCATGAATGCAAAGCACTTTGTTCCCGTAAATTATCATGTGAATTCGATACACCACGTGACATGCCACAAGTGTTACACAATAATTTTTTCTCCTGTGTCCGTGTCTGAAACACTCAGTTGTGACAAAAAGCTTGAATTATTCAATTTTGTTAATATGTGGCGTTGGGTCAACTTCAAGCCATCCAAGTTGCATGATAGAGAGAAGAAAGATGGTAGTAGATTCTGATGCTCACTCAACCTTCAACCCATACCCGAATCAACCTAACTTTATTTGACTTGCAGTAACCTAACGGATGAAGGAAAAATAAGAAGTCTCTAGATATGTTGTGTGCCCTCTTTTGATACAAACGATATTGGGGAAGGTAGCTTTCTCATACACCCACCGTTAAGGTGCGATAAAAATTCGAACTTGAGATTATTGGTTTGCAAAACAAAGCTCTTTCTTTTTATGGGTTACATTGAGAGGAAAGAAACCTCTTGAGGTTTCGAACCTGGGTGTCAAGCAAGGGAAAAGTGAGAGACCACCACTGTGGTACCTGCTCTCGACTAAGCTAGACCCCTTAGTTTTTATAACAACGCTACCTATATTTTTTCTAAGGACATGACAATTTTTCTTGTTGGGGCAATGCATTTCAAAACACCACAATAAGACTAGGGCCATAGAAGCATAGGTTGGCTCCTGGCTAAGGCCGGCTAATAAGCCCACCAAAAGAAAGTTATTACAAGTCCTAGCCCGTTAACCTATTCAATATTGCATAATATTCCTACCTCCGAGACCCCAACTTGTAATCTGACTTCAATATTGCATAATAGTTGGGGTGTACATAGGTTCGAAGCCAATACAATTTTACCAATTCACATTCGATTCAATAGAGATTGTATTATAGTTTTTCCAATCTAATCTGATCCGATCCAATTGATATTGAATTGGATTGGATTGGATTGGATAATCGGATTTCATAATGAAAAACAATAATAATGAAATTTGAAATATTTATCTTTAAGTTTAATATCATCAAGAATAATGCTACTCTTACCACATTCCCATACCACCTTACATGGTAGATGAGGTGGACAACCACATCAATTAAATTAATTTAACATTTTCTTTTCTTTTATGATTTATTGACACTTTTTAATTGATGTGGTTGTCCACTTTATCTGCCACATAAGGTGGTATGAGAATATGGTAAGAGTAGCATTACTCTATAGTCAAATATTTTAATAGACGTAAATGTAAAATTTAAAAGAAATGTTAGAGAAAATTATTTTTATTTTATAATATATTAAACATAACTCCAACAAATAAGCATGAAACTAACTACATTGGATTGGATTGGATCCTCACAAGTAAATCCGCCATCCAATCCAATCATGTTGGTTTTGGAAATTAGGGATCCAATCTAATCCGCCAAATCATCAAAATCGATTAAAATTGGATTAGTTGATTTTAGGCGGATTTGATTGGATCTTGCACACCCCTACATAATATGACTTAAATTTAATACGAAGTTAACGCCTTAAGATGCAATTTTTATTTTACATGAACAATAAACCTACACGGAGTTTTACATTCTTAGCACATCAAATTTGATACGAAATCAACAAGTTAACACGAATAATAAACGTACTAAGGGTTTTAATGAACACGTGGAGTCAAATTTAGGACCTCTTTCAATATTGAATAAAGAAAGAGTAATGCTAAATTAGTTGATTCATAAAAGCCAATACGATTACACCAAAAATTAGTTGGTTCATAAAAGCCAATATTATTATGATTGACAATTGAATTATTCTTCCTATCATATTTCGAATATAAAAGCCAATATTATGATTGTCAATTTAAACCAAAAAAAAAAATAAATTTCAATTGTCAATCATAATATTGGCTTACAAAACTCTTCAATTTATATTTCATTTAAACTAATTTGTAATTCTTGAAATAGGGAAATAAATAAGGTCGAAGATTTTCCTATGTAGAAAATTTGTAGTTAAAACTGTCACTCGATAATCCCCGAGTAGCTATCAGTGACTCAGTGAGAACTCAGTCGTCTTCTCCCAAAGCCCAAACCAAAAATGCGGCGCGCCATAGACGCCCACCTCAAGGCCACCCGTCTCTTTCACTCTCTCTCTTCTCTTTATTCGTCTTCGTCTTCTTCGCCTACACCTCTCCTCTCCGTCCGTACAATCCTAACCTTACCCCATCCTCAAAATCCTTCCATTTCCAAAACCCTAAACCTCCACTCAATCACCACGTCTTGGTGTTCCTCGATTCCAGGTCTCAGAAGCCAACCCCAAATCGGCTCCAATTTCAACGTCCTTGTCGTCCGCTGCGTTTCATCTGTCCCGCATGCAGACACATTGGAGTGGAACGAGCCGGTCTCGTGCTCGGAGGTCGGCGATGGCCACAAAGCGACGGTGGACGAAAATTCTAAGCCCTCTATCCCTGTTAGAGCCTACTTCTTCTCTACCAGGTTTGTTTTTAGCTTTTTTTTTTTTTTAAAATTTAGTAAATTTGTTTTGAAAATGTCCCTGAAAATGTTTGGGGAAATGTAAAGACGAAGAATTGCACTGATCAGGTGTTCATATTGTTTATGATGAGTGGATGATTTTAATTTATTTTGGTTTATTAATGGTTTCTATTTTTTTTACATGTAATAGTGTGGATTTGAGAAGCTTAGTGGAACAGAACAGGCTGAATTTTATCCCACCAACATCGCGTATGACTAATTACGTTGTGTTTAGGTTCGGCGAGCCGTCCAATTCTAACAATGTAAGTTTACCATGTTTTCTTGGTTTGCAGTGATTTTAGTTTTGCAAAGAAAAGGATCATGATACCTTTACCACAGAGTGGATAATAATATAATATGGTAACTTTTAAAGCTGATTTCTTCCATAGTGGCTTGCTTCTATTGCTTTCCTGCAATTTAAGCAAATGTTCGGTATCTGCCTGCAAATGATACAATAAGTTGAATGCTTTCTTTGTTTCAGGGTTTGGGTCTTAGTTTAAGTGGGAGTGACTGTTGCTACATGGTAGTTTTTCAGTATGGCTCCATTGTCTTGTTTAATGTTCGTGAACACGAGATCGATGGGTATTTGAAAATCGTGGAAAAACATGCATCAGGATTGCTACCTGAAATGAGAAAGGATGGTGAGACCCTATATATCAAATATATCTGTTTAACAATGCAGTTCATCAATTCTCCATTACTTAAATTATTTGGATTCATAATATTTCTGTTCTGAAAACATTTCGCACGAGTTATTCTTTATTCATATAATATGAAAGAGCATAACTGTTCATAGATAAATTGATTTTATTGATATTAGAATAACTTGAAGTTTGTAATGGTACCTACTATTAGACAAATTTTGGGATGGTAAAAGATATGTTCATATCTGTCTTGATGATTATTTACTGTACCCCACCTATATGTATTTCCTGCATGAGTAGCTTGCTGCAGATCAAAGCATCTACCCTTTTCAATTGTTGATGTTTTCAAGTGAATCAATACTGTTAGACCATTACCTTCATTATTTTTTAATGTTGCAGTGTCATATCTTTTGTTTTCTGCTTCATGGTTGTTGCTCCAATGGGCGAGGGTTACATTTTTTGGAAAGTTTTCAAATCTGAACTTTATTGTGTTATGAAATCATAGAGTATGAGGTGAGGGAGAAGCCAGCTTTGCACACTTGGATGGAAGGTGGATTGGATTACATAATGTTGCAGTACTTGAATGTTGATGGAATCCGTACCATTGGTAGTGTTCTTGGTCAAAGTATTGCTCTTGATTACTACGTGCGCCAGGTATGCTTCGCATAAGCTTTGGAGGTTCAACTTTGTGAAAATATAACTTGATGATTGATCCTCAGAACTTTATTTCTTTGTATAGGTTGATGGAATGGTTGCAGAATTTACTGACATTAATCGTGAAATGGAAACTACTGGAAAGTTTAAAATGAAGAGGAAAAAACTATTTCAGTTAGTGGGAAAGGCAAATTCTAATCTTGCTGATGTGATTCTTAAGCTCGGACTTTTTGAGAGGTAATGATTTTAAATTCAATATTATAGTTATTAATCTGAAACTTGTTTTTGGATTACATTATCCTC
Source organism: Prunus avium (assembly GCF_965620075.1). Taxonomy (NCBI): domain Eukaryota; kingdom Viridiplantae; phylum Streptophyta; class Magnoliopsida; order Rosales; family Rosaceae; genus Prunus; species Prunus avium. Next base: position 38,069,616 of record NC_142285.1, on the reverse strand, counting down.
CGTAGCATGGAAGTAGTTATCTGTATGTATGATTGTGATTGGCTGGAAAAGTGAGTGAGAAGAGACAAAAAAAATCTTTCCCCTGTTCTTTTGTGAGTTGTTATAGGAAGAAAGTGTTGATCTTAGAAGTGTTCATTTATCCAGAAATTTTATTACTCGATACTGTGCTATGGCCATATTTTGTAATGGGGCTTGTGTAGAAAGCTTTGTTTGAGATGAATTCTTTTCTTAAACGATTGTGTCCAAGATTATTGTTATTTGAAATTTCAGATGCTACTATATTCCAGCTGTTAGTTGTCTTTTGAGGCGTTGGGAGTTGCAATATCAAATATTGTTATGATCTGTTATTTTATGTTTTTTCTGACTATATAATAGAAAATTCCATTAATATATGATTTAAACTTGTGGTGTGCAATTCCATAAATACTCTATGGCTTATATTTGTTAAGTTGTGGTTCAGACTGTCCATCAGGGAACCAACTGTTTTCTCTGTGTGATGTTTCTTTGAGGGTCTTATTACCACTCAGCTCTATCAAATAGCATTGAGCAACAGTGATTTCAAGATTCAGTTTTTCACTCTTTTAAGATATTTTAGTTTCCGTGCGTGTTTAGTCTAACTCATGAAATTGATTTTACAGATCAGACATTGCCTGGAAGGATGCCAAATATGCCCAGATATGGGAGTATCTCAGAGATGAATTTGAGTTAACTCAGAGATTTGCAAGTCTTGATTTTAAGCTGAAGTTTGTGGAGGTACAAGAAACATTTTATTGCTCAATACTGGTTTACTAAATCTGGAGAACTGCTTTTCAGCTAATGTCTGATGTGGTGGTGACATTGTTTTTTTCTTCTTTGCAGCACAACATTCGCTTTCTTCAGGAAATTCTTCAAAATAGGAAGTCCGATTTTTTGGAATGGCTCATCATTGCGCTGATAGGTGCCGAAATTCTTCTCTCTCTGTATGACATTGTCCACCGATCGGCACTTGCTACGCTTTAGCACTAATGTTCGGTGACCTGTGAGGTCAAACATGCCCTTATTGAATGTCCTAGTCTTTGTATATTTTACTGCCCCCTTCAATTTTGCTGCTGCGGCTTACACTTCTCATACATACCAGTTCAATTTATGTAATTAAGTTGATCTTATAATTTGATGATCATTGAATGTTATCTTCGTTGTGTCAAGTTTGTAAATATTCTCATTGAGCTTGGAAAAGCTTCCACTCAGCAAATAGTTTCCTTGTGCAGTTGTTTCATGTGAAACATGTAAAACATTCAATTGAATCTGCTTGAAGCACTCTAGAACTCAATAAGTTCTTATATCTACTTCAACTAAATGCAACACCCAAATTGTTTGAAGCATGTGAAAAACGTGTTTGGCTCCGTCGGGAACACTTTCAAAACATCCTTTGAATTAGGTTGAGAGAGTGGTAACTGGTCAGAGATTTTTATTTTATTTTCTTGACAGGGTAATGTTCTAAAGGTTGTCAACCAAAAAGTAGAAGTTCCCGTGATTCAAGGTACTCTGATTTAGAGCACTTCACTTCTAGCAATTTTTTGATGCATTCACACTCATTCGTGACAATCCAAGTGCAACTACTATTTAAATTGGTCGCTGACGTCAGCTTACCTAGACAATTATTGCATTCGAGCTTGCTCTGTTTCGTGGACCCACTTCTTATCATGACAACTTTTCCTTTGTGGGAGTTGTTTTTAAGAAAAAAAGAAGCCAGGCTTACTCTCCTAACCAATTGACCTTATTCGCTTATGCTACTTCAGTGTATGTGCTCCTTACCTGTAATCAAATTGACAGATCAATCTGAAGACATTGTCGGCGACCGATTAAAGTGCTCCCAACTATTGCAGTACAGAATTGGACGATGTGCGTGCGCACTTTGAATAGTCTAGTCCACCACAGTCGTGCTCCTTCTAGATTCCTCATCTCTTTTTTCTTTTGGTGCCATGCGTCAGTTAAAGTATACTAAAAATAATTAATTATTGTTATAATAATAAAATAAATAAGGCCGAAAGGCAAATGTGCCAAATTAAAATCTTGAGAGAGGCGAATTTCACTGCTGATTCTCTGGCTTCCTTGGGTCGTTGGTTTCCCCATCTCAGTTGTGGGAGCCGTTAAGCTGTTTTACTCCTTTTTTCTTCGACCTTGCAGGTAGCAGTGAACTCACATAGCGTAGCTTGTGCACAAATGATGTCAGACTGATGGATGATACATATACATATACATTTTCTTAAAAAATATACCACTATGAATATGCGTTTAGTTTAGAGACTTTACCTTTTTGCATAAATAAACAGAATGAGAGAAACGTGATCAATTATATAACATTATCCTGCTAACCATGGAGGTTTTATATAGTTAGTTTTATTTAGTGGCTAAATTTGTAGGTGCTATGCCTACATTTGGTGAAGTAGGTATATATGTCTCTCTGTAGGGTTCCACAAATTATGTACCTAAGAGAGTTTTATACTAAGAGGGCAAGCAAACCTAGACAATAAGGACAAGAGTATTCGTGGGAGTTAGAGTGGGTGGACTAATTAATCAAAATTATAATCCACATGGACCCTTCTATATATGTATTATGTGACTTTTGAAGAGAGAGAGAGAGATGGAGGGAGGGAGAGAGTGAGAGAGAGAGAGAGAATGGAGGCCAAACCCAATGAAGTAGAAGAAGTTGAAACATGCAGTGAAGATGCAGAGGATCATCCTCAACGAGGAGGCTGGAAAACCTTCCCCTTCGTTTCGGGTCTCTCCCTTCATCTCTCGCTCTATTAGTAATTTTTCTTGTTAGAGAGTCTGACAAAAGAATATTTTCATTTTATTATATATATATATATATATGTGTGTGTGTGTGTGTGATTTGAATAAATTAATGAATTTGATGATGAAATGATGAACACTCAGGAAGTGTGCTGGGTCTGTCCGTAGCAGCTGGCGGGTGGGCATCGAACTTGATAGTATTTCTGATGACAAAATTCAACGTGAAGAGCATAAGCGCAACGCAGATCAATAACATCATCCTTGGTACCAACAATCTCTTCCCCGTTGCCGGAGCCTTCATTGCCGATTCCTTCTTGGGATCTTTCTCTGTCGTCTCCATTTTTTCCTTCATTTCTCTGCTGGTAATTAATATTTTCTCTACTGGTAATACTCAATATTAGCTCTTTTGAGATATTGGTATGCGTGTGTAAATGCAGTATTCATTAACGAAAATGGCATGACCGCATCAGCTGCCACATAAGGTAGTCAGCTAATGTGGTCTATCTTGTATGTCTAAAGAACATTACTCCTTTTTTTTTTAGGGATGGGAATATATTTCCCTTGTTACTATTTTTCTGTCCACTATCTAAAATAATAGGGAATGGGTGACCAAAAGGGTGACATAAAAAAATTGACATATAAAGTGCATCAATAATAACATGATATATTGATCATCCCATTAATCTTGATCAGGGCATGATCATGTTGACCCTCATAGCTACAACACATTCCTTGAGGCCTTCATCATGTCCACCTGGCTCACTTACATGTGAAGGTCCATCGAAGTTTCAATACTCAGTCCTTTACGCAGCATTAACCCTAGCTTCCCTAGGGCTTGGAGGAACTCGCTTTACAATTGCAACCATGGGAGCTGACCAGTTTAGAAAGCCCCACGACCAAGGGGTTTTCTTCAATTGGTATTTCATTGCCCTGTATGTTGCCAACGTCATCAGCTTCACCGCCATCATCTATGTGCAGGACAACGTGGGATGGGGATTAGGGTTTGGGATTTGCTTCATCGCAAATGTGATTGGGTTATTGGTGTTTTTGTTGGGGAAACGATTTTACAGGCAGGTTAAACCAAAGGGTAGCCCCTTCATGAGCATAGCACGAGTTTTGGTTGCATCAGTTTGGAAAATGAAGATATCATTGGCTGCTTCAAGAGACTCGGACTACTTTTATGGAGATGTGGCTTTGGCTGACAATACAGTTCCAACTAAAGCTTTCAGGTATGCGATATATGGGTCGATTGATACAGTCACATCCAAAAATTTCTCATTTAAATGGAATATGTAACTGGGAGATATAGGTTATCAAATCCATGCCAATCTAATTTTTGATTTATTTGAGGTACGTCAGTTTATTTTTTACTCTTCTATGTTGACTGAATTTAAAGGTTCAGTCAAAGTTAATATTGTTTGGATGATTACGTATATTATAATAATATGTATACTCTTTCTCTCTCCCTATACACAAGAAGTTGCATTTCACCCATATTTACTGTATATATAAAATAACACACTATATTTATGCAGATTCTTGAATCGCGCAGCGATAAAAACCGAAGAAGACAAGCAATTTGATGGCTCATATGAAAAAACATGGAAGTTGTGCACTGTCAAAGAAGTGGAAGACCTTAAAACCCTAATCAAAATCATGCCACTATGGTCTACTGGCATCTTTCTAAGCACTCCAATAGGTATTTCTAGTAGCCTCACTATACTGCAAGCCCTAACTATGGACAGGCACCTTGGCCCACATTTCACAATCCCTGCTGGTTCATTCTTAGTTTTCAACCTCTTAGCCACAACCATCTCCATTTTCATAATTGATCGCTTCATACTACACAAATTAAGACCCCTCCAAGGAATAGGAATTGGTCATGTGATCAACATTGTTGCACTGGTTGGATCAGCCCTAATCGAAAGGAGACGACTAGAAGTGGTAACAGCACATAACCTTACGAATCAGCCCGGGACGGTGGTGCCCATGTCAGCCCTATGGCTCGTGGCACCGCTGTCAGTTGTGGGAATTGGTGAGGCATTCCATTTCCCTGGACAAGTTGCACTTTACTATGAAGAATTTCCAAAACCTCTGAAAAGTACTTCCACGGCTATGATCTCATTGTTGATTGGAATTGGGTATTATCTCAGCACTGCAATCACGGATTTGGTAGACCGAACAACAGGGTGGTTACCAAATGATATAAATCAAGGGCGGCTGGATAATGTGTTTTGGATGCTGGCTGTGATTGGAGTGGTGAATTTTGTGTACTATTTAATTTGTGCCAAGTTTTTCAAGTATCAAAACCAAAGTGTATAACTTCATGCTTCAAAATGACAATATATTTGCTTGTGAGGTGCAAAATTTATTAATCATCTAGGAACTTGTAACACTGTGGGTACAAACTCTCTCAGACTAATTCACTTCATTATTAGAAAGCAAAGAATAATAATCTTAAAGCCAAAATAAATTACTTAAACTGGAGTTGCTTCAGTCCTTGGTGAATTTGGTTCTCATGGTGATTTTGATTTACGCACGTATTGCGTTGCCCAAACATGGTTCCCATTGATGGAAATTGGCCTTGCTTTTTCCGCTAGGAACAATTGGAATGGGAGAAGCAGAATGAACCCTAGACGGGTGTACAGAGGTTGCTCCTCAGTAGGCACTTCTTGCATAAAGACACCATCAATGAAGTCCCCAAATTTCATGTCCACCAAAAAAAAATAATCCAATTTTAATATTGAACGTGGAATGGGGAATGTCCTAGTTGTGGTTGGTGGTGTCGACATGGAAGTCCTCCTTTTGAATGCAGTTCCTTGGGCGCATGCTCGAGCCACATCCACAGGATCATGACCTCGGTAGACTTGCCCGGGTCACAACCCAGGGCGAATATGTATGAGGTGGGAAAAGAGCTTGCGGTCAAATGTTGTGACAGAGAGGGCGAATTTTAGTTGGGAGACTGACAAGATATTAGCAAATTCGAACTCGAATGCAAGGAAGCAGACACATTGCTACAACTAGTGACACACTTCTGTTAACTAAAGAGATTCTGCATCACAAATTGAAATATATTTGGCTCCCCTTACCTATAGGGACTCATTCCTCTTTCAGACAAGTCCACAATCTAGCATTAGATTCGTTGTTTCTCTTTTCTTTTAGTGCAATGCGACCGATAAAATATTATGGATCATTGGCTTTTTGGAAGAAAAATAACAAATGTGTGCAGCAGGGTTAGCGTATAAACCTCACATAGCGTAGCTTGTACACAAATGATGTCAGATTGATGGACTAGTACATACATACATTATATATATATGCATTTCTTTTTATAATCCAAACCACTACTATGACTATGAATATGCGTTTAGTTTAGACTTTGCCGTTACCTTTTTTGCATAAACAAACAGAGTGAGAGAAACGTGATCGGAAATATAACATTATCCTGCTATATGTCATTTTTTGCCCATTTCGTGGCTAACTTTAGGTGCTATGTCTACAATTTGTGGAAAGGAGTCGGTATATGTCTCTTCGTGGGGTTCCACAATTTTTGTACGTAAGTGAGTTTTATACTAAGTGGGGCAACTATATAACTATATACTAAGTGGGGCAACTATATACTAAGTGGGTGGACTAATTAATCAAAATTACATTCTAAAATATTAATCCACACTATATATGTGCAACATTTGAAGAGCATATATGCAACATTTGGAGAGAGAGAGAGAGAATGGAGTCCAAACCCAAAGAAGTAGAAGAAGTTGAAACATTTAGTGAAGATGGAGAGGATCATCCTAAACGAGGAGGCTGGATAACCTTCCCCTTCGTTACAGGTCTCTCCCTTAATTTCTCACTCAATTATTTTTTTTATTTCGTTAGACAGTTTGACAAAAGAACATTTTTCATTATTATGTGTTTTGAATGGGTTAATGAATTTGATGATGAATTGATGCACACTATCAGGAAGTATGTTGTGTCTGTCGATAGCAGGTGGTGGGTGGGGGTCCAACTTGATAGTATTTCTCATAACAAAATTCAATGTGAAGAGCATAAGCGCAACACAGATCACTAACATCATCTTTGGCACCAACAATCTCCTCCCCATTGTCGGAGCCTTCATTGCCGATTCCTTCTTGGGATCGTTCTCTGTCGTCGTCATTTTTTCCTTCCTCTCTCTACTGGTAATTTATAATTAAGTTTCTATATTATTTCTCAATACTAGTCTGTCTAATCATGAATTACTATTCTCTTCACACGTTTGTTTGTGAGATGCTTTTTTCTTAATCATACATCATAACGATTTTTTAGTTTATTTTGTGCTAGAAGAAGAAGCTTTTTTCTTAAGTGTCACCATAGTTCATGATATATATTATTCATTTTTGTCATGATGAATCAAAAGAACCAAATTACTTAAATAGTGACACTTTTTTGTGGAGGGTAAGAATATATTTCCCTTGTTACTTTGTAACTTTATATGAATGGTTGTGGCAAAAGAAAATCTTTTAGTTGCATAACTACATATACCGTGAGAGTTTATAGAATGATACGATAGTAAAAAATAGACAGTGCACAAATAATAAAAGGATACGTCAGTATCATATATTGATCATCATCTTGAACCTTCATCAGGGTATGACCATGTTAACCCTAATAGCTACAATGCATTCCTTGAGGCCTTCATCATGTCCACCTGGCTCACTCACATGTGAAGGTCCATCAAACTTTCAATACTCAGTCCTCTATGGAGCATTAGCCCTAGCTTCACTAGGGCTTGGAGGAACTAGCTTCACAATTGCAACCATGGGAGCTGACCAATTTAAAAACCCCAAGGACCAAGGGGTTTTCTTCAATTGGTATTTCATGGCCTTGTATGTTGCCAATCTCATCAGCTCCACCGCCATCATCTATGTCGAGGACAACGTGGGATGGGGATTAGGGTTTGGGATTTGCTTCATTGCAAATGTTATTGGGATACTGGTGTTTTTGTTGGGGAAGCGATTTTACAGGCAAGTTAAACCAATGGGTAGCCCCTTCATGAGCATAGCACGAGTTTTGGTTGCATCGATTTGGAAAATGAAGATATCATTGGCAACTTCAAGAGACTCAGACTACTTTTATGCAGATGAGGTTTTTGCTGACAATACAGTCCCAACTAAAGCTTTCAGGTATGCTTATGATCATAATTATATAGTTAATTAGAGTCTAATTACACAAAAACACACACACACACACACATATATATATATATATAGTCTAATTACATCCACGTACACACTCATACATGTCATGACATGAGTTGATTGGTACAAGAAATTTAAAAAATTTCTCATTTAAATGAAATATGTAACTGGAAGACAAATATTAATTATTAATGCATGTTTAAATAGGGAGCTTTGGTTTAAAATCAATAGGGAGTTCCCTATTGTGATAGATAGGAAACTAAGAGTGCTGCTATTTCCACCCACTTGTCCTATTTTCCCACCCCACTTTATTTTCAAAATTTTAAAGATAAATTTATCCCTTTATAAAATTACTTCAAAGGACTTGAAAAAAAATATATTTAAAAATTCATATAAAGTTAATTAATTTTCTTTCACAACACAATATATTAGTTTTTTTAAAAAGGGGAAAAAAAAAAATCCTTCCTCTATCTCTCTTTCACGTACAAAGAACAATCTTATTTAACATCTGTTGTTCATTTTCAAAATTTGCCATTTTCTTCCTTAACATCAACAACGTAATCTTAATCTAAATCCTTCAATCTTTTTATATGGGTGGTCTCCATCTTCCTCAAAATTAAAAGAATAAAAAATCAAAAAAATAAAAAGATTGTACAGAAACCACCAGCCATCACAAACCCAACACTACCTCCCCTGGTCGACGCCGGTGGGATATGGATCGCAGGTCCAACTAAAACCCAGTCAACTTATGGGTTGATCCACAATCAACTTATATATTCCTTGTTTTCTAGAAAGAGAGAGAAAAAAGAAGAAGATAAACAAAGGGGAAGAGGGAGGGGTGGTGGGCAACGGTTGATGGTTCTTTTTTCTTTTTTCTTTTTGATTTTTTATAATTGTTTGAATTAATTTAAAGGGTATTTTAGTGATAATGGTGGGTGAGAAAATAGGATTGTGTTTTTTCAAATTTATATGGTGGGTGAAAAGATAAGGTGGGTGGGAATTACTAAAACAAGGGGATGGAAATAGCAGAACTCGGAAACTAATTTTACTTAATTTACTTGAGGTCAATGACCAATAAATGAACCTCAAATTACCAAATTACAGCTAACAAATCCAGTAAATTACAAAAATTGCCACTCAAGTTAATTTTCACAATCTTAATATTTCATTTAAAGTCAAAAACCATAACTACTCCAGCTGTCCACCAATGTAAAAAACAACAGCAAATTTCTACACGCAGAAGGATTGAAAAGAAACACTTCAGTTCTTCACTTAGAATATTATGTTCACCACAAAGCAAACAACCTTCTCTTTGTATATACACCGTGGTGTTAGCTATACCTTACATAAAATACCGCAAATAAGAGGTGAATAAACAAAAATGATATTTCCAAGAACTAAGTTCGTGAGTTTGATTCAGTGGGGTTCTAAACTAAATTTTTTGTTTTCCATCATTGAGAACCTTGGCTATATCCTTAATATTTTACCATTTATTGAGTACAACTAAAATTTTCTTTTATTTTTTGGTATGTAAGGTTTATATGTAATTTTGACTTTTCTACCTTTGATTAAATTTAATGGTTTAGATTTGCTATTGGAAAAAAATTAATATCAAATAATTGTACTTACCTTCAAAAGAAAAATGCATATCCAGTGCTTCACATGGACAAAAATTAATTTCAAATGTTTGTATTTTATGTAAATGAAAAATACCAGCGTCAATCATCAATAGATGTATAGTTTAACTATCGTTCTTTTAAAACGGTATGGTTCACAAATTAAACAATATCATTTTGAGATACGTTATTGCATCTTGTTTGAAAATCACTTGCATTTAAAAATCTATTGTTAGGATCAATAGTACACGGAATATTGTTTGCATGGTTACGTACATCACAATAGTATATATGCATTAGTACTCTTCCCTCTATGTAATACAAGAAGTTGCATCATTCACCCATAATTCGAGTGCAACATTTTTCTGCAGATTCTTGAATCGTGCAGCATTGAAAATCGACAAAGACAAGCAATTTGATGGCTCATATACAAAATCATGGAAGTTGTGCACTGTCGAAGAAGTGGAAGACCTTAAAACCCTAATCAAAATCATGCCACTATGGTCTACTGGCATCTTTTTAAGCATTACAATAGCTATTTCTGGTAGCCTCGTTGTACTCCAAGCCCTATCTATGGACAGGCACCTTGGCCCACATTTCACAATCCCTGCTGGTTCATTCCCAGTTTTCAACCTCTTAGCCACAGCCATATCCATTTTCATAGTTGATCGCTTCATACTACACAAGTTAAGACCCCTCCAACGAGTAGGGATTGGTCATGTGATCAACATTGTTGGATTGATCGGGTCAGCTCTGCTCGAAAGGAGACGATTAGGAGTGGTAAGAGCACATAACCTCACAAATCAGCCCGGGGCAGTGGTGCCCATGTCAGCCCTATGGCTCGTGGCACCAATGTCGGTTATGGGAATTGGTGAGGCATTCCAGTTCCCTGGACAAGTTGCATTGTACTATGAAGAATTTCCAAAACCTCTGAAAAGTACTTCTACGGCTATGATGTCATTGCTGATTGGAATTGGGTTTTATCTCAGCACTGCAATCACCCATTTGGTAAAGCAGACAACGGGGTGGTTACCAAATAATATAAATCAAGGGCGTCTGGATAATGTATTTTGGATGTCGGCTGTGATTGGAGTGGTGAATTTTGTGTACTATTTAATTTGTGCCAAGTTTTTCAAGTATCAAAACCAAAATGTATAACTTTTAATGCTTCAAATTGACAATATTGCTTGAGAGGTACAAAATTTATTCATCTAATTGTGGGTACGTACAATTCTCAAACTCACTCAACTTCATTTTTATAGAATGAAAGACTCTTAAAGCCAAAACTAATTACTTAAATTGAAGTTGCAAGTGAACTTGGTTCTCCATGTGATTTTGATTTAAGCACGTATTTCCTTGCCCAAACATGCTTCCCATTAATGAAGAATTTGGCCTTGTTTTTCCCTTCAAGAACAATTGGAATGGAGGAAGTAAAAGGAACCACAAGATGAGCATACAATGATTGCTTCTCAGCAGGCACTTCTTGCATAAAGACACCATCAATAAAGTCTCCAAATTTCTTGTCCACAGAACAAAACAAAACAAAAAACAATTTTAATTTATAATTATATAAAAAGAATTCACATACAAAAAGAAAGTGTTATATAAACCTAGAGAAGAACTCTCTAACTTCAACTTCAAAAATGGGATAACCTACTAAAATATGATATTTGGTTTGAATATATTAGGTTGGTTTTTATTCTTCACATGAGTGCTTTACAAGGAATTAGATACAGTAAAGGATTAGGAAAGTATCTCCTAATTATACAATGATTTGACAACTATATAAAATAGGAAAGTAAATCCCTTAATTAATCAAGGAAATAAATCTCCTTGATTAATTAGGAGACTCACTTCAACACTCCTCCTCAAGTTGGTGCATATATGTCACAAATGCCCAACTTGGTAAGTGAGTCATGAAATTCGTAGCACCCGAGTCGATAATCCATGCGGATTTTTGAGAGGACATATAAAAAGTAGAACTTTTGGTGGTGTTGATAGAAACACAAGTCCGGGTAGCTGGATCCGCAGGATTGACCGCATGCTTCTGTGAGTCTGCAATAAGGGGGAGAATTGTAGAGATTCCTGACATCGCAGCGGAAGTAAAATGTGATATGAGAATGTGAGGGATTTTGATTTGAGGAATTTGATTTGAGGAATTTGATGTAGGAATTGGATTTGAGAGGTATGTGTACAAGATTTGAGGGTATGTGTTTAGGGATTTTGATAAGAGGATTTGAGGACTTTAGATTTGAGGGATTTGGATTTGGGGAAAAATATGAGGAATTTGATTTAGGGTTTTGGATTTGAATATGAGAAATTTGAGATAAGGCAAAGACAACAACAGCAATGGAAAACTACAATGACAAATTCTTCCATATGAACTTCAACTAATTCACACAGACACAACTTCTCTTCACTCCACCTTTCCCCTTGAAGAGAAGGGGTTGTCGGAGTCAAGAAATAAGCAATTTCTTCATGGAAATACGTCAAGGTAATGGGGCAAGCTACACATTTGAGAGAGATAAGCTATAGAAAAGAGAAACATATCCTTTTTCACTCCCCCTCCCCCCTTGAAGAGGAGAGGAAGAGAACACTTAAATTGCAAGAAGAACGCAAGCACAAGTTACAAGAGAACCTGGCTCTGATACCATGCTAAAATATGATATTTTGTTTGAATATATTAGGTTGGTTTTTATTCTTCTCCATAAGGAGGCATATATAAGAGTTTACATGAGTGCTTTACAAGGAATTAGATACAGTAAAGGATAGGAAAGTATCTCCTAATTATACAATGATTTGGCAACTATATAAAATAGGAAAGTAAATCCCTTAATTAATCAAGGAAATAAATCACCTTGATTAATTAGGAGACTCACTTCAACATAACCCTTAGAAAATATCAAGAAAATGGTCCTCCAACAGACACATCCTCTGCCTCATCCTTATCATCATTTAGATTCAAACGGCTCAAAACGTTCCCCATCTACTCATTCAAAATCTGGCACTGAGCAGGAAGATCATAGGGATCAAAAACACCACGCAGGTAGTCTAGGGCTGAATCCCCCATTGTCGCAGCCCTGGCCAGGAGATGAATATGCTTATAAGGCCACAAAGATGGTGGATTATTATTCACATCCCCACCATACATTCTTCAATTTGGAAAAGGTCCCATGTTCGATGCCCCGACCATGTTATACGCGGCGGAGGTAGCATTGTGAAATGATGTATTATAACGACGAAACATGCCGGCATTCAACATCATTTGTTCAGCCGGGTTTGGTTGTGGTTTAGGGAACAAGTCGTTAAAGGCTCTCTTGCAAACCTCGTTGAACAACTTTGTGACACCCCAAATGATGCCAAGGCGGTTTTGGTGGAAGAATTAAAGGGTGGCACCAGTTTTGGTTAGGGCATTGAGTAGGGGAATGTCTTGATTGCGATTAATGGTGTCGACATGGAAGTCGTCTTGTTGAATGTAGTTCAAGGCCACGACGGACTCGTTCGCAATGCCATTGAGAAGGGTGTCGAGTAAAGTGACACATAATTTGTGCACAAAGTTGTACTCCTTGGCTGCGTGTTCGAGCCACATCCACAAGGCCATGACCTAGGCTTTCTCAGCTGGGTCATTGCCTAGGGCAAAGACGAGGTGAGAGAAGAGCTTGTGGTCAATGTTGTGAAAAATGACGAACTCTTCTTGGGAGATTGAGACAAGGGTTTGGGTTACGCTGGAGGAGGTAAAGAAAGTGGAGGAAGATGAGGCATCCATTGTTGTTGGTGGTGCTATGGAAATGAGTACGATAGTCATTAAGGTTTTGATGGGATTGTGTTGGGTGGAGAGTGGGGTTTGAATTTATAGGAAGGAACATTGGTGGCGTTTGGGAGTGAATGGGTACACTTGTTTGTGAAATGTGATGACCATTCTTCATTTGCAGAAATAGAGACGGCTTTAATTTGTAATGGTTACTATATAAATATTTCTTTTGTTGTCTGAATTTGGTCAAGTAAATCTACGACATTTAATTGTCACTTACCAAAAGGCCTATTGATTGAATTTTTTCTTTAATAGGTAACCACATGAATTATCCATTCACATTGGGACAAATTAGGATTTTCTGCTATACATGGTTTATTTTTATTTTTATGCTTTTGAACATACAAACCATAAATGATAAAAATTAATCTATAATATTAATGAACTATATATGGACTTTCTTTTGAAAAATTAAGGATATGTGTGTATATCATTATACAATTTATGTTTGTTTTTGAGATAGGGATACCAAATAAATTAAAATGCATTGTTTTGTTGATACCGTTGATGTTGAATGTCTACACGCAGAAGGATTGAAAAGAAACGCTTGAGTGCTTCACCTAAAATATTATGTTCATCACAAAGCAAACAACCTTATCTTTGTATATAAACCATGGTGTCAGCTATACCTTACATAAAATACCACACATGAGGTGAATAAACAAAATGATATTTCCAAGAACTAAGTTCGTGGGTTTGATTCAATGGGGTTCTAAATTAATTTTTTTGTTTTCCATTATTTGGGAACCTTGGACTATTTATTTACGCCCTTAATACAAGGTGCATTCAAAAGTATGATGTCTCGGATACCAATAATTCGTCAAATTGAAGAACCCCAATTAAAACTATAAATTTGTGATTGCATAGCAACATCCATTGCTATGAAAATATAAATAAAATTAAACTATAAATACTCAAATAACCCAAGATCAAAATAAGAACAAACAACAAAAATTCTAATTCATTCTTAAATTAATAATACATACAAAAATTCTAATCCAATACTAAATGATAATATAGGCTGCCAAAAAAAAACAAAACAAAAACCGATTCTATAGAAATATAAATTGCATTGCATTGTGTATTTTAATAACAATGATCAATCTACAATCTAATAAAAGCATAAGAAGAACAATAACAAAATAAACAAAACAAAACTACACTAAACAGAAACTGCAAAGCAGTTTTTGTGAATAACTCAAACAAAATTGTAAAGCAACAAAAAGGCAAACACCATGATCAAAGTACTAAAACTAAGTCAAAAGAACATTTAGCTTCAAAATCATATAGACTTCTTTCTAAAATCCAATCATCATTGGGCCTTAATAAATTCAACTTAAACAATCAGAAATTGCAAGATTAAGGGTCAGTTTGGTATTGCTGTGCTGTGAAAATAATCGTTGTCAAATTTGTTGTGAGAAAAAGCAGTTTGGTGTTTGGTAAACTTTTTGTTAAAAGTGTTATTGATACTGATTCCCGCATAATCAGAAAATGATTACCACATAATCATTCAACCCAGCGCCTCTTCGAAACTGATTTTTGAATAATCAAAAAATGAAAGCACCTCATTAGCTGCTTTCCCTTATAGCTTTCTTTCACAGCAATTTTTAACAATAAGTGATTTTCTCATAGTTTACCAAATGGGCTGGGCTTCCTAAATTTTTTTGAAAATCACTTATCACCCCAAATAAGCAATACCAAATGGGTACAAAGTTGGAACCACAATAACAAAAAACAAAACCAAAAAGAAAAGTCATCATGAAAACAAGCAAATAAGCAAAGTCAAAAAAGTCTATTGATGACACAATTGTATAATTTCCATTAACTTCAAAAATCATACTAATATACAGTGAGAAAAAAATTTAACCAATTGTAATTAAATGGAACGGCAATACGAATGCCTGTCTAAAAAATCAGATCAGGAAGAAGAGCAATCCAAAGGCCCAAACCTTGCAAATCAAACCCTACTTTCAAGAAGAAGGCCGAGAGATAATGACATAAGTCATATTTCATAGGCCAAGGTATCGCCACATAAGTGCTACACCATCAAAAGAAAAAAAAAACTACAAAAACTCACCATCAAGTACCATGCATCTAAACAAAGATAACTCTATTTAATTTGGAGCATGCAATATTCAAGCCAACTGCAACTAGAACCTCTTTGGTTTAAGTTCCTCAAGAATTACACATGAGAATAATCCCAAAGACTTTTCATATCAAACAGCAATGAAACCAAGTAATTAAACAAATTCATAAAAAAGACATATCCATTGATGAGAAAAATTCATAATTTTCATTAACTTAAAAAATCATAAACGTCAGTTCAAATTCAAATTAAACATACCCAAAAGCACATGGTAATCACCATTGACCTTAACCTGAGAAAAATTCAAATACAATTGACTAAGTCTAAAACAAAACTAGCTAGCCCATTGATTATATCCTTAATATTTTACCTTTTATTGAGTATAAGTAAATTTTTCTTAATAATAAATGTAGCGACATGTTATTGATACAAATCTAGTCCATTGACAGAAGACGGATGTGTTGCACATAGAATTCCTAATGGTGTGTGTGTCCAAAGTTACGTAATTTTAGGACCACTGTTTAATACCCTATTGAATCCTAGACCACTTAACCATGAACTTTGAAACTTCGTAATTTTGCACACAAGAACAAAACATCAGTTGAAGATTCTAAGGTTGCGTACATGCCTTGTGATTGTTGATGAAAGAAATGGAAGAGCTGGATGGCCCAACAGCCCATGTTTGCGTACGTATGAAGACAATCAAATTCCTTGAGACAAGAAGGTATCTATATATGTTTGGTTGAATCACAACCAGTGGCCAAATTCCTGAATCTTTCTTCGAAGCACATGGGCAAGTTGTTTGATGAAATAGGAGACATTTCATAAGCTACTTGGCGGTTCTTTTAATTGATGGAAATTGCTGCTCTGTCATTATATTCAATATGTTGAGGATGACTTTTATTTCTCATTTCTAGTTACCAATAAATGTCATCAAGGGCAAGAATTTTGGTTTAAGGGATACTGAGGAAGGAAAGCGTCGAACGTAAGACCTCAAGTTCATGGATAAATGCTCTTAATCAGTTTTCTATTTGGTGAAGTGAGTTGAGTTCCTCCAAAAAAAACAATCCAGCCCAAAACAAAAATATGTGTGAAAGAGAGAGGCAGGCTTTGTGCAGAGAAAAGTAGAAAGAAGCCATGAAAAGCAACCCAAAAGAAGTGGGCAATTGAGAACATGCAGCATGATACAATGACTTCTTCTGTTACATTGTTTTTTTCTTTCTTCCTTTTCTTGAATAATGGTTCACAGCTCAAGCTGAGATGGATGTTAGAGAGAGAGAGAGAGAGAGAGAGAATGAAAGAATCTTATCAAACACCTAAGAATATGAATTAAATTAAAGAAGTAAATTAAAAGAAAAAAAAATAGGAGAGAAGAGGCACAAGAGATCAGATAATAATGTTGCTCTGTGCAGCCACCACGTTTCCCCTTTGTTATTGCCAACTAATTAAATAAGTGCAGCCTCTTTTTAGCCAGCTTTTTTAAAGCTCTCTTCCTCTGTGCCAACTGTCCCTGCTATTCCACAGCCAAGCACACTGTTTTTTTCTAGTATCAGTTTACATTTATAAAAATAAATCAAACCAAATTCATTTGCCTTCAACTCCTACAACTTTACAAGGAATCTTTCCATATATACTCGGATTAATTCAGAAAAAAACAACACAAAGAGGGAAAGAAACCTCATAGGCAAATTAAATATGCCTTACTTGTCTTTGCCATTTTAATTTCAATGATTTCGAATATAATTTTTCTATACAAGCGATAGTTTAAAGTATTCTAAATTAATTTAATATGCGAGAAGAGAGACTCAAACTTGAATACAAGGAGACGAACTTACTTTCTTAATCCTAAACATAATTTGAAAGAGTATTTAAACAATTACATTTTTATTTATTTAATTTTCTGAACAAATGTTCAAGTCACGTGGGTTCTGCAAAAATGAGAGTTGGCAAAATCATAACCTCACGTGACAGAATGATATTTTTTTCATGTTCCCATTTTGGGACAATGACTAGGTAGAGCATATGTTAGCATGTGAACAAGTAGACCATAAAAAACCAGTGTTGCGTCTATGTCTACCTGTGTTGGGAGCAATTGACGCTGGTTTGGACATGATGGTTGGCACTGCTGCCACGTGTCCTGCTGTGGTTGGTGGAAAGATGTGAGCAGGTAAGCCCATTGTCTGTGTCTGTGATTGATGGTGGTAGTGGTAAAGAGGGTACATTGGCATCAATGTGTTTGGCCCCACCATAGGCTGGCCTGGATACACTTGAGGAGAGTAATGCCCATTCATGTAGGCTCCACCTGTGTAGCCTAGCTTCTGGTGGATCACGAAGAATAAATATCAAATCAGACAAATATCACGATGCATCAACGGCTGACAGAAGTAAAATTCAACACGAGAACTAGGTTACTTACATGATTGTAACTCATATCAGCCGCAATGTAGGTTGGGGAGTACCTGAAAACAAGAACAAATATTTACATTATTATACTAAATATATATACCTAGCAGAAATAAAAGGGAAAAAATGTGATTAAAATAGACGTACCCATAGAATGGAACAGGCTGGTGATGGAATGGGGTAGCTGGAGTACCTGCTGGTGCTGGGTAGTACCACTGCACATGATTTGCAGGTGCAGGTGACATGGATCTTGCTCCCCCACCGTTTGATCCTTCATATATATATCATCATTTGGATGCAATGTTAGACATTTAATCCTAAATTTGTCGCAATTTTGTACAATGTACATATGTAGCACGACAGTGATTGGCTGGTTTATATATTGTAAATTGATATCCGATACCAAACGATCTTTATATATCGTAAATATGTACCTCGTTGAGGAGGAGGAGGGGTGGTGGTTGAAGCCGACCTGGGGCGGCGAGCCCCGAGGGAAGCCAGATTGCAGTTGGCGCGGCGGCCGTTGATGACGGGCGTCGCATCCTCGCAAGCCTTCTTAGCAGCCTCAGCCTCCTTGAATGTGACCTACAATGTACATTAACAAACAGCAAATAAAAACCAGGACTCAAAACATCACTACCAGCAGCAAAATATAAAAGTTGCAAAAACAATAAGGAAAGACTTACGAAACCGTAGCCCTTGGATCTGCCGGTGAGCTTATCAGAGATGATGACGGCCTCCAAGATCTCACCGTACTTGTCAAAGTGCTCTCTCAAGGCCTCCTTGGGAGTCTCCCAAGCCAGCCCTCCAACGAACACTTTGGTCAGCGTGGTGTCTCCAAACTGCCCATTAATAACGTTGTTGCTCATTGTCATTTCAATTGTTTGCCCCAGAAAAACCACCCAATAATATCAACCAAATCTTCCTTCTTCTGGTATTAACCAAACCCTAATTAAGCTCAACAAGCTTAATCTTGTGTGCTTAATGTGTTTGTGTTTATGAAGAAGAAGAAAAAAAACTTAAGCTTGAGAGAGAGAGAGAGAGGTGGGGGAGGGGCTTTTTGGGGGAGAGAGGAGTGGGAGGGTATATAAGGGGGAAGGAGTGGAAGGATTGTAGGGGGTGGGGTGGCAATAATAAAATATTTGGAGAAAAACAGAGAGGCAAAGACAGATAGACTTTGCTGAGGCCTGACTGAGCACACACTCATGAGCCATAAAAACTCATCTCTCTTTGGTGGATTGTGTGGGTGGGTATTTCATGTATTACTCTTGTGTTTAGAGCAAGTGAATCACTATTTTTACTGAGGGTGAGTGTAAAACGAGCTATAAATATAAATATTTTGATCTTTTATATGTGTACAATAACGTTAAGATAGAGCATTCCATTCTATCTTAAGATTTTGTACTCGATAAGAGAATATATGGTAAATTTTTGTACTGTTTGATTGGCCTGAGTGACAGAGTGTTGGTGTTAATAACTAGGAGTGTCCTTGTGTGTATCTATTGAGTTTAACACTCTTTTTTTGTGACAAATCACGTGAAGAGAGAAAGATACGACAAAAAAACGTGTGTAACGGTAGTACAGCTAAGTATTTCTTCAATTATACAGCTCAAATCACCTTGGATAGTCATTTGATATGGTAAAATTGTTTTTCCCAAAGTTGTATTTTGACCTAATTGGCTCTTCCATTATTTTGGTAAAAACTAAATCTCAAAGTGTATGCCACAAAATCAACATTGCACATTAATTTTACCTTGCTAATAAGGTTGACAATACATTGACTCAGGCATGAACCAAGAAACAAGGGGGTAGAATATCTTTTATTGCAGTAATATTCACTTTCTCAATTTCCTTTTTTCTTATAAATATATATGGTAAAACATTTACTAGTTACTAGCGCGTGGCCCCACCTATCTAGTAGACGCGTAGGAACACTCAACAGTTATCAGAAAGACAGCTAAACGCCGTACGTTACATGATGGGTCCCACGTATTTTTAACGAAAACGGACGTACATGACGTGCAGTCCTAGAAAGACAGTCGACGAATACGATACGGCCAAAGGCCTTCACGCAGCACACAGGATAGAAAAACGACATGCATATCTGTGTAGTTTTCTTGAGCCCATAATCAACTCCACCCGTATGCAACCTGTACCTCCCAGGCTCGAAATGCCATCGAAAAATCAAATAATCCCATCACTTATTAGTGTTAGTGGAATGTAAATTACCCTTAAAAAGACTTGGTTGTTAGCTTCGTTTAGTTTGGCTTTAAGTAATTATCATTAGGAATGTGTGTATGACGTGGCATTATAGAAACATATAAAATTAAGAAATGTACCAAAAGGCATATGGTGGTGTTGGAGAGAAAAAGATACTATTTGCTGTGTGGTTGCATGCACTAGTCTGTCTAGATGCAAATCACGATCATGTGGTGAAAACTTTTGTAAGCAACGAAACGGTCAAAGTCAGAAACGTCGGATGTGCATCAGCATCAAGAAGATCATGCTCTCTCTCTGCTCCACTACTTCCGGCCAATAACGCAGTGACATGTAAGATAATTTTTCCACGCGTCATTATGTTATTAGCCAGTAATAGCAAAACAGTGTTATTCCCGTTATAAGTAAGCTCTTTTCATGGCGAGGGATCTGTTGTGGACCCCACCTCTGAGTTCCATGTCTCGAAGCTCTTGCAGTTAACTGATGGTCAATCAAATGCAGGCATTGCCAATCTGCAGCTCAACTCAAGCAAGTGAGAAAACACTTGGTCATGGGCTTTGTGATATTCGCATTAAAATTAGGGGAAATAAATACTGTATTAGAATGAATCTGGTTTTGTTAAATTTCCTTAATTTCGGTAGCTGGGGCAGCTTCAACAACTCATAGTTTTTAAGTGAGATCAGTGAGAGTAGTACTAACATAAATATTCTAATTCTGACAACTGATAAGAGCAAAACCTAATTATTCCAACAGTTTATCAAAGATTTTAATTCCAATTGGTGTTCTTTAAGTATTTGTATTGAAAATATATTTTGCTTCCCATCTTCACGTAATGGAGAAACTTCCCCGTAATGGGTCTATGCATCTATCATTTTAGATTTTACTTACATTTCTCATATGTTAGTTAGACGATGAAAACAAAACACACACGCAATATGTCAGAATTTCTCATCTAAACTTTATTGTTAGAATTATTTGGATTGAAACATTTGCTTTTTTTTTTTTTTTTTGGTGTCATAGAAACACAGGAATATTATTGGGTAATTTTCATTTATTTATTTAATAATATATGTGGACCACATGGCATCATATGAGTGAGTTTACGTGGCGCATTTGTTGTCACATCAACAGTTCACAAAAAGATTAACGACATGTTACATGTATGAAAGTGGTAAGAAAATTAACTTTGTGTATGTGACTGAGACGAAAAAAATTTGATGTATCGAACTCTAAAAGTCGGTATAGTTTCCTTTTAAGTGGGAATCAAAGATGATAGGGCGCACGTATTCTTTCTCACAACTCTCCTTGCTGTCTATGTGCGATCACAAGGATTGGCTTCCAGAGATTCCATTGGAAAAATGGGCAAGAAGAAAAATTATTGGCGTGAATGAAGGAGACTTCACATTTTTCTTGTTATAAAGAGCCAATTAGGCAAATGGGACCAAAATGCCATCAAAAACACTTCATCCGGCGAGACAAGAGCTTTGTTTTTCATTGTGATACAGCTGCTTGTCTCCCTCCAAAGCCCCAATCATCAGAAGAGAGAGAGAGAGAGAGAGAGAATAGGACATTATAGAGACTAATCATGCACTTTGATATGATAACATGTCTTCACAAATTAATGTGAAGGAAATTGGGGAGTCGTGTAATCAGAAGTGTTTGAGGAATTAAGGAAAAGATAAAGACAAGACTTCTAATCCGGACTTATGAATTAATATTTACTCTAATGTAGAGTGGGGAGATCGAACTTTGACATATTTACTTAACAAGAATGGGCAAATAAGAAATTGATATGGATAAGTTCTTTAATAACCATATAAAATTAGCATATGAATAAATTGTAAAGTTACAAGATAATTTTTGGAAGCAGTAAGGGAGAACATGAATGAGAATTAGATCAACTGTCCCTCTTTAGTTGATATGGTTTTTTATTTCGAGAGTATGTGATTTTAAGGTGGGACATGTTTTTTCGTTCCTTGTGTGTTAGTAAACATGGGGAAGTTAAGACTTGAAATCATTCACTTCCTTTATATATCCATTGTATTTTTTTTAAAGGATGATAACATATTAAACTCACACAGATTACACTGATACTAGGACTGTAACAAATAACCTTTCGTGGGCGAGCATTTACTCCAAATGACTAAACTAGTAGGTCATTTGCTATATCCATTGATGTTAAGTAAACATGCCAATGACGTAGGAAAAATGGATACACCTAACCCACATCTAATCATAGAATTAGTAGTTAAGTTGTATATGTTGTGTAGGTTTGTGCGTCTTCAAATGTATGTATGGACAAAATATGTAGGTACGAAAATGTGAGTAGAATACAAGAGAAGAGGTTGAGCGAGTGAGTGAGTGAGGGCATGAGAATATAAAGAGCATGGCGTTGGGGTGGCTCTGTCATCTCTTCTCTTGGCAAAGCACTTTGGGCCACGTGAGGGAAGAAGGAACTGCCAGATGTGCTGAATCTCCCAAAACCACCCCAACCCTTTCTCTCTTTCTCTGTGGATTATAACGTGGCCAGCTGTATACCAATCGGGGTATTTTCGTAATTGAAGAACATGGGTTTTGACCTTGACCAACAAAAGGGTCTGGGAGACTGGGACTTTGGGGGTAGTGGGTATGGTAAGGTGTACTGTACTGGTCTGTCACAAATTAAATAAGAAAATAAGAACAAAAATAATAAAGAGAGGCATCAACAAGGGGTGCTAATGATGTGAGCTGGACCTTGTGAGGGTGTGAGTTGGCCTAAGTGGACACATGCCTCTATCTCTTATCAATATGATTCTATGAACATGATGATGTTACATTTGGGAATCTTATTTGTTCATGTATTTATTTTGGTGATAATAGCTAGATGGAAATTGGAATCACATTCCATGAGATTTCTCTCTTCATGAACAATGACCAAACACTGATATTTTTCTCTTTCGTCACATAACATACTAACGAGTAATGTTGTTTTGTTTGGACAAATAACATATACCGTATAGAATCCTACATCGCCTTGATTTCTCTCCACCATACCAAAAGAATATTTCCATGTCTACATCCAAGGATTCTCATGTACATTTGCATTATATTATTGGAAAAGGAAATGGAATCACTATGTTTGTGTGACAAGTACAGCAATAAAAAGCTTTGTTCATTTACAAGGAAAATGAGCATATACACACATAACAGGATGAGTGCTGGCATGCAGATATTCAAAAGTTGCCGCACACACACATGATTGAAAAGAGGGGTCCATACAAATTTTGAAGGTTCCATGTATATTTTACTTAAATCGAGCCTGAATCCTTACAACCATATGCAAATCACGGAGAATATTCTCTTGTGATATATGTATTACATGTAACAATGTTGAGCGCTTAGATTATAAATTAGGATTAAATGCAAGTAAACAACGAGTTAGATTCACAATTTACTGACATAACATAACATACCAGACTGTTGTTAACCTAGTCCAGGGAACTTCTCTTTTTTGGGACTAAATTAGTTCTCTAGCCTAGGCAATCAGCCGGCTGACAAGAAGAAAGAACAGAGGAAGAAGAAAGAAAGAAAACGGAAGAGAGGAAGAAGAAGGAAAAAGAATAAAAAAACAGAGGGGTAGATAATAAACAATCGGAAAGAGAGAGAGAGAGAGAGAGAGAGAGAGAGGAAATAGAATAAAAAAAGGGAAAGGAGGAAATAGAATATAAAAAAAGGATGTGTGTGTTGGGGATGAGATATGTGTTTTTATTTTATTTTTACTTCAATTCCTCCTAAATATTTCCCAGTACATGTGTAGCTTTCCTCTTTTTTTTTTTTTTTTTTCTTTGTTTCCATTCAATCCCTTCCAAATATTTCAACAATATTATCAATAATTCCAAGATTTTTGTCTGTTTTAAATGTCAGTAGAATAGAAAAAAAGCTCTAAATATGATAAAGAATATATATATATATATTGGAAAAAGAGGGCTTATAATTTTTTTTGGTAACAAACAAGAGCTTATAATTTACCCCCAAAAAAAGGTATCCATTAAACACAGTTTAAAAAAATATATCAATTATTGGATTCGTTTCAACATTTAGCCTACTCCTACAAATATTCCTAACTTCGCCCTTGAATTTAGCCCATGTTATTTTCAAATCCTGGGTCCGTCCTTGGAGACAACTTGGTCCAAAATTGATGGTGGTGGAGAGTATGAGAAGGGGTTGAGTTGGCAAAGCCTCGTGCAGGCAAGAAATGATGGTCACGTCGTGGGATGAGATTATTTTATAGCAGCTACTTCATGTTCATGCGGCGTTTTCTTGTTTTGATTTTTACCTTTGCAAACCAAATTTCAGACTCAATTTGTTTCAGACAGAAAAAGAGACCAGATCAACATGATTATGATGTGTGTGTGTCTCTCTCTCTGAGTCTATTATTATCATAGCTCACGTGCATGCAACGTGACAACTACCCTTCAAAAATCCAAACCTTTGGTGACATTCATCACGTGCTGGCACGTGGCCTGTGAACAAGATAAAGAGTACATGACACGTTGTGGAGCTGGGTGTTTGTTTTTGAGTGTAAGTCATGCCCGCATGTCTTAGCAGCATGCAGGCCTCGTTTGGTGACTCGGCTTAAAGTGTACTAGAGTTGGAGTCTAAAACACAGTCCATGTCACCAAACGTGGTCTCAGTGTTTCATTCTTGCGGGTTCACGACCAAACACTAGACAATGTGTAAATAAGGACTTTGAGGAACCTAATTCGTCTTCTTTTTATTCTTTACAACCCATATGTCCTTGGAACACTAACAGCTAATTATTCATGCATGCTAAGAACAAGAAAGGATAGCAGCCAAAAATCCATGCCCTCCATTGCCAAGGAAATTTACTATACATCATACGAAGGATAACCAAACTTTTCATATGAAAATCTTCATATATTTCAACTTTTTCTTTCACAGGGATTCTCGAAAAGCATCCAATCTTATCAAACAGTATTTCTTCACACGGTCAGGCAACTAAACTAGACATAGAGCCAAAGCAAAATTTACAAACAACTCCAGCTAATGAGAGCATCTGCGAAATACAAAACTCTCCTAACCCAAACAAAAACAGAAACCCCAGAAACACTTGGTTCTTTGATTTAACTCAGATTCACATAAATGATAACTATCAGTATTGGAAACTTAACAACTTTACCACCATCGAGTTCTTAAAAATTGATATATGACAAATTAAAACTTCCAGTTGTTGCTTCGCACGGAATCAACAACCACATGATGTGCCTGCATTGCAAGATATTGTGGAACACATGTCCTCTCTTCTTCCTCATATCATAAACAAAAGCATCAATTTCCATTTCCCATATTGTTCAAAGGCACATAATATTCCTCCTACAATTGAGAAGAAAAAAAAAAAAGGCAAAATGAATTCATTCTCTTAACTAAAATAGCCAAATAAAGCAGTAAAAAATTATATCCTTTATAAAAAGCAATAAAATAAATGTAAAGACGTCAGTGTCACATCATGTTTTAACCAAATACAAGATATTATAAAAGATGAATGGATCATTTTTCTAAAGCACATAGCAATGAGGTGCATCAATAAGCATTCTAAAGAAACACATAATATAGTGCTACCCGAACACTTTTAAGTAACATTTCAAAAAATGGCTTCAAAAAACATCTTTAAACAGGTTCTTGATAGGCATTGGCATTACCACTGTAATAGACAGAATACTAGGAAGAACTAAGAAATTTATATATGACGTGTCTATTTGAAAACTATTTTAAATCAGTCCATAGTATGTCAGAAAAGTCTGCTTGAGATGACTAAATGCTGCATCTTATTAGCATCTTCAAGAAATCCAGAGCTTATAGCCGGGGAAAATCTAAACTATCTTTTCCCGAAACTCAAACTGTCAAACAGACAACTGCAAAATGCCTTAGAATTTACATTGACATGTTGACAACTACCACCAGCCTATAGATAGTAATGCCTAAGCCATCTCTTCTTAACTTCAGATTGTCTCATTGGATAATCTAAGTCCTGCTTACCTTCACGGAAAAGACAAAAATAAAAGGCAGTTTGGCATTGCAAGCATCAAATCCTTCCCAAGCATACAAGAATTAAAAGATTAGTTCATGTATATAGCTAAAAAACTTTAGGCTATATCCATATAGCATTGCATAAGTGATGGACAGTCTCTAGTCTTGCTTTAGAGTTTTAAATTGTTACTATTACATTTTCATAGGAAGGGGGAGATTTGTTGGAGGTATGAACTCTAAAAACAGCTGCACATTCTAATTTATTTTTCTTTCCTCTTGAGGGAAAATTAGATTTCTCTGAGTCACTGTCAATCAAATGATTTACTGTACATATACTGAAGTTTTGCTATACACAACTTTACTCAAATTCACGTTTCCTAGAATTACTACATCTTCACCTAGAGACAAAAAAAAAACATGTAATTCTGTATTGTATTTGGCATAAGAGCAGTTTGGTGGCTTAAATGGACTACGCATATTGGAAGGACTTCTATAAAACCAGTGCCATATCTAGTAAATTTTTTACCAAATTCTAAGAATACATCAAATGCTCAATAATTATTTATAACGTTTCCCATGAGCACTAAAACATCAAATAAATCATGCCATCTTAAAGCAACATAGGGTAAATAGGCCCATTGTGCAATCTTGTTGGTTGGGATTGCATTCTTTTCAAAGGGTTACACATACATACATACATATATATATATATATATATAAATAATTATATATGTACATAGAGAGTGGAAGAAAGCGAGAGTTACATAGGGTAAATAGGCCCATTGTGCAATCTTGTTGGTTGGGATTGCATTCTTTTCAAAGGGTTACACATACATATATATATATGTATATTTATATAATTATATATGTACATAGATAGAGAGAGAGAGAGAGAGAGAGAGAGAGAGAGAAAGCGGGAGTTACTTGAGGATTGACGTAGTTCAATGATCCCTGATGAACAAACTGCTGTATTCATTCATCACCAGCAATAAACGAGAATGGGGTCAGGTCATAATCCAAAGTTAAAGCTATTTTAATGGAATTTAAAAAAAAAACAACTCTAAAGCCAATCAGACCTGTGAACTTGGGCCAGGCATGGCTCCAACAGCATTCCCTTTAGAAGATCCATCTCCACCCCTAGCAGATCCCTTTGCATCACCCTGTTCAAAGTTTGGCAAGAAAGTTATTTCTAACCATCCCGAAGAGATATGAACGAATAGACTAAACAATTCAAATGTAGTTCAATCAAATATAAAAAAGATATTAAACAGAACTAAAGAACGTTTAGTTACCTCCAACTGTGACAATGCAATGATCCCATAAATCAAACCAAGGACCAAAACAAACAAAAAGAAAGAGAATTGTTAGACTGAACTGATAAGGAGTAAACCCATTGCATGAATTGAAAGCAAGACGGAAAAAACCTCATTCAATTGAGGCTCCTCCATTATAAAATCTACAATAGAACCCAAATAAATGCCACAGCCAAAAATTAACATCTAAAATCAACATGAACACTACAACAGAAAGAGTAAAAGGCAAAAGTTGAACAATAATTACCTCCCTGTACCTAGCCAAGTAAATCCTGAGGGGCTCAATATAGTCCTCAAACCCTAACGTGGCCATCGCCCACAACAAATCATCACCGTTGATGGTCTTACGCTTCTCCTTTTGGCACTTGTCGCTGGCCCTAAACACCCAAAACCCCCAAAAGAATGAACACAAAGGCGGTGCGATTGAACAGCGAAAAACGAAAAAGCAAGAACAAAATCAATGGAGAGAAAGAAGGGGGTGAAAAAAAATACTCGCTGGTGACGAAGCTGATGAATTCGGAGACGCATTCCTGGACGGTGTCCTTGGCGTCCTTGGCGATCTTGCCATTTTGCGGCAAAGCCTTCTTCATGATGCGACTGATGTTGGCGATGGGCAGATACCTGTCCTGCTCGCGCACGCCGCTGCCGCCGCCGCCGCCTCCCTGAGGACTCTGCTCGCCGCCGCTTTCATGGCTCCCGCCTGCCGGGCTCGTCGGTGCCTCCGCCATTATCACAATCAATCACTGCATTTCATCAAACAATTCATCTTCATTCTTTTGCTCGTATAATAGAAATAAAATAGTTTTTTCATCGGAATTGAAATTGGAGCCCTAGGTCGGCCCATTAGGTTTGCCATTATTGAGCAAGCTTCGAGAAAGAGAGCGAAGGAGAGAGAGGGAGAGAGGGAGGTGGCCCTTTCGTACCTGTAGGTATGTATAGAGGGATGGAGAGAGAGAAAGAAATGGTGTGTTTGTATTTGGCGCGCTCGGAGAGGAGATCTGACGATGGAGAGAGATGGAATGAAGAAGGTTTTGGCTTTATGCTTATCATTTATCAACACCGTTCGTTGTGGTTTTGTTTGCTTCTTTTTACAGAATTACAGGGACGCGGGCCTCTTGATCTTGGGCTTCATACAACATAAGAGGCCCAAAAACGCTTTGAGCCTTTGAATCATTAATCAAAAACTCAAGTTTAAAAAAGGGTTTCGCAATTTTCAACACGATTCGATTTTTATTACGAACACGACTCACTATCATGGATAATAAAGGGTCGGATTAAGGGATTTATAGTTCAAGTCGTTAAGAACATTTACTCATACACCAGAAGTCTTGTGTTCGAGTGTCCCTCTCTTAATGTCACTTGTATATAAAATAAATAAATAAATAAGTCGGGATTACTATTAAATTCTAATAATTTAATTTTGACATGATTGAAAGTTTAACTAGGTATTAAGCAAAGAAAGTGACCAATTGAGTGTTATTTGGATTGGCATGCTTCTAAGTGGTCTTGGATTCAAACTCCCATATTACTTGTGTGTGAGAGTTTTCCTTTATTCTCTTTCTAACATTGGCGTTAAAAAAAAAAAGTTACTATTTTTTAATATGAATCTTTATAAAATAATAGGTTTGTTATTTATGATTTTGCTATATTAGGATAAAGTGAATTTTATTTTTATTTTATTTTATGATAGGTATATAAATGAAAGATTTTAATTTGAAAATGAGGGCAACATGACACGACTCGGTTGCCACCTCCAACGACACAATGACTAGGCATTATTGACATATAAAGCACTAACATAATTTATGGTGGGTCTCAACTTCAAGGTTAGGTTAAGCTGGCGTATACAAATATGGTCATCCTTATCCATTCAAATTGAACAATGGTGGTTGTGACGAATTATTATTATGATCTATGTGCCTAAGTTGCACTTTTGCACTCATTGTTCACAAACAAGACATGTTAATTTGTGTAGGTAATGATAATTTTTTTTATTGGACTGAAATTATGGATGTATAACAGCCAAGCTCAAATATTGTTTCACTTAAATGTCAACCGAGTCCTTGATCGGGCCACATCGTTTCAATTTTATATAAACTATTCATCTTAAGTTGAATCCTTTAACCAGCCTGCTAATCAGTCTTACCATGTTGAAAAACTAAGCTAATCTTTTTTTGGTCAAATCTCTAAGCTAATCTTATCACTCATTATATTATCATCAAACAAAACCCACCCGATCAAGGAAAAATGAATTTATAAAATGCCAAGGTCCAAATTAATAAATGAAACAAAATGGAAAAAAGAAAAATTAGACATTTGTTAGGCCACAAATCACTAATTAGCTACTTCATTTGGGAAGATGCTTGTTTGGCTGACAAACATGTATTATTCCAACTGAAAACTTAAGTACAAGAATGCATTCAAGCTCTTTACACTGTGGGGGTTCACAAACAATCAATGCTCCTTCAACTTCCTTGGATTCTTCAGGTTCACGTCTTAATCAGAATGCCCTAGGATGCCTAGGGGTGCCCTAGAGAAAGCAAAAGTTGTTACTTGGTACCTAACAATTAAGGGTGCCATCAAGCTGCATTTCCTGCACAGCTTAATTCTTCTAATAAATTCAGGAGAAAAATGTTTGAGCAAAATCATAGCCTGGTTGGAGAATATATATGGTTTTCGTGGAGAATTATAAACTAAATATTAACAAAAAACATGTTTCTGCAATAATCAACTAAAGAAATCCAAGGGTCCAAAACAACAGCGCATATTACCTTGAACAAAACCATATATGATGATAGAGGGTACAATTACAAGAATTATTTTGCATAATATGTGTAAATTGTAACCAAAGAGATCAAACTAATTTCTATGTATGATAAGAGGCTTAATAATCATATAAGAACCTAGGATGGTTTACATACGAAACAGAGTACATCCATTTATTTTATGATCCTTGGTTTGCTTGAACTGGAGCAACAGAATCATAGAGAGCTTAATGGCCAAATCACATAAAGTCCAGCTTGGTTGCATGTCCCAGTATCGGATGGAGGCACAAGATGATAGACACAAGTATTAACATCCTATGCAAGAAAGAAGATACCTCCACCTTTTATATAAACTAACTGAGAAAGTACCCTTCTGAAGCTGCTTTCTCCATGACCTCTTTCTGCTCAAAAGAAGTTAAATAAAAGTCAACTCTTCCAACGTTCATTATCAGATTTATGGGTAATTGACTAATTTACTCTTGTTTCATCATGAATGCAACAATTTTGACACATTTGGTGCAAGAGAAGAATATATATAGATTTACCTGGATTATTGTAGTGATCATCCCAGGACCCTCCTGGTTATAATTGCAAAACAAATAAATAGTGAAGAAAAAAACAAAGAAAATGTACAGAACAGTTGCAGCATCTTAAAACTCTAGATACACACACCTCAAAATGTTTGTCTTTCCATGAGATCTCCTCCCAAGATTTAGAATTTAGTGATTCCCATGAACTTGGAAAACTAAATGTCTCCGCGTGCTGCAAAAGTCTCAAGCTACCTGCAATGTAAATCTCTTTAAATCTTATGATAAAATATTCTAAGAATCTAGGAAAGTGTTTCCTCTGCCCAAATTTAAAGTAGGAAGAGATAAGTAGAGGCTTACTTGTAATGAACGCCTCTGCCCAAAATTCACTCTCTGACCATGATGGTGCAACTTCTCGAAAGGGGATTCCCTTGCTCAAGCATACTCTACATAAATTACAAGAAGAAGCACAATCAATTGATCACCTACCAAATTGGGAATCACTTAATATAAAGTGACCCGAGTGCATTCAAATACAATATGTATCTTGGACCAGAATTTCCAAGTTAATACTTCCTCCATAGTTGACGGAAAGGAAATGTATATTGATACGTTCAATCTCATCCCAACATAGCCCCCAGCCCTCTCCATGGTCACTCATAAGAGCTCAATAACCCTACGGAGAAAACCTTGCAAAACAGTTTATTTAACTTTTTCAAACATTCAACAGAACCAATGGACACTAGAAAAGGCTAATCAGAACTTCCCTTTTTAAACCACATACACCATTCAACACAAACTGTGGATACTAAAGAAGCCAAATAAGACTTTCCTGTACAAAGAAATAACCAGACACCAGACAACACAAACTGTGGCGATGGCACTAATCTACATAGTAAATATATTTGAAAAAAATACAGTCGGGGGTTCAATAGTAGGAGGGGGGACTTACTCAATGACCAATTGGCGTGTAATTCCTGGAAGGACATGATCACTAATAGGAGCTGTCTGTACTTCAAAACAGTGCATACTTTGCCCCTTAGCTTCATCGTTATCCTGAAAGCACCATTCACATTGTTTTCCAATTAAACAGCTAGGAGAGTCTAAGACATATCACTTGGTTATAAACACACTCTCCTAATCAACAAACTGACAAAGAAGTCTCACTTAAAACTGAGTTAATCTAATGTAGTTCAAAAAAATTTCAAAATCCAAAAGCCTCTAACCTTCCGGCAGACGACAAAGAAGTTTGAGACCGTCCCCTCAAGAATCCGGTCACCGTCATTAGACAACAAGAGCTCGGTCCCGTTGGGCGGCCTCAACCTCTCCAAAGACTTCCTAATCCTGCAAGTTAAGCAACCCAGCAATCAAAACTGCTGAAAATACTTAAAAGCCAAGTAAGAAAAATCCAAGCTTTAATTCATTCACACACTGATAAGTGGTCAGAGATGACCAACCTCACCCAATCCGAATACTTAGCAGAAGCATCGTCTCTCCCACGACCCACCACAGCCAAATGCGCACCGGTTCCTTCGATACCAAACACAGTTGGCACATAAGTCCCAATGTAAATACTCACATCAAAAACCCCATTGCCAAATCTTTCATGGTCCAAGCCTTCACTCTCATTCTCACTCAATTTCTCCAAATTGCCACTGACCAGAGCTGTAATTGACAGTTCCTCTCCCTCACTCCTCTCTTTCAAAGCAATCGGCAACACTCGTTTCATCGAACGGTTCACGAGCTCGCGAACCTCCGACTGGAGCAAAGGGGAGTTGGAGGAGAGCGACGGCAACGAAAGCGAAGTCGTTTTGTTGGGTCCGAACAGAAGCTGAGGATTCGAATTGTATAGAATTGCTACTGAGTCCACCAGTCTCTTCAAGTGTCGTTCCCAGAACAGCACGAACGACGCGTCTTTGTGAGTGCGAGACGTCGTGTACGCCCCTGGTGTGATCGGAGCAGCCGCGAAATTGGCTTTTTTCATAAGTGTTTTTGGAAAAATTGAATTTGATTTTCAAACAGAGAAACAGAGAGAATAGTGTACCTGGATGCGTTTCGAGGAAGCTTGTAACCGGTGGAGTGTTGGCGGACTGTGAAACGACGCCCTTGCTGAACAAGAACCTGGGGCTTAAAGTCGCCATTGATTTAGTTGCTGATGGTCGCCATTGATTTTTAATCGTTCAGGTTCTGGGTTTGCAGTAGTAAAAGTGATGAAGAGGTTGACTGCCAGTACAGTGTCGTTCATTTGCAATGAAATATAGGACAGGACGAAACTGTCGTTTTTATAACAACAAATTGTAAAGATAAAGAAATGATAATTTTTTTAATTGAAAAAATACATAAAGAAATGACATTTAACCATTAAATATGTATGAGAAATTCAAGAAAAACAAAAAATGTATGACAAACCGCATCATGCATTACTAGTTTTCAATATTGAATATGTGAAAATGGACACGCATTTTATTTGTTTTTGCTTCAATTTAACATGAATATGTTGGGATAGGTGTATTTTAGGGCAATCCTATTGTATAATTTTGTTGTTGTTTTTTCTATATCATCATTTTGGGGTGAAGCTTGTTGTTTGCTTATCGTTTGTAAGTGTATTTTAACTTCCTTACTCTTTAACAGAAAAAGTTGGGTGATGACATTCAATATCAACATTATCAACAAAATGATGCATTTTAATTTATTTAGTATCCCTATCTAAAAAACAAACATAAATTGTATTATGATATGCACACATATCCTTAATTATTCAAAAGAAAGTCTGTATATAGTTCATCAAAAGCATCAAAAACCCATGTATAGCAGAAAACCCTAATTTGTCCCAACGTGCATGGATAACTCACATGGTTACCTATTAAAGAAAAAAAATTCAATCAATAGGCCTTTTGGTAAGTGACATTTAAACGACTTGTCGTAGATTTACTTTTGACCAGATTCAGACAACAAAAGAAATATATATATATAGTAACTGTTACAAATTAAAGCCCTCTCCATTTCTGCAAATGAAGAATGGTTATCACCTTTCACAAACAAGCGTACCCCTTCACTCCCAAATTAAAGCCCTTTCCATTTCTGCAAATGAAGAATGGTCATCACCTTTCACAAACAAGTGTACCCTTTCACTCCCAAATGCTACAAATGTTCCTCCCTATAAATTCAAACCTCACTCTCCACCCAACACAATCATATCAAAACCCAAATCACTTTCTCACTCATTTCCACAGCACCACAAACAACAATGGATGCCTCATCTTCCTCCACTTTCTTTACCTCTTCCGGCGTACCCCAAGCCCCCATCTCAGTCTCCCAAGAAGAGTTCGCCCTTTTTCACAACGTTGACCGCAAGCTCTTCTCTCGCCTCATCTTTCCCCTAGGCCGTGACCCGGCTGAGTCAGCCCAAGTCATGGCCCTATGGATGTGGCTCGAACACGCGGCCAAGGAGTACAACTTTGTGAACAAATTATGTGTCACTTTACCCAACACCCTTCTTAATGGCATTGCAGATGAGTCTATCATGGCCTTGAAGTGCATTCAACAAGACAACTTCCATGTCGACATCACCAACCGCAACCAAGACATTCCCCTATTCAATGCCCTAACCAAAACCTGCGCCACCCTCGAATTCTTCTACCAAAATCGCCTCGGCATCATTCGAGGCGTCACCAAGTTGTTCAATGAGGTTTGCATGAGAGCCTTTGACGACTTGTTCCCTAAACCACAACCAAACCCGGCTGAACAAATGATGTTGAATGCCGGCATGTTTCGTCCTTACAATCCATCATTTCACAATGCTGCAGTTGCCGCCTATGACATGGTCGGGGTATCGAACATGGGACCTTTTCCAAATCAAAAAATGTATGGTGGGGATGTGAATAATAATCCACCGTCTTTGGGGCCTTATCAGCATATTCATCTCTTGGCCAGGGCTGCGACGAGGGGGGATGCTGCCCTAGACTATCTGTGTGGTGTTTTTGATCCCTATGATCTTGCTGCTCAGCGCCAGATTTTGAATGAGGAGATGGGGGATGTTTTGAGTCGTTTGAATCTAAATGATGATCAGCAAGAGGCAGAGGATGTGTCTGCTGATGAAAGGACTATTTTCTTGACATTTTCTAAAGGCTATCCCATTTCTGAAGTTGAAGTCAGAGAGTTCTTCTCTAGGTTTATATAACTTTTGTTTTTGGGTATGTTAGTTCTTTTAATATAATTATAAATTCATTTTTGTTTTGTTTTGTTTTGTTTTGTGGACAGGAAATTTGGAGACTTTATTGATGGTGTTTTTATGCAAGAAGTGCCTGCTGAGGAGCAACCATTGTATGCCCGTCTTGTGGTTCGTTCTACTTCCTCCATTCCAATTGTTCTTGACGGGAAAAACAAGGCCAAATTCTCTATCAATGGGAAGCATGTTTGGGCAAGGAAATACGTGCGTAAATCAAAATCACCAGGAGAACCAAGTTCACCTGTAACTTCAGTTTAAGTAATTGGTTTTGGCTTTAAGAGTGTTTTGTAGTTCTATAAGAATGAAGTTGAGTGAGTCTGAGAGTTGTACGTACCCATAGTTATATAGTGTATCCTAAATGATGAATACAAGCAGTATTGTCAATTTGAAGCATTAAAAGTTTCTTTGGTTTTAAGTGCTACACGATTCAAGAATTTGCATAAAAATGTTGCACACGAATTATGAGTGAATAATGCAACTTCTTGTATTACATATAGGGAATAGTACTAATGCACCCTATTGTGATGTACATAACCATGCAAACAATATTCTCATGCGCACATGAATTATTGATCCTAACAATAGATTTTTAAATACAAGTGATTTTCAAACAAGATGCAATAATGTATCTCGAAATAATTTGTTTAATTTGTGAATCGTACAGTTTTAAAAGAACGATAGTTTATATTTATCGATGATTGACACCGGTATTTTCCATTTACATAAAATACAAACATTTGAAATTAATTTTTGTCCATGTGAAGCATTGGATATGCATTTTTCTTTTGAAGGTAAGTACAATTATTTGATATTAATATTTTTCCAATAGCAAATTTAACCCATTAAATTTAGTCAAAGGTAGAAGAGTCAAAATTACATATAAACCATACCAAAAGATAAAAGAAAAAGTTAGTTATACTCAATAAAAGGTAAAATATTAAGGATATAGTCAAGGTTCCCAATGATGGAAAACAAAAAATTTAGTTTAGAACCCCACTGAAGCGTTTCTTTTCAATCCTTTTGCGTGTAGAAATTTGCTGTTGTTTTTTACGTTGGTAAACAATTGGAGTAGTTTTATTATTATTGACCTCAAGCTGCGTGATGTGGACTTGAAGGTTAGGTTATGTGCGGCGTCTGCAGTTCAAATAGTTGAGTATAAGTACTGTAATCTTTTCTTGTACAAGGTAAAAATTTAAGTACGTGGTATGGTTGTCTTGGGCCCACGTGTGAGTTTGTCAGGGCCACTGCCCAGCCAGCTGTGACCACTTCAATTATTATTGGATTGGACCAAATTCAATAAATTTACTAAAGTTACCTCTATAAACATTATTATTTTTTTGCTGCAATTTTTATTTTTCTAATAAGGACTTGTTGTTAAGAGTTATCTATTAGATGCTAGTGGATTAAATAAAATTTACCTATTTCTCAATTTTTATTTTTCTGATTTGATTTTGCCTCACTTGGTATTAGTATCACATAAGGTATCATATTAACATGGGGATTGAGATAAAACTTTGCTAAATAAAATCATTGATAGATAATAAAGGACGCACGCACCTAATGCTCCCGAACGTCATATTAGAAAGTGACACGTAGTAAGATGAAAAGCGACAGATTTACTACGTACACGTGTCTCCAGTTGATTAGACTTTCACAATTGACCTGTGAACGTTTACCTTCCATAAAATTAAAGAAGGCTGAGCTAACCAATCACTGCAAAGTTTGAAAAGGGACAATAAAGCAATTTGTTCGGCTTCTGCGCATTTTATTTTCTTAGATCTCCAAAAGGACACTTACCCTTATACCCAAAAAATACACGGACTCACAAACTCTCTCTCTCTCTCTCTCTCTCTCTCTCTCTTCTAAACCCCCAAACCTCGAAGGCTTTCACTTTCTCGAGAAGATCTGGAGGTAAACACAAAAATCACTCTCCTTAAGCTTTCAACTTTCAAAATCTGTTTGTTTCTTATATGCTATGCTTTCCCTGTTCGGTAAATTTCTCGATTGCATGCTTAGATTTGCTCAGTTTTGTCTCTAGGGTTTATCGATTTCGTGAATTTTTTCTTCTTTTAAAAAAAATAAAATGAAAAGAAGCTTTCTTTGATGATTTTGAAAAATACCCAGATAATATCTCAATGGATGAACAAAAGGAGAACGATGTTCCTGTTGGTACTGGCTCAGAGTCCACAGTGACTGCCGGTGGGCATGTAGCTGGTGAATCCCTAGCTGGGTCTGAGGCTTGTGTGAGTGAGGGTCAGGTTGAGGGGTCTTTCACTGAGGATGTGGGTGAAGATGATGGTGGTTCTTGTAATGGGGATGATATAATGGTGGAGGTTCTGGGGTCTAATGTTTATGTTGGTGGAGTTTGCACTAGTGGGGATGGGGAGAAATCAGATGATGAGGTGGGTCGGGATGAGTCGGATGAGGTTGATATGGGTTCGGAGAGAAATGCTGGGTCCTTGGGTGGAGATGGTGGTGGAGTGGGTGAACCGGATTCAGTGGAAGGTTCAATAGGTGGAGAAACCCAGGTTATTCATATTGAGGAAGCTGAGGTGGTTGCAAGGGTGGTTGTGAATTCACAGGAAGTT
This sequence comes from Prunus avium, assembly GCF_965620075.1. Classification (NCBI taxonomy): domain Eukaryota; kingdom Viridiplantae; phylum Streptophyta; class Magnoliopsida; order Rosales; family Rosaceae; genus Prunus; species Prunus avium. Next base: position 38,032,080 of record NC_142285.1, on the reverse strand, counting down.
AATGCTTCAGATGAAAAAGAAGATGATTCTACAGCCGAAAATGGAATTGGAGGTTCCTCGGCTGGAGCTCTATGTAGTGAAACACAAGTTGTGGAGAATGAAGTTACTGTTATTGAAAGTGTAGAAGTTTCGGGGAGAGGATTGGTGGAGGTTGTGGAACAAGAAACGAAGTCGGTTGTTTGTGGGGTTGATGCACTCCATGATTTGAAGACACAGAAAGCTGGTGTTTCAGATGATGAAGTATGGAATCCTGGGATTGAAAAAGCTGCAGTGATTATCAATGAAGAAGGTTCGAATCCCAAGCCCTTGAGTGAACAAACCCAAGTTCCTGCTGCTACTGGTGATGTTGCTGGGGAGGACAGAGTAGATACTTTGACCTCCCAAGTGGCAGGCAAGGAAACTGATAAAATTGATGAAAGTTCGAGTCATTCAGTAGAAGAACAGCTAGTTAAGATTGAGCCAGTAGGTGTTAGCACCCACAGTAGCAGCAATGGACCTGCACATTCAGTGTCTTCATCTCTTCCAGCTCAAGTAGTTCATGGAGGTGAAATTGCAGTAAAAGGTGCATACGATCTTCTGACTTTTGAAAAAGACCAGTTCTTGAAACCTGAAGAGAGCGTAGAGAACATGGTTCATGATATTTCCCTGGTTGAATCCACTTCCGTATCTCTGCCAACAGAAGCAGTTCCTGGAGGTGTAGTTTCGGTTACAGATGGAGGCGGCCCTTCGAATGCTGTAAAAGATCAGCACTCGAAACATGAAGAGAGCATAGACAAGAACATGGTCCATGATATTGCACAGATTGAATCAAATACCGGGCAAGAGATGGAAGCGGACAGCCAAGTTAATGATGCTGGGCAGGTTGGGTTAGATGGAGGGCGTGGAGAACATTTGATGTCTAACAATGATGTTCCAGAGCCAGCTGAAAAAGAGCAACCCCTGAAGTCTGAAGAGTCCTTAGAAAAGACTGCGACTGCTTATGTTGCCCCAGTTCATCCTAATATGGACATGGAGGGAGTCAAGGAACAAGTTACTGATGCTGAGGGTGTATTATATGGAGGGGAACAGATAGAAGATAAAGGCCAATACACAATAGGTGGAAGCACTGAAATGGCAGCAGCAGATAATAACGTTCTCTTGCATCCAAATGGTCAGAACTTGAAATCTGAGACTCTGTACAGGAGCTCACAAACTGATATCCAAGTCACTGATAGTGGGGATATTGCTCCTATGGACATTGAGGAGGTTTTCAATTATGCCAGTGTGGCCGAGACTAATGTTGTGCATGAGGCAGGACTTAAGGAACAAGTTACTGATGCTGAGCTGGATGGTTTACATGGGGGGCAATACACGGAAGTCGAAACAGAAGCTACTGAGCAACCAAAATTCAGTGAAGAGGAAATTATTATGGAAGAAGCTATGCAGCCTGGTAGCTTAGATATTTTGCTTCAACCAAGATATGAGCTGCCACCAGAAAATGAAGGCTTGTTTTCTGCGTCTGATTTAGTTTGGGGTAAAGTAAAGAGCCATCCATGGTGGCCTGGACAGATTTTTGATTATACGGTTGCATCTGAGAAGGCAATGAAATATCATAAGAAGGACTGCTTTTTGGTAGCATATTTTGGGGACCGAACATTTGCTTGGAATGAACCGTCTAGTTTGAAGCCTTTTCGATCTTACTTTCCCCAGTCAGAGAAGCAGTGCAATTCAGAAGCGTTTCAGAATGCTGTCAATTGTGCTCTGGAAGAAGTTTCAAGACGTGTTGAATTGGGACTAGCATGCTCTTGCATACCGAAAGATGTCTATGAGAAGATTAGGTTCCAGATTGTTGAAAACGCTGGGATCTGCCAGGAATCAAGTAGAAGAGATGAAGTGGATGAATCTGCGAGTGCCAGTTCTCTTGAATGTAATAAATTGCTTGAATACATAAAAGCTTTAGCACAGTTCCCATCTGGTGGAAGTGACCAATTGGAACTTGTGATAGCTAAGGCTCATTTGCTGGCATTTTACCGCTTGAAGGGTTACTGCAGCTTGCCCGAATTCCAATTTTGTGGAGATTTATTGGAAAATAGCACAGATAGTTCCCTTTCCGAGGACAAAATAAATCTAGGTGAAAGGGACGAGCATACGATTGAAAAGGTGACTTTTTCTGGCCCGGACATTGTAAAAGTCCAGAGTAGCAATTCTAATAAGCGTAAACATAATTTAAGAGATGGAGTGTATTCTAAGATAAAAGAAAGAAGCCTGTCAGAATTAATGGAAGGTGGCATAGATTCTCTAGATGGTGATGATTGGTTGGATGGGAAGGATAGTGGTGGTTTGGTTTCACCATCCTCTGGAAAGAGACGGAAGGGTTTTGAGTATCATGCTGATGACTTAACAGTGCAAGATGGAAGGAAAGGTCTTTCTGTTGCGAAAGTTTCTAATACCACACATATCCCAAAGCAATCTTTTAAGATTGGTGAATGTATCCAGAGAGTTGCAAGCCAACTGACAGGGTCTCCCATAGTGAAGTCCAACAGTGACAGACCTGCTGGGGATGGATCTGATGTTGCTTTCCAGAGTTCTGGTGATGGCCATAGAGGGAGAGCAATTGATCCAACAGAGTACTCATCATTAGGTGAATTGCTGTCACAACTTCAGTCGGCAGCAGAAGATCCACGGAACGAATACCATTTCTTGAACACCATTGTTAGTTTCTTCACTGATTTTAGGAATTCAGTAGCTGTAGGTCAGCAAGCTGGGGTAGAGCTTTTAGCTGTGGACAAAGTCGGTGGTAAAAGGAGGAAGTCGTCAAATTCTGGATTAGGGTTGCCCGAAACTTTTGAATTTGATGATATGAATGACACTTATTGGACAGACAGGGTTATCCAAAATGGTGCTGAAGAGCATGCGTCACGAAGGGGCAGAAAGATTAATTTTCAACCTGTCGTCCTTGCCCAACCAGAAAAATCCCCTCAAGAGGGTCGCAGGCCATACTCCAGGAGGCGGTATTCTCAAGGAAATAACGCTTTGCCAGCAGAGAAACCTGTTGGCTATGTGGACGAGAATGCTCCAGCAGAACTTGTATTGAACTTCTCTGAGGTGAATTCTGTTCCTTCAGAAACAAAGCTAAATAAAATGTTTAGGCGCTTTGGACCTCTGAGGGAATCTGAAACAGAAGTTGATAGGGAAAGCAGTCGTGCTAGAGTTGTTTTTAAGAGATCTTCTGATGCAGAAGTTGCTTGCAATAGTGCTGGAAAATTCAACATCTTTGGACCAATACTTGTAAATTACCAGCTCAACTATACTCTATCCCAGCTCAACTATACTCCGTCTATCCAGTTTAGTGCTTCTCCCAGCGCTACAACCCAGGATCAGGAGATGCAACTTGTTCTCTCCCCCCATGACCATGAGATGCACCTTGATCTCTCTGCCCATGACCAGATACAACTTGATCTTTCCACCCATGACCAGATGCAACTTGATCTTTCCACCCACGATCAGATGCAACTTGATCTTTCCACCCACGATCAGATGCAACTTGATCTTTCCACCCACGACCAGATGCAACTTGATCTCTCCACCTTTGAAAACCTGGTTTGAAGCTGTCAGGTATATATGATGGTCATGGATTAAATTTCATCTCATTGATGTTTGAAATTCTGCTTTTAAGTTTGCTTGTTACAAATTTTCCACTAGTTCTGTTAATTCCATATGAGGTGGTATGGTATATTTGAAGTTTATTTTGAAACAAAAATTAAAAAGTCAAATTAAGTGAACCATTAATCGGGTTTGGGGAGTCTCAAATATTTAAAATTCAGGATTTTTTTAATTTATATCTTTATCACAGCATATTGCATTTCTTTATCTCATGTTTTTTTTTATAATAAAAAAACTAATGAAGGGTGGGTGGGATTGAGAGGGAGATGGCTATGGATATCGTACAATTTCAAGTGAATTTGATCTTACAGTTATAAGCCTAGGCACTTGGACTGATGTATGGGAAAAAGGTTTTACTATGTGGCGTAAAAAATGATGAGCAGATTTTACTCAATATCCTGCTTGTTTGATTGCTATGCAATTATCTGATGTATTTATTTTGTAAATTTCTTAAATTTCATAACGTAGGTTTTGTAGTCTTCTTCTGATATTTAACTTTTCTTTTACACATGTTTACTGCAGGGAGAGCAAATGCTGAAGAAAAAGCAGATACGGTGCTGGTAAAGATGCCATAGGACATGCACTGCTGAATCGGATGCTGGAGGAGGTAACCTGACTGGTTATGCATCTGCTCGTCCTGAATCTAATCCTTGCCAGGGTTCTCTCTGTTTTCTTTTCACGAAGATGCCTGTTTTTTCTTGCTTCTGTACACTTATGTGCGGTTCTTAGTCTGATCTGATATATAGCAGAGATAGCTGACCCTTCTTTGATGGCCGCAAGACTTGATTACGGCATCATTTTCTGTCCTTGAATGGGTGAACAAATCCTATTTGATTGTGCATGCCAGAATAACAGTGACTCAGAACTTTTCTAAAACCATGCTGGAGGTTCGAGGGTCGTTTTGCCCCTCAATCAGAGTTGCAAGCACTGTTTTGGAATAAGTTTTAATGCTTGGGAGAAGTGCATATGCTTTTGCCATGTGAATGTGATATAATATGTTGACCTTTGCTTGTTTTCCCCTGGATGCAAAGCAGGCTGTGGACAAAGTCCATTCTTTCTTCATCACCATCAGTTGGTCTTATAACCCATGGGATGCGTTGATGTCATGAAGAAAGGATTTTTAATCAGAAGAAAGTGAATCAAATTCTTCATGTTCATATCCCATTGAAATGGCGATTCTAATTTGTGTGTGAAAGCTGAAGAGCTGTCCTCTTTTCTGGTCTTGGTTCTTGAACATGGCAGCCTTTATTATTTTTCTTTTCTGGGATGATATTACACACCCAGATGGATGATGGGATCAAATCTAAAAGGATTTGTTTAATCTAATCATTAGAATCCTCAATTCATTAAACGCCGTCTGTTTGATAACTTGGAAACATTACATGAAAGCTGTTAAAGAGTATATTATAAATCCATGCAATCAAATATGCAGGTTTAACCGTGCAAGTTCAGAGCTTTCGGCATACTTTTCGGGAAGCTAATTTTGTAGCAGATGCTCTAGCTAATCTTGGTCATAAGTTTTCAAATTCCGTCTGATGTTGCTGGAAAGTTATATTTGATGCTTGTAGCATTGGTTTCTCGTCGTAGTTTTCTTTTGTTTGTTTTGGTCTTAAAAAGAAGAGTCCATATTAATTCCTTTTTACTAAAGAAAGATGAGGAACCCTATCGTTATGTCTGGGAAATTGAATGCTTGAGAAGGAATTTGTTGGGATTTATTCTGCACCGAAAAAAGCACATCATGATTCATGATCCAGGCAAAAGGAAAAAAGGAAAAAAGAAAAAATCATGATCATGCATGCATGTTAGAAAAGAAAAGAAATTGTTTACCCAAAAAAAGAAAGAAGATAAATTGGAAAGACCCCAATTTTGTGGTAAATAATTGGTTGACTACAATGAAAGTCGCAATTGCATGCATAATTAATGGTTGATCGTTCTTGGATGGAAACTATAAGAACGTCGAGAGGAGCCACTGATAGTCAAGTCGAAGAGATTCTCAGTGATAGATTTTACCCAAAAAAGGAAAAAAAATGTAATCATAAGTTTGTGGGACAAAGAAAGGACAGGGGATCAGAACTTGCGCTCCATTTCAATGAGTTTGTACGCAAACTAAAACCCAAGATTAAATCAGCCGTTTCAGTTTCGGTATCGCCAGTGATCTCTCTTTAATCAATTCCCTAAAACGTAATCTTTCACATTATTTTTCACTTTGAATTTTTTCCCACTACAACTCTGTCTCCCTCTCTCTCCAAGAAGACAAGAACCCAGTAATATTGACTTGTAGTTGAAGAAGCTCCCCATCAACACCATGTCCTCCAATGGAGATATTCAAGAACTTGGCTTTCCAGGTCCCCTCTCTCTCTCTCTCTCTCTCTCTCTCTCTCTCTCTCTCTCTTATCAACTGTTGATGATCATGCTTGAATTACGATTCTTTGAATTCAGTATGCTCTTCTTGGGTTGATGTCTAAAGGGTTTTTCTTTGGTACACATTCATGCATGCTAGTGTTTCTAAAACAAGCTTCTGCCTTGTATGTACCCAATTCAGATGACAGAGAGAAGCTTGATGGGTTTAGGCTGTTCAACTCTGGGAGCTCACAGGACGCCAAGAATGCAGCAAATTATACCAATTTTAATGTCCGCAACAGTTTGGCTTGGGACAGTGCCTTCTTCACAAGTCCAGGTCTTCTTTATGAGATGCAACATATTTATATTTGTAAATTATATTGTAGGGTCTTTCTTTCTTGCTATTTTCTCTCTGCAGAAATTTTACATTCTGCGCATTTTTTCAGGAGTTTTGGACCCTGAGGAGCTGCTTCAGACTATGAATTCTCAAAATACCAGCAACGCATTTAACTTTCTTGGACAAGAGGAAGAGATACTATTGCCTTCTGAGTCTCTGGAACCTGAAAGAACAAGACAACCCAACAACTACAATTTTCGCAAAAGTTTGGCTTGGGATAATGCCTTTTTCACCAGTGCGGGTATGTATTGTCTGGTAGAAACTCATTGCACATGTGCCTGTTATCAGCATTTTCTCACTGCATAAGTTTCTGGTTGGATACTTGTTGTTCTCAGGGGTTTTGGATTCTAAGGAATTGTCTATAGTGAACAAAGGGTTCAGGAAATGTAAAGCAAATCAACTTCCTGGGATTGGAGAAGTTTGGAGGTCTGCCGAGTCAATCTCTACAATAAATAGTGGCTGTTCCTCTTTGGCAAGCCTTGAGTTTGAACTTTTTGAAGATAACAGATCATCTGTGCAAAAATCAAAATCAAGTCTCAAATTGAAAAGAGGAGGCGGCATGCAAAATATATACCGTAAGTATACTGGCCTTTCTAGCAACAAGTAAACACCACGGTTTTGCATGAAATACTTCACCTTTTTATCTGTTGTGTTCTTTTTGTAAACATAACCTTGTTAAGTTAATAACTTTCAGCTTCAAAGAAACCTGATGCTTCCTCTTGGATGAGGGTAAGTTTTTATCATAATTTTTTTCATAATTTATCATATTTCTGAGGTCCTTCCATAATGAGTATGTGTATTTTGAAACTCAGATGAAAGCCATGCCCTTATCCCAAAGGCAAAGTCTTAATGTGCATCGACCGCAGAGGATCTTAAAGGAGGCTTCTGTTTCCTCACAAAAACAGGTAATGTCTAAATCAAGTAGAATGAGCTGTTCTTTTCTTATTAGCTGATGCATAACTTAAGTGAGTATGTGGGAACAAACTTTTCAAAAATTAGTTAACCGACTGAGTACTGATAAATTGAAGGTTGCTGCTGGAAGTGAGAAATTGAATTCATCTGCATCTCATAAACCACCAAAGATATCAAGTCGGGTTAACGAATCTTCAACAGCTGCAGCCAAAAGGGCTTGTTTGGGTGGAAGTTATGCCAGAATGGGAACTGCAAAAGCTGCACCCGGTAAGACAGAAGATGACCAAGAATGTAAAACTTATCATGCAGTGTTTCTTATTTTTTTTCGTTAGTTATGGATTGCAACTCAAACTACAGTCCATATGGTATACTTACAGGGCAATCTATGACTTTGTCAAAGAAGCCTTGCTTGGGGGTATCCTGCAGTGTCACTGATAGTTTTACACCATCCCATAAATCTCTTTCATCACATTCTCCCACTATCACACATGAGTCTGGGGTTTATTGTTCCCCCTATAAAGGCTTCTGGAATGCTTCAGTAGACAGTGCTGGTAAATCTCCATTCAATTCGAGAAGACAAGTTGACCCGTCACTAGTCAATTCGGCTTCCAAAGGTTTTACCATGGGAACTCCTCTGCGATCCACAAAGACAAACAAGGATGAACTGGAAAATTCTTCTCACCCTTCTAGTTTATTTTTCACTCCGAAGTCTTCCTCTCATACATCACCTGCTAGTTCCCTTGATGGATGTTCTTCAGTATCATCATCAACTTCTGTGAATCAAAGATCTAAGGACTCTGAGGTCAGTCTAGAAACACTCTGCAGGCAGGTTTCTTTTGAGAGTGATGTCTCTCAGGCATCAGATGTGGAGAGCCATTCGCATGAAAAATCCTGCACTGGACATGGAAATCAGAAAACAAGGCTCATAAATCAACGTGAAGCAAAGATGTCAGTGGGAAGTGGCTCTGTTTCTAGCAGTGTTTGTAAACATATCAAGCCCTCGTGTCTCCGAGTGCCATCACCGAAGATTGGTTTTTTTGATGAGGTTGGTTTATATCTATGGGCCATTCTAGTGCTTAATGAAAGCTTGCTTTTAAGTTTAATGTTCCATGTTCCAATTTTGCTACATGGTGCTGAGTAAATACCTAATTGTATAATATTCCTTCCTTTGACAGGAGACTTCTTTCGTGCGATCAAGTGGCAGCTTGCCGTGCCATTCTGGTGTACGAAGCGTAGTGTCTAGGAGTGCAACTGGCAAAGGTAACAACAATGAAGCTGCAAGTCAATATGGCAAGCTTCAAACTCCTAGAAATTTAGACGGGAGCCATGGGACAAGGAATACAAAGCTTGCATCGCGTAAAACTGGATCTCCATGCCCTGCTTTCAGCATCAGTCCTCGGCGTCCAGCACACATTGGAGTTCAAAACGCTTCCCTTAATGAGTTTGACATGAAGGGGGCCATTAAGACTCATGCTGCCATGACTTCAGAAGTTGAGAAAGACTTGCCTCAGAACACTAAAAAATGCTTGAGAACTGAAGATGATATTGGGATGGTTGTCCTCAAGAAGGTTAACAGCCAAGATACCAAAGAGAATGCAGACCCCAACATGCCCTGTCCTGGAAATAACCTTTGCACCCTTCAAAATGATTACTTCAAAGACCAAATTGATGCTTTAACTAAACATGTTGGTGCCATTGATCTTGGCTTGTAATTTGGCTTCAACAAAATTCAGAGAGTGCCAATTCTCATTGGGCTTGAAATCCTTCTGTGAACAAAATGCCAATTGTTCTAATAGTTTTGTGAAAATTTGTTCTCTCTTGTAACCAACTGATTTTGACATTTATAACATGGTCAATATTCTGGGTTTTGATTCAAGACGTAAAATAAACATAGGCTTTCTTATGATTTTTAGATTTATAACACTAAAATAGTCTTGTTAATTTTCCTCCCTTATAAAAAAAAATTGGCTTATTTTCCAACATTTTTGTAGATTACATTATATAAATAAAAAACAAATAAGATATGTCATAAACTGAAATTAAATAGTAAGAAAGGAAATCCAAGCTAAATATAATACACTCACGAGGTCATATGTGTAATTTCCCGGTACGACACCGTTCGACCCGCTGAAAAACTAAGAAGCAATACAGAGCTATATATAAAATCTCCCACCTATGAATTGAAAAACCAAGGTTAGGGTTTTCCAGCAGCCGGCGTTTCCTCTCCGCCTCAGTGCTCTCAGTACCTTTGCTGCAGAAGTCCAGGACTCTCTCCTCTCAGCCGCCATGGGGTACCTGATTTCTTCTCTTTCTACAATCTCATTGTTTTACTTTGACTAAGTTTAGTGGCTCAGATCTGGTTTATGGCTATTTCCCAAGCTTTGTATGCAGTCAAAATGAGGGGTTTCATGATAAATTTCAAATCTTTAAAGCATTTGAATTTGGGTTCATATTTTTGCAACGAAATTGCTATGTAATATTTGTTTTTTTATTTATAAAAATTATCCTTTTGGTTGCTTAGAAAGCATCTGAAAAAAAAAGGATTGAATTTTAGGTTTAAAAGAGATGGATCTTAGTTTTAGTAGGGATCTGTTAGGATTCTAAGGAGGATTAAGCTTAAACATGGCGTAATTTCCTGATTTAATAGGGGATGATGATATTAGTTCATGCTTATCTATAGGGTCTGAATTAGCTAAACTTAATAAATGTGTTTCAAGCCCCATTCTTATAACTGATGTTAAAGCAACATTGGACTACTTCTGGCTTCTAGGTAGCATAAAGTTCATGGCTAATGTGAAGAAGCCTTGTAAAATTGGCAGGTGTTAATAGTATAGTATTAGTATCATGCATGATTGAGAACGAATAAAGTATGTCCTATGAGTGAATAGGAGTTTAAGTGGGTATCGATGTCAAATTGTGCCCAAGAGGCATGTATTATTTGTACTTAACTTGAAAATTGACTGTATTTTTCAAATACAAGAATGCTGAAGCATGTCTTGTTACCCTGTGTAAATGGCTTTAAATTGTTCATTTGAGTGATGCTTCTGTGATTGCATTGAATTTAACAGCTGCCAAATATTACTCCTTATGCATAGAGATTGGATTGCAATTTTTTGCTCTTGTATATTGGTTTTGAATGAAATTATTTTGAAATGAAGAGATTGTGGTTGTTTTGCAGGAAGACACGTGGTATGGGAGCTGCTCGTAAGCTGAAGGACCACCGCAGAAGGCAAAGGTGGGCTGACAAGTCATACAAGAAGTCCCATCTTGGGAATGAATGGAAAAAGCCATTTGCTGGCTCATCTCATGCCAAGGGCATTGTCCTAGAAAAGATGTGAGATTATTGATACTCTTCCTCGCTTGCTCTAAAACATGGGATATTATAACTAATGCTACTTTTAGGTTTAAACTAAATTTCACAAATTGTGGACTGTTAATGCAGTGGAATTGAAGCTAAGCAGCCGAACTCTGCCATTAGAAAATGTGCTCGTGTTCAGCTGATCAAAAATGGGAAGAAGATTGCAGCTTTTGTGCCCAACGATGGTTGCTTAAACTACATTGAGGAAAATGTAAGTTTCATCTTTCAGCATGTTAGATTTCAAGGAAACCTTGGTGAATTTGACCAAAAAGAAAAAGAAAAAGAAGGAATCCTTAGTTTATAGTTTTAAATCTTTTATAAGGTCTTGTTCGTGCTTGCCTTCATCCGTTATTTTCTCAAGTTAATGATATATTTGTTGCGTTTGGTGCAGGATGAGGTGTTGATTGCTGGATTTGGACGGAAGGGGCATGCTGTGGGAGATATTCCCGGAGTCAGATTCAAGGTTGTGAAGGTATCTGGTGTGTCTCTGTTGGCGCTCTTTAAGGAGAAAAAGGAAAAGCCAAGGTCTTAAGCTTGTTGAGTGAGCTCATCCTCAAATCTCAGTCATGTAGCTTTGTTTTTCATTTAGATGATGGTTGTTTCAACTTATCAGTGACTTTTGGTGAAAACAGTTTCTTATCCCAATTTAGATGTATCAAGGACGACAAAATTTTGGAAATGTAGGATTATCAAAATTCAATTGGTATTTATCTATGGTGATGTTCTGGTTATGATCTCAGTGATGTCATAATATGGTACTATCATAGTTCTTTGTAAAAGCTTTTGTATTTTATGACCAAGTATTGCACCTACTTGGTTATTAACCAATAAAAGCTCACATTTTCATATTAACCAAAAAAAGACTATGAACAGCATGCAGCTTAGCTCAAGGCTCAATGAAAAAGTCCCGTAAATTACATTTACATGGGTTTGCTATTTACAGGGGTCTTGCCAACATATTACGAAGTTGAAATTCAAGGAACTTTTTTTTTGAGATTTTTTTTTTTTTTTTTGAAATAAACCGATTCATTGCAATGAAGATTAGCTGAGGCAACAGTCTTGGGTGAGGAGTTCCTGAACAAGCTCAGGGGCCTCACCAAACCAAAAACAATCTTGGTGCAAATGAAAAGCAAACAAGGCAAGCCTGTTAGCGACACGGTTACAAAGCCTAGGCACATTGGCCACGGAAGATGACTGGAAGTGAGAGAGGAGCACACAACAGTCATCAATCAAAACCCCCCCACTAGAAGCAACAGAGGTATCTTGCGAGACAGCTATAGCAAGCTTGGCGGAGCCGCACTCGAAACAAACCCGTTCGAGATTCAACTCCACAGCCAACCGGATACCCGCCAGCAAAGACACAGCGTGAAGATGATCAAGAGACCCAATATTCCTAAGTTTTTTAGAACAAGCCGCCAAAACGCTCCCTGACTCGTTGCGGATCACCACCCCAATACCCCCACAGCGATCGGCAGCAAGCCACATTCCACCGACGTTGACTTTGGCAAAACCGTCCCTAGGCGCGATCCATCTGTGAATAGGCTGAAGGGGGACTGAAGGTGATTGACCCAAGAGCAGACTATGAAACTCCTGCAACCACGAAGAGGCCTGAAACACTAAACCCGTGGGACTAGTACCCACACACTCCCAGATACGAGAATTACGGTCATTCCAAAGAGCCCAAAGAAGCATAAGAGCTAGAGCAAACGACTGCTTCGAGAGAAGGATAGAAGCAGCCTTTAACCAATCTGACATGCTCGACGCACGGAGACGAGACAACTTCGGGCCCAGAGGAGAAGCCGACCAGACAGCAGTAGCAAAAGGGCATTGGACAAAAAGATGCAGGGAAGATTCCTCAGAAGAGATACACCTCACACAGTCTGTACCAATATCCACTTTCCGATGATACAACCTTACTCGGGTAGGAATAATGTCCCAAGCAACTTTCCAAGCACAAATTTTAACTTTCGGAGGGATCTTGGCACGCCAGATCGCAGACCAAAACTTCTTATCAGTCTCAACAACAGCAGCAGGAAATTGAGGGAGGGCCACCTCCCCACTTATCAGCCAATCCCGGGCAACACCATAGGCACTGCGAACGGTGAAACAACCATTTGGCTCGTGGTGCCAAATCCGACGATCTTGAGGCTTGCGAAAGCTCAAAGGGATCGAACTAATAGCCTCCACCTCCCCCACCGGGAAAAGATCATGGAGGAGTCGAAAATTCCAGTTTCCGTCAGCCTCAAGGAGGGCATCCACTCTCAGATTTCGGAAAGAGTCATGGGGTGGGGGGGAGAGGACTTGGAAAGAAGGAAGTCTAGGGATCCACTTATCAAACCACACCCTAATGGAAGACCCATTGCCGACTTGCCAACGCATCCCTCTCTCCAGAACCTGTTTGGCAGCAAAGATGCTACGCCAACAAAAGGAAGGGTTATTTCCTTCTGGGGCCAATAAGAAGTCAGAACCAGGGTAGTACTTAGCCCGGAATAAGCGAGCCACCAAAGAGTTTGGCTGTTGGCAAAGCCGCCATCCTTGTTTGGCCAAAAGAGCTAAATTGAAAGCACGGAGTTCACGGAAGTTCAGACCACCTTCCAACTTGAAGTTGCACAACTTCTTCCAAGGCAGCCAATGAATCTTACGTTTGTCTTTATCCCCACTCCACCAAAATTTGGCAACAGCACTATTTAATTCATCACAAAAGCCTTTAGGAAGCAAAAAGCAGTTCATGGTGTAAGTTGGCAGAGATTGAGCCACTGCCTTTATCAAAATCTCCCTACCAGCCCCACTCAAAAGCTTACCTTTCCACCCTTTAAGCTTATTCCACAACTTTTCTTTGAGGGAAGCAAAGACCATGTGTTTGGCCCGACCCACAAAAGTAGGCAAACCAAGGTACTTTTCATGGACTGAGACACAGAGCACCCCCAAAATACTAGAAAGCACAGCACGAGTGTGTTCCTTCACATTTTTGCTGAAGACCATGCTGCTTTTTAGGAGATTGACAACCTGACCTGAGGCTAGTTCATAAGACCGCAGAATTTTCATCACTTGAGAACATTCACCCCTAGAAGCTCTAGCAAAAATGAAGCTGTCATCTGCAAAGAGTAAATGATGTATACTTGGGGCGTTCCTGCAAATTTTAACCCCCTGGATTAAACCATCCCGCTCTCTACTAGAAATCAGAGCAGACAACCCTTCCACACACATAAGGAACAAATACGGGGATATGGGATCCCCTTGTCTCAACCCGCGAGAGGGAACCATAAAGCCTGTTGGGACTCCATTAGTCAAAAAGGAATAAGAGACAGAAGTAACACATCTCATGATCATATCAACCCACTGGAGATTCAGACCCAGCCGCAACATCATAGCCCTTAAAAAAGACCATTCAACCCGGTCGTAAGCCTTGCTCATATCTAGTTTAATAGCCATGGAACCTGAATTCCCACCACGCTTGCCATGCAAATGGTGCGCAACCTCTGCCGCAACAAGAGAGTTATCAGAAATCAAACGCCCAGGGACAAAGGCACTCTGAAAGGGAGATATAATAGAATCCATCATTGGTTTCAGACGGTTCGTCAAAACCTTAGCAGCAATCTTATAAAGCACGTTACAGAGACTGATAGGGCGGATTTGCGACATATCCTGAGGAGACTGAGTTTTAGGAATCAGGGCCACATGAGTGAAGCAGATTTGTTTAAGAAAACCATTCCCCAACAAGAAAGAGCGAACTGCACAGACCACATCATCACTGACGATATTCCAGAATTTTTGAAAGAAGACTGGAGCCATACCATCAGGGCCAGGGGCAGTGGAGGGGGCCATGGAAAACAAAGCCAACCTAATCTCTTCGGCTGAAAATTCTACACACAAAGCATCATTCATTGAACTAGTGAATTTGGGCTCAACCACCTCTAACACCTCCTGAACAGCGGAAGTATTCTCTCCCTGCGCCAAGAAAATCTTCCTGAAATGATCCAGAACGATGACCTTAATGCCTTTTTCATCGTCGTGCCAAACTCCTTGAGCATCTTTAAGCCCCTTTAAGCAATTCCTACGTTTCCGATTTGAGGCTTGCTGGTGAAAGTACCGAGTATTCCGATCCCCATTCTTAAGCCACAGAGAGCGAGAGCGTTGTCGCCAGTAAATTTCCTCGCGAGAAAGGAGGGAATCGAGCTGCCCCATCAAGGCCTTCTGCCGAGCATGTACCAGACTAGAAGGGGGCAAATTCCAAAGGACCTCAAGAGAGTTCTGGATTCCTTCCAATTCAGACTTAAAATGACCGAAGGTGTGCCTGTTCCAGTGAAGTAAAGCAAACCTGGTTGCTTTGAGTTTCTCACACACTTGAGCCATAGGCACTCCGGGAGCAGCTGTGCTCCAGCCAGACCGAACTATCTGCTCACAATCCGAATGCTGGAGCCAAAACTCCTCAAAACGGAATCTACGCCTTGATTGAGAAGCAGTCCGAGAGACTCCAGTTCGCACCTCGATAAGGACGGGCAAGTGATCAGATTTACTAGGAGCCAAATGCACCACACGATGATGGGGGAACTTGTCCCGCCAAGGAAAGTTAGCAACAGCACGATCCAACTTGCAAGAAATCCCACCAGACCTGGATGAAGACCAAGTGAAAGGACTCCCTACGAAGCCAAGGTCAGAAAGATCACTATCAGCGAGTTAATGACTATTTTACTAGGTTAGACCATTGAATTCTTGTATCATGTCAACAACTTGAAATTCAATTTAAGAAGTTGAAATCCAAGCTAATGGCTCTTTTACTAGGCTAGACCATTGAATTCTTGTTTCATGTCAACAACTTGAAATTCAATTTAAGATCGTTCAAACCGTAAGTCCTTCAAGATGTATATTTTACCTAATATAAACAAGCACAAGCTCTATTTCACATCTTTATTTATTGTAACCATATCACGCGATCTTTTATTATTGCAGGGAAAGAAAGCATGACTTACCTTTGATCTTGTGTTCATAACTTTTGTGTTTCCGGGACTAAAACATAAATTTCTTTTATGGATGAACTAGAACATAAACTTTGTACCCTGACTTTCTATTGTTAAATATTATCCACATATTACTAATTAAGCTTATTAACATATCACAGCCAGACCTTTAAATATTATACAACTTTCTACTTTATTTTATCATTTAAGAGAAGGCTGCAAACAGTTATATTCACAAGTGCTATACGTTTAGGCTGAGGTCACCACCTCAACTTTCAAGTTTCAACCACTGTGTTAATTGACAAGAACTAAGGGTTTGCTCTGTGGATTGTTCATTTAGCATATAATTTGACAGAACTTTTCATATTTTTTTTTAAAAAAAACTGATATAATCACATGTACAAGGAAAATGGAAGGAAATTAAATTAAGATCATGAATCAAAAAGTTAAAGTGACACTGACCAAACTAAATATGTTTGTTCTCATTATTTCTTCAGGACCCGAAACCCTAATTATCATCCAGTATCCAACTAGTAAATACAATGCACGATTCAATTGGATGTATCCAAGAAAGATAGAATTTTGGAAATGTAAGGTTATTAAAACGATTGCTATTACATTTTAGCGGCAAGTTATGATTCGTAATCTTTCATATTGTGTTCACATTATTGTTTCTTTTTTGTTTCTGAGACTTGGCAATTGTACCTTGAGTTCTCAAGAGTTTCCACTTATACTTTGTCCTTAATGTTATCAATAATATTGTTGTTGATGCCCAAAAATGGGATCAACTTGGGCTTTTGGGCATCAACGAGATAAGACCGTACATCACACAATTGCACAGAAAACACACGATGTATCACACAATCACACAAAAAACACACGATGTATCTTGGTTCACTCAAGTTTTTTTTGTCAAAGGTAGAAAGGGGGAGGGGGATTTACTCACACACACTAGTACTTAGGAGTTCCGAACTTGAGACCATTAATCTTAGGCCAAACATACTTTTTCACTATGGTATGACCCCATTGATGTTGTTCACTCAAGTTGGGTTACGTCAACTTCGGATTTTCACTATGAGAATTGGGTTGATTACATGTTATTAGAGGCATGAAAACCTTTGAGAAAACGTGAAAGTGAAAGTCTATAGTGTCTTAGTTACAATGAATGGAAAGTTCCCTTGAATTGGAGTTTGATCTTCCTGGAGTGTAAAGGAGAATTTCCCGATGAATATTTCATTAGCTTTGATACAGCTTATATACAGACTTTAGTAGAGATACAAAAGGTAAGAAATATAAAATACAATCAATTACAATGAATCAGTAATTAGAATCAGTGACAACGAATATCTAATCAATGCAATGAAGGAGAAGGATCTTGCAGAGGAATTGGAGGAGAGTTGACCGGGCTTGATTGCTGCACTAACACCCCCCCGCAAACCGGACGGGCATGGCTGGACGAGTTTGGAACTAAGAAGATGATGACGCGGTTTGTGAAGAGGTTTAGTGAGAAGTTCGGCAAGTTGATCAATGGAAGGGATGAAACAGACCCGGTGGCTGCCTAAGGAGACCTTTTCTCTTACGAAGTGATAATCGAGCTCGATATGACGAGTACAAGCGTGAAAGACGGGATTGGCTGCCAAGTATGTGGCAGAGAGATTGTCACAGTGGAGAGAAATTGGAAATTGGAGATGAACACCAAGTTCGACGAGCAAGTAGGACAACCAGGTGGTCTCGGCACACGCATGGGCTAAGGACCTATATTTAGATTCAGTGCTTGAGCGGGATACCGTGGGCTGCTTTTTAAAACACCATGAAATCAAGTTGCTACCCAAGTATATCAAGTGGCCGGTGGTGGATCGGCGAGAGTCGGGGCATCCGGCGCAATCTGCGTCAGAGTATGCGGTGAGGCTGGCATGAGAGGACTGAGGAGAAAGTGTTAACCCGAAATCAATAGTCCCTTTGATGTAGCGCAAAATACGCTTGACAACGATCAAATGAGAGGAGCAGGGAGCACTCATGTATTGTGCGACGGTGTTGACTGCAAAGGCCAAGTCAGGACGGGTGATGGTTAAATATTGGAGACATCCCACAAGTTCACGATAAGAGGTTGGAGAGGACAACAAGTCACCATCAGATGCGGAGAGGGAGGTTTTGGCTGCCAGCGGAGTGGAGGTGGGTTTGCAATCCAGCATATGACTACGTTGGAGGAGATTGTGGGCATATGGTTGTTGTGAGAGATGTAGACACCCATTGGAGGTGGTGACTTGGAGGCCCAAAAAATAGCTGAGGGGCCCAAGATCTTTAATGTCAAATTCACAGCCCAAGGCAGAGATAAATTGTTGGAGAAATCCAGAATGACTGCCAGTGATGACAATGTCATCAATGTATAACAAGAGAAAAATTGTGTGTTGCGCATGATGATAAATAAAAAGGGACACATCCGCCTGACTTTGAGTGAAGCCAGTAGAGAAGAGAAAAGAACTAACGTGATGAAACCAAGCCCGAGGAGCCTGTTTGAGACCATATAGGGCCTTGTGAAGCTTGCAAACATAGTGAGGGCGAGTGGGGTCCACAAAACCGGGGGGTTGAGTCATATAAACGTCCTCATCTAGAAACCCATGGAGAAAGGCATTCTTAACATCAAGTTGACGGAGAGACCACCCGCAAGAGACTGCTAGACTCAGAACGGTACGAACAGTGGCTGGCTTGACAATCGGACTAAAGGTTTCAGTGTAGTCGAGACCCGGTTGTTGGTGGAATCCTTTGGCAACCAGACGGGCCTTATATCGTTCAATACTGCCATTAGATTTCCACTTAATTCGAAAGACCCATTTACAACCAACTGCAGCATGCAAGGGGGAAGGAGGAACCAGAGACCAAGTATTGTTCTTAAGGAGGGCGTTGATTTCTTCTGTCATGGAGGAATGCCATTCTGCATGCTTTTGAGCCTGAGAGAAACAAGTGGGTTCATTAGTAACACCAACTGAAAGTAAACCATAAGGGAGGGGTATTGCACAGTTCCATCCGTGCGTGTTTTGGGTTGAGTTACGCCAGCACGGAGTCGGGTAACCATGGGATGAGGAGGCGGAATGGCAGCATGCGCAGGCTGGGTGGAGGTAGATGTGGCGTTGGGCAAGGCCAATGTAGGAGTGGGAGAGGTAGGAGGGTCGAGAGAAGTAGTTGGGTCTAGGTCTGGACATGGGCTTGGGTCTGGACATGGACCTGGAGAGTTGGTGAGGCTGGGACTGGGTGCAGAGAGTGGGCCGGGAGAGATGGTGGAATCTGGAAGGGTAGATGGACCAGGTAGGGGACACGGGCCTGGTTGGGGGCACATGCCTTGTGATGGGCTAGGGCCTAGTGATGGGCTAAGGCCTGGTGATGGTCTTGGGATAGGAGACAATGCTGTAGGGGGAGTCGGGCCCGAACTAGTGGGTGTTGGGGCCAGTAGGGGGCGTGAGTTGGAAGATATGGATGGTGTGGTTGGATTTGGCGGAGCAGGTAGTAGACCCAAGGGCAGTATGTCAAGCTCAACTGTAGTAGGAGGGATGACAACCTGTGAAGACTGAAATGGAAAACACATTTCATTAAATATTACATTACGGGAGATATAGACCCGACCAGTTTTTGGATTAAGACAACGATAACCCTTATGGTGAAGACTGTAACCAAGAAAGACACATTCGATGGAGCGACTCATAAGTTTGTTGGGAACATAAGGACCAAGATGGGGAAAACAGGAGCACCCAAAAACACGAAGATGAGAGTAGGAAGGAGGACGACGGAAGAGAACAGAGTAAGGGGTGATCCAATTAAGGACGGGTGTGGGGGTTAGGTTAATTAAGTGGACAGCTGTAAGGGCAGCGTCGGCCCAAAAACGATAAGGGACTTTGGATGTGACTAAGATAGTGCGAATCATGGTAACGATATGACGATGTTTACGTTCAGCAAGGCCATTTTGTTGAGGGGTGTGGGGACAAGAGAAGCGTTGTTGAATACCACGAGATTTACAAAACTCAGGGAAGGCATGATTAACTTATTCGGTACCATTATCACTTTGGAGGAATTTAATAGAAGAGTTAAAAATATTTTGAATCATTGCTGTGAAGGTTTTGAAGTGAGTGAAGACCTCAGATTTGTGTTTCATTGGATATATCCATGAATAGCGGGAGAACTCATCAGTGAATAAGACATAGTAACGGAAGCCACTCACAGAAGGAATAGAAGACATCCACACATCAGAATGAATAAAATAAAATAAAATAAAAAGGGAGCATGATTTTGATTAATAGAATATGGTAATTGAGTGGACTTGCTAAGAGCACAACTCGTACAAAATTCTTTATTGAAGGGAGATGGGGATCCTAAGTGGGAGTGTAGTTTGGAGAGAACAGAGGAAGACGGTGACCAAGATGGTTGTGCCAAGTGGAGGAGGAGACTGTGATGAAGGCACGAGGAACAGATGAAGCGGAAGGGGAGGATAGAGACATGGGGTATAACCCATCCTTACAGGGGCCCTGAAAAAGTAATGCACCAGTATGTAAGTCAAAAATGCGATAAAAAGTTGGCGCAAACACAAAGAAGACATGATTATCGTGAGTAAAACGAGCGACAGAAAGAAGATTTTTTGTAAGATGAGGGACACCAAAAACATTACGAAGAGAGAAGGGAGAGGGACCAAGGGAAATGGGAAGATTACCAGTTTGCGTTATAGGAAGGGAATCACCATTGCCCATGAATACCGAATTATTACCAGTATAAGGTTGAGGCTGCTGAAGAGAGGATAGTTGTCCTGTCATGTGGTGAGTGGCGCCGGTATCCGGATACCAGGTGGGGTCATGGGACTGAATCTTATGAGCACCAGCAAAAGATGGAAAGGTTTCGGGCCCAGAATACTTGTGGGGGCATTGAGCAGCAGCGTGTTGAGTGGTAGAACACGTGGGGCACCAATTTGGGGGAGTTGGGCCTAGGATTCCTTGTTGATTCCAAGTGGGCCATGGGGTAGATCCACGAGGAGAGGGATAACCATTCCAAGGGTTGTGCAAAGAGGATGAGGCGCCAGGATGTGTAGAATTATGCCAGCGATGAAAACCATCACGATGGGGGCCACCACGAGAGAAACCACGATGACCACCGTGGCGCCCGCCACGAGAGCCACCGCGTGGGTGTGAGGATCCTTGGTGCGAGATGGATGAGCCTGGCTGAGAAGGAGGGTGAGTGGTGATGAGGGCTGTGCTATTGGCTGTGGAGGCTGAGGAGCGAGAGGTCTGGTTCTTAAAGACCAGCAGACGAGAGCGGAGGTTAGTGAAACTTGGGAGAGCGGGTTGATTTAGGATGGTGGTGACAAGCATGGAGAAGTCAGAACCAAGACCACGGAGGACAGCCGTGACAAGATCTTCATCGGAGATAGGCTTTTGCAGTGGCGGATCCAGGATTGGAAAGCCAATTGGGCGGAACTTACATACTAAACTCGACGGTACGAGTGAATTTCATTAATAATCAGAAAAAGATACACCTAGTCAGGGGGGACGTAATAAGCCTTACCCTCAAATACATCTATACAAAAATAAAAGCTTAACAACAAAAACAAAAACCACAAGTAAATGCAATACAAAACATCACTAATAAATCTAAAATTTTACCCTGCGAGACTTAGAAGTCTTAAATTCCTCAATTATTGATGCATTGGTGATACTATTAGCAAACTCTCTTTCAATGTGGAGGGTCATGCAATCAGCAAGAAACTCATCGGCTATGGTGCTTCGAAGCCGATTCTTAATAATTCTCATACATGAAAAAGCTCGTTCTGTTGTTGCTGTAGAAACGGGAAGAGTCAACACCAACCGAATCAACCTGTTGATCAAACAATAGTTCTCTACCAAACTTGTTTCCACTAATTGTTGACATAAATGAGGAAGAGTGTTGGTTTCCTTAAATCCAGGAAGGCGATGTACATCATTTTGAAAATACATCAACTCTATTTCCAAATCTTTCAACTCATTTGGAAGGAAATCAACAGGATAGAATTTCTCAGCAAGTTTACATATATGCTCAATATTGAATGACTTGAATGAATTACGAGGATCCAATGCTGAGCTAAGAATAAGAAGTTCAACTATTTGCTCTGGAAATATGTCATTTAACTCCCTTAACATGCAATCTATAACATCATTGAATACATCAACGCGATAGTAATGCTCAAATGTAACAAAATCTTTTTGTTGACAAGAACGATGTGTGCTCATCATATAACGAGCACCCATATCAGGAACATCAACACCATGTAGTTCACAAAATGATACCACACTACAGAATAAATCATCCCAGCCATGTACCCTCATATCTTGAAGCTGCATTTTTGTGTTTTCAACAAAATTTAAAGCACTTACAATGTCTTGAGTTTTGGTCTGAAATACTTGACAAAGAAAATTGGTCAATCCCATAATTTTATCCATCAAAACCAATGAAAACACAAACTCAAAAGACATCATAGCAATATAGTTACTCTCAGCATCGCCACGAAATTGTTGGTTAGGTCCATGATCACTGATTTCTTGAAGAAGTAATTTAGTCTCTTTAAATAGACACATCAAACTTGTAATAGAGGCATAATGAGAGCCCCAGCGAGTGGCTCCAGCTCATTTCAAACTACGAGCTTGATTAAGTCCTCTACCTGTCTCAAGTTCTCCAGAATCCAACAACCCATTGAGTTCAACTTTTCTAATTAAGTTTAACTCACTACGACGCTTTTGAATGGAGAAGAGGGCATCGGCAAGAGATTTTGCATGATTGAGGTATTCATCTATGGTTTAAGATCCTTTGGTCATGTCATGAAGCTGGAAACGAAGGTTTGACGCACTCGCAAGATTGCGTTGGGCATAATGGTTTTGTAAGCACTCCCAGATTGATTGGGCAGAGTTATGACCCACGGTTAAGGAGAGAACAGCAGGCGATAGAGTGGTGGTGATGTAGCTGACGACAAGTTGGTCATGTCGGTACCAAGATAGAAAATCAGGGTTCGGTTTGGTCACTGTGGTGGTTGTGGAGGGAGTGTCGGAGGCTATATTTGGAGGAGCCAGAGAAGATAATTGGAGGCTTCAAGTTTGAGGAAGTGGGAGGTGTTAGGACCGGGAAGAGAGGAGGCCATGAGGATCGGAAAGAATTGAAAGGGAGGCTGAGACTTCAGAGGAAAAATTAAAAGGCTGATGCCATGTAAAGGAGAATTTCCCGATGAATATTTCATTAGCTTTGATACAGCTTATATACAGACTTTAGTAGAGATACAAAAGGTAAGAAATATAAAATACAATCAATTACAATGAATCAGTAATTAGACTCAGTGACAGCGAATATCTAATCAATGCAATGAAGGAGAAGATCTTGCAGAGGAATTGGAGGAGAGTTGACCGGGCTTGATTGCTGCACTAACATGGAGGGATTCCTGAATCCTGGCCAAAGCTGCTTCAGGCTTTGAATCTGGAAGACCATGAAGACAAACAGTCTGCAGCCGCATGATTCGTAATTCTGTACCATATACACTTTAGACAAGTTAGTTTTCCATTAGATAAGCCAAATCATTCTTTGCATGTCCTGGAAGCAGATGCATATAATTTAAAGTTGAAAGGGAAAAACTTCTATGTGCAATAAAAAACAGGAGCAGCCCCCCATTTATCTATAATTATGTAGCATCCTATTGGGGTTTCAGAGTTATGTAAAATGGGTATTTATATTGTATTGTTGATCGGTTCATAATTGTATATTATTTCTTACCCTTCTAGCTTATGATTTGGTTATGTTTTTGAGTTAAACTTGTGCTTTTAATCCTTTTTGTGTTTATCTTTCAGTTAATTGAGCTTTAGGTAACAATGATGGCTTTGGAGAACATAATTCATGCAATTCAAGCATGTTAAGGCCTAATTTGGATGAATTGATGAAGAGCTTAAAGACAAATTCATTATGGCTACAGCCCCCTGCCAGTCCAGTTCCGTAGGTCATATTGCAAGCTTTGTTTCAGCAACCTACATAGCTCAGATGAGGCCACATTCTTCATGAAAGTTGCTCCAATTGGTGTGTACTATAACATATCCAAAATTCAGCCCCATTGGATAAATCTGGAGTCCGTTACCTAGCAAACACAGAACCATGCTCAGGATGGATCTTATCAGCGAGGAAAATGAGTTAGCAATTTGTTTCGGCCTTAACTTCTTCCTCCGACCTTGGATTGGCCCAAATAACATATGGCTGGAAAGAAGACATTCTGAACTTCAATTTTGAGTGCTTAAAGTCCTAATTTGATTAAGAGAAGCCCAAGTTGTAAGCCCTTGAAGTTGCTGGTCATGCTGACCTCAGCATGTGCTGGTTGGATGCTTGGTCATGGTGAGCTAGGTATGAGCTATCATTTCTGGTTGGAAGCTTGGTCATGGTGACATGAAGATGAGCTAGGGCTGCTGGTGGGATTTAGTGGTGAAGTGCATCAACCAATTCAAGATTTTCTAATACAAGTGCATCACCCATTTCAGATTTTCTAATACAAGTGCATCAACCATTTCAGATTTTATAATTCAAGTGTTGTATGCATTAGTCTTATTGAATTCTGATTTTCACTTCCCCTAGGCCTATAAATAGGGAAGTTCTCTAAGCTTGTAATAACACCCCAAGGGGGGGGAGCTCTCAAACACTTCTCTAGAGCTCCCTTCCCTTCTCTCCCTCAAAGTTCTCAAACATCTCTCTACTTCCCTTCTCTTCCAAAAGTCTCCATGTCTCAAACACTTCACAAACACATTTCTCTTCCTTCCCTAAGTTCTCAAATTCTCCAAGTTCACAAACATCCTCCAAGTTCTCAACCACTCTCTTCCAAATTCTCAAAGTTCCTAAACACTCTCTTCCAAAATCCACAAAGCTCTCAAAACACCTCTCTACTTTCTTCTCCAAATCCTCCAAGTTCTCAAACACTCTCTTCCAAATTCCCCATGTCTTAAACACATTCCCTTCCAAAATCCTCAAAGCTCTCAAACACATGTTCTTCCAAAATTCTCTAAAGTTCCCAAACACTTTCTTCTCCCTCCTCAAAGTTCTCAAACACTTCCTTTCTTCCTCAAAGTTCTCTTAGTTTCCTTAATGTTTTCTTAGTTGTAATTTATTTTTCTTTGTTATGTAAATTCTTTTCTTAAGTTTTCAAGTTGAATTAGTTTCCAAGTTTCAATTATGGTTTTTGTTCTTATTCATTATGCTTATAAGTCAATATGCTAGTTTGAATGATTGATCACCATTTAGGCTTGCATGTTAGCTATCTTGGTTTGAATTAAGAGTATACACCATGCTTTAATTCGAATTGAACTATGAATAGGAAGAGTATGTATGGACATTCGACAACAGGGATTAGATACATGCTTGGTTGTTTAAAATGTTCTTCTATGCTTAATGGGTTCCTAATGCTTAATTTTAGGTTAGACAACAAATGATCAAATTAGGGAATTAGGAACACAAGGTTATGACCACACACCATGGCTTAATCATACTTTAGCTAGAATCAATCCATTAATCTAAATTGAACTTGGGAACTTATTTGCTTGAGTTACTTATTTCTTTCTTCCTTGTTTTATGTTCTTTGTTTTTGTTTCTATTTTGTGTAGGGAAACTAAATTGGATCATTCAATCACCAATCCCTGTGGAATCGACCTCGCACTTACATATGCTATACTACCAACGGTTCGTGCACTTGCGAGTATCACAAGTTGAGGATGCAGCTTAATCCATTTTGGTGGAGCTAAATCTACGCAACAATTGTTAGTTATGTTGTTTGTTTGGACAAATGGTTAGATTGTAGTGATTATTTTTGTGGGCATTAAAGTTTCATTGCACCACAAGTTTGCCATTATTTTTATGAAATGTACAGATTCACCTGTCTTTCACATCCAATATATCATCATCCATCCATCATTAAAAAGAAAATTTTATCCGGGGAATTTTGCCGGCATAGACTACCAGTATTATATTTCTCTTTATTAAAATTGAGTATCTGGGGAATTTTATATTTCTCTTTATTAAAATTGAGTATATTGTTGGCTGTGATTACCGGTATTAATGTATGATTGGATCCAGCTAGCTTCTTTATCAAACCGGCGTCCTCATGAAAGGTTGGATCTCGTACGCTTGCGAGATACAAGAGAGGTATTGCACTTTTCTCCCCTCTTAACATTGGGAATTTCAAGTGCACGTGGGTATGGTATATATATGAATGAGATGCTACTTCTCATCTAACACGTTTGAAATCTCATTTAGAATAGTTAGTATACATATCAATGCCACATATGACCTTAGATACCTTCAATTTATTTCAAAACTCTTCTCTTCGTTGTCTCAATAGACTGTTTTGTATCCAATTTTTTATTTGCAGAGAATACAATGTGAATTGATATATCTCATAGCAGAAAAGCAGGGTTGTCAAGTGCAATGAGAAAAATGTTGTCATTGGGTTTAGTTCATAATTACGACGGAAACATTTTAGAAAGTAAATTCTTACATAAGCAATTTTATACTGTGAAATTCAAGATTCTTTTATCCCCAAGATGTTGGTGGATCCCTACTTTTTGTTGTTGTATTTATGGATTTAACCCGTATTATTTCTTATAAATAAAATCCATTTTTTTTATTCTTGCCAAATGGGCAAATAGTAGGAAATCATTAGAATGGGAGGTATCGGAAAGAATTTAAATTCTCATTCCCTAATATCATTAGTATGAATAAAAAAAAATTGAAGAAATAACTCTATCCAATACTGGTTAAATATATTATTTTAAAGGTATAGCCGCGCGGCTATACTCTGAATATATTCGAATATTTTAGAAGTATAGCCGATCGGCGATACCCTTTAAATATATTAGATACAAACCCGAAGCTTGCACTCGCAGTCAGCCATTTTGCCTCTCTGTTAAGCGCTTCCAACCTTCAAAGACTCGGTCTTGAGCCTCTCTCTCTCTCTCAACTGAAGCTTCGATTTTTTTTTCTTTTGTTTCGGCTGTTGCTTTGATTGGATTGGATTGGACTCTCTATGAAAATCATCAAATGTCATTCAGCTATTGAAATCTTCACCAAGATAACAACTCTGATGCTATAAGGCAGTTAGGCTGCGTCTGGGCGGATCTAGGCGGCCTGGGCGTCCTTTTTTTTTCAAATGAAGACAGACAAAGCTTGCACTCGCAGTCCAATCTTCAAAATTCAAATACTCGGTCTTGAGCCTCTCTCTCAACTCAAGCTTGGATTTTTTTCCTTCGGTTTTAGGCTGCTGCGTTGATTCGATTTTTTTTGTGCTTTTCTGTTGTCTTTGATAATATGTTTGCTTATGGGAGTCTCTTGGTTTTGGGTTATATAGATTCATGAGCAGTCGATGTTCATTGAGCATATTTGTATAAGAAATTTGCACCCCTTCGGGGCTTATGTTCATTGAGTTCCTGCATGATTATTAGACTGTGAACATCTACCAAGTTGTGCAATTTTTAAAAAATCCTGAATTAGTGGGAATTTCCAGGTTTTTATGACCTCTGGAGGACAGTCCAAAATTTGAAATTGATTTTAAAGGATGCTCACTTCCCTGAGTAGTTTGAATTTCTTCTCTTTTATAATGGCTCCAGTGGCTACACAAAGAAGAGTTGGCATTGACTTAGTGCCTTTAAATTGGCAACAGAGCTTATTATATGATAAAATAGTATATTCTTATGTCCCATTAATTCAGCTTTCCTACCATTCCCCCCTCCCCTCCTCTCAAATATATTTTACCTCTGTGGTTATAACTTGCCTTCTAAGTTTTGATTGGTTTACAGGAAATTTTAGAGGGAGTAACAGACATTGACTTGGTGGTCAACCTAAAGCTTCGTGAAGAGGCTCTACTTGCAAAGTGCCTTGGAAGAAGGATTTGTAGTGAGTGTGGAGGGAATTACAATGTGGCCTGCATTGACATTAAGGGTGAGGATGGGAAGCCTGGCATGTACATGGCTCCACTTCTTCCCCCTCCACATTGTGCATCAAAGCTTATCACACGATCCGATGACACTGAAGAAGTTGTTAAGGAAAGACTCCGGATATATAATGATAAGGTATTGTTTCAGCATCTTGGGATGCTCTTTTCACTCCTTTTTAAGAAGTCAACCAACTAGTCTGGAAGATTTATTTTTAAGTTTGAAATATATTAATACTAATATGACTGAAGCACTGCCGCCCATAATATACTCCCCATTCTTCCTGCTTAGGATTGATGCCTCAGAGACTGTTCTACTTGGCATGCTCTTTGTTACTGTATTAATTCTTGCATTAAGTGTCCAGCTATGCTTACTAAAACAATCTTCTCCATGCATGAGGAGATTGCTTTGTCATTATTGATCCACTGGAACAGCATCGGCTAATAGATGGACCTTCTCCTTGTTGTCATGAGTTCACATTTGGACACTGGCCAATCAAGACTTATTTATGTCATTAGTCTTTCTGTAACCAGTCTTTAATTTTGGTTCAATTTGTAATTTGTGCGTCACATATCATGTTGTCCTTGCAGAGTCAACCCGTGGAGGGGTTCTACCGCAGTCGACGAAAATTGTTAATTGGCAAAGGATTTGGGCCTCTTTCACTGGTGGATTTCACGTGAGCTCAAGTAGTGGGCGTAGATTCGACCCAATTGTGGGTGCGTACAAGCTACACGAGTCGTTCTATGTTGAGGGTGCCATATATGGACCATAAATGTGAACCTTCATATTAGCCATATGATTCATCTGAATAGTAACTACACTTAAGTTTAATGAAATAATTATGTGGTTAATATGAAAGTCCACATTAGCGGTCCATATATGACGCCCTCACTATAGAATTTCACCAACCACACTAACAATTGTTAGCTATATTAAAATTGGCCCTTAACATGCAAATATCACTGGACATGGAGTCATTCTATAGTGGGGAACTTCTACAATGAGAAGTTTAGAGTGAGGAGCTTGTTTGAGGGGTTCAATCCCACCATCAAACCCCATTTAAAATGTTTAAGTCCATTGATTTCCTCACATTTGTTGATGGTGGGATTGAACCCTTCAAATAAGCTCCTGACTCTAAACTCCTCATTATAGCCTAAACTTTCTATAGTGAGGGTCTTATTTATGGCCCTTAGGTGATGTCCTATCTCTTAACTGTTGGATTAGGCTAACCAATTTAATCTAACAGTTAAAAGATATGACCTCATCTAAGGGTCATTGTTCGGTTCATTTTTACACATGATTTTTCATGTTATTCACCCACTATTTTGAGTTAGTTCTTGACATTTTATAGCTTTTTACTTCCTTTTCGTGTTTTGTTAGATTTTACCTTGGTTGGAATGAAAATGAGCTAAAAGTGCATTATTGGTTATAAACTTTGTTTTTGTTCATTTTCGTAGGTCAACTTCTTGGCCTGGGATCAACATGCTCTGGTGCTCGGATGAGGTCATGATCTTCATGAGACTTGTTCCAATGGATGTTAACTACAACATATCCAAATTTGAGCTCCATTGGACAAGTATTGCCTATCCAACCAGTCCAGCATGTTACCACAGCTCTGGAAATCCGGAATTGGCCAGCTTTTACCTCCATTGTGTTATCTTGATTATTCTTGTTACCATAACACTTGGTAACAAGAATTTACCTTAGTAGATGAGAAATTTTCTGAAGCATTTGGCATCTTTGTGAGGACAAGGCTTCATCATTTTCAAGGGGACAAGAAGACAATGGGTGAAGACTTTGCATTAGAATACTAAAAGTAAAAGCTGGAAAGGAGGAGAGAGGGAAGCAAAAGGGAATTGCAATCTGAAGTTGGGGAGCCTTTTGAACGTGGGGAATGGATTCATTACATCATTCCACAATTGAGGAGCAGATTGGAGAGCTAAAAGCTAAGGAAGGAGAAGGAGGTGCAGCCGCAGGAAGAAGAGGGAAGACTTCCACCATTGAAGACTTCAAGCTTTCATCATTTCCAAATCTGTAAACTCTTTCTAGTTATATTTCGAATTTGTGTTTGAAATGATTATGAGGAACTAAACTCCATAGCTAGGGCTTAGGTTGAAGCCCTAAACATGATTACCTTATTGTTTTGATGCTTGAGTGTATGAATTTCTAGATATTGTTGATGAATTCCAATTCACCAAATTAATCTATCCTTGATGTATGTTCTTCTTTGATTGATCACCTTTGAAAGCATGCTTCTTGAGATTGTTGGGATTATGTGTATCTTCATGTTATCCTAAGCAATAAATGGATGAAGTAAGAATCATCCATGTGAATTGGTTTCTTGAATACCTAATGTAAACACCATGCTATTAGGATTCTTGTGATGTTCATATTCTCTTTGAACTTAATGGGTTTTTCTTGTAATTGAATCAAAGTACTAAGCACACCTAGATTCGATTATAGGGAAGGCACAAGTATTGTAGCACTCGTACTGCACTTTACGTACATTAGAGAGAATCAATGCGTCTTGAGCCACTCGTACTGGTCTTGATTGCGAACATCTTCATCAACACGTTTAGAGTTCATCACTTGAGTATCCTTGAACATTGGTAGAATTGTTTAGGGTGGATTCCGAAACCCTAGTGTTTGTTACATCTTGATTCCACTCTTTGATAATTCATCTCTGCCTTTCTTATTCAATTTTAAAGTCCATTTACTTTCATACAATAGAAATAGGTCACTTCAAACAAATCAAACCCCCCCCCCCCCCCCAATGTGTGTGTGAGTTGCGTGTTTGACACGTTACGTGTCTTTGTTACTGAATTATATTTCTTTCTGTAATTGTTTTGGACTTTTGGTCCGCGTTGTGTTCTTCCATTTTCTGTGCTGAATCCAACCGTATAAAGAACGTGAATTTTGGACGTATGGTTGGAAAGTTATAGGAAAAATACTGGACAGAGGTCGAAACTGAAAAAACAGAGAAAACGACTCTGCCCAAGAACGACCGGTCGCTAGTGTCTCACGACCGGTCGCTCAGCACATAATTTTGAAGTTTCGACTCTGCTCAAAAACGACCGGTGGCTTTTACCTAACGACCGGTCGCCAGACCAAAAACGACCGGTCGCTCTTACCTCACGACCGGTCGCTGGTCACTGTTCACAGCACATTTCCTTTTTTGTTTTGTTTGTTTCTTTTACATTTCTTTACTTTCTTTTTAGTTTCAAATTTGCATTTGTGCATTGTGGTGTGTTAATTAAGTGTTCTCTTTGTACTCGAATTAGAACTTATAGGAAACCGACAAGTTCTTCGTGGGATCGACCCCGTACTTACATAATCTATACTTCGATAGATTCGTGCACTTGCGGGTATTTTTAATTGGTTGTTTGCACATTAATTTGTGTCCTTTTAGGAATGCAACAATTTTTGGCGCCGTTGCCGGGGAACTGGCACGGTTGCTTATATGTTTTGTTTGAGTATATTTAGAGTACTTCATTTTATCTTCATTTTTCTTTGTTTGTCGTTTCATTTTATTTGAGTTTGTTTTTGTTTCTTCTTATTGCAGGAACACTCTGTTTATGTCCCTTTTGAATTTGGATATTTCATTAGATTGCACAATAGAAGATATCCAAGCTCAAGCTTTGAGAGAAAGGAACATCCGACTAGCTGTGTCTACTCCATTGCCTATTTCATTCTCACCGTTTTCATCATCACCAAGCTCACCAAAAGTCGAGTCACCTCCACCTTCACCAATGGCAGCCCCAGTTGCTAATGCGGAACTTACTATGCAAGAATACTCTTCACCGCCAACAACTGGACAGCCATCTTGCATAGTATATCCCACATCCACTTTGGAAAACTTTGAGTTGAGATCGGGCATGATACACATATTGCCTAAGTTCTTGGGAAATCCCGGAGAAAATCCTAATGCACATATCCTAGACTTTGAGGAAGTGTGTTCCACAATAAAGATCGAAGGCATGAGTAGTGATGAGATAAGAATGAGACTTTTCTCATTTAGTTTGAAGGATACAGCAAAGGAATGGCTTCACTATCTACCTCCAAATTCCATCACAACGTGGACGGATCTTGCTACAAAGTTCTTGCAACATTTTTTCCCAGCACAAAGGACAAATGAACTCCGAAGTCAGATTACTGGAATTCTGCAAAGGCCGGGAGAAAGCTTCCAGGATTATTGGGACCGTTTCAAGAAACTTCTAATCATTTGTCCGCATCATAATGTACAAGCTTGGCTTCTAATGCAACACTTCTATGAAGGACTTTTTGAAGCGGATCAAAATAATGTGAATGCAGCTGCCGGAGGAACTATAATGACCAAGACTCCAACACAAGTGCGAGAAATATTTGATCTTATTGCTGCAAATGCTCGCCAATATAATTCAAGGCAAAAACCAGTCAGAAAAGGGGAATCCTATGATGTAAGTACCCTTTCTAGTATGGAAGCTCAGATTGCAAACCTAACCAACATGGTGAAGAAATTGGCACCGGGATCATCCAAGGTTTGTGCATTTTGCTCCACAATTGGTCATGACACTGAGGATTGTCCCTTGGCACATGAGGAAGCAAATGCAGTGGGCTCATTTCAGAGAAATCAGTGGCCTAAGAATGATCCTTTCTCACAAACATACAATCCGGGGTGGAGAAATCATCCAAATTTCAGGTGGAGTGACAATTCGAATGTTCAATAAGGGCCAACTCAACCACCTCAAGGGCCAACTCACCCACCTCAAGGCCAACAACATACTCGCCCACCTCATGGTCAAATGCACTACTACAATCCACCACAACCACCACCTCAACCACAATCTACAGGAAAATCTTTGGAAGAACTTGTTGCCTCAATGGCTAGAAACACAGATAGTTTCATCACTGAGACAAAAAGCTACATGCAGAGGAATGACACCCACATGCAGAAAACGGATAAGGCCATTGCCAATCTAGAAACTCAAGTGGGACAAATTGCTACAGCTTTGAGTCAAAGGGAACCTGGTATGATGCCTAGCCAACCAGTGATTAATCCAACTGGGCGGGAGCATGTTCAAGCAGTTACCTTGAGAACTGGTAAGGTAATTGGTGAAATTGATGGTTCTAAAGATTTGATTCAAAATGTTGATGACATGCAGGTTGAACAAGTGACTGAGCCTAAAGGAAAGGATGAAAGCAACAAAGAGAAAGATAAGCAAGCAGCTTCTTCATCCGAGTGGATCCCAAAGCATGAACTTGCAAGAAGGGCAAGAAAGGAGAAGGTAAGTCGTGAACCTACTGACGAAGAAATCTTACGTGCTCCTTTTCCTCACAGGCTTATGAGTTCCAAAAAAATTCAACAAGCCAAGGAAATATTGGAAACCTTCAGAAAAGTGCAAGTCAATATTCCTCTCTTGGATGCAATCAAGCAAATTCCGAGTTATGCAAAGTTTTTGAAGGACCTTTGCACCAACAAGAGGAGATTCCAAGATCATGAAACGGTTGCACTAACGGAAGAAGCTTCTGCTGTTTTGCAAAGGAAGCTCCCTCCCAAATTAAAAGATCCAGGAAGTTTTACAATTCCTTGCATTATTGGAGATAAATTGTTTGACAAAGCTTTACTTGATTTAGGTGCTTCAATTAATCTGATGCCTTATTCTGTTTTTGAAGCCCTTAACTTAGGTGATCTTAAACCAACTTCTGTCAGCATTCAATTGGCGGACCGATCAGTGAGATATCCAAGAGGAATTTTGGAAGATGTACTTGTGAAAGTAAATGATCTCATTTTACCAGCTGACTTTTTGGTGCTAGAAATGGAAGAAGCTCCTATTCCGGGTGCGGATCTTCCATTGATTCTTGGCCGCCCTTTCATGGCCACTGCAGATACTGTGATCAATGTTCGACAAGGAACATTGACAATGACAGTTCAAGGGGAAACAATAAAGTTCAAAGTATATGATGCCTTCAAACTCCCCAATGATGAACATGAATGTTTTCGTATTGATACATTGTGTCATATTGTGCAAAATACATTTAATAGTACTCATGGTACAGATTCATTAGAAAAGGTGTTGACACAAAATCCTCAAGTTGCTGAAATTGTTGATAATGAGTTACTTGAGGCTGTGAAATTCCTTGATGCATGTCCAGCCATACCACGTAAGTACACTCCAAATTTTATACCTTTACCAGTCAATACTGAAAAGCTTGTTCCTTCTCTTGACAGGGCACCCGAGTTAGAGCTCAAACCATTGCCATCCCACTTGAAGTATGTTTATTTAGGTAAAACAGAGACATTGCCCGTGATTATTGCTAGCAATCTCAATGTGGAAAATGAACAGAAGTTGATGCAAGTGTTAAGAGAACACAAGGGAGCAATTGGTTGGAGTATTGCGGACATCAAGGGAATAAGCCCAACAAGATGCATGCACAGAATTTTATTGGAAATTGATTCCAAACCCACAAAGGATGCTCAACGCAGGTTAAATCCAATCATGACAGAGGTAGTCCGAAAGGAAATTCTGAAGCTATTGGATGTGGGTATAATTTATCCTATTTCCGATAGCAAGTGGGTAAGCCCGGTCCAAGTGGTTCCTAAAAAGTCAGGAATAACCGTTGTAAGAAATGAGGAAAATGAACTTATTCCTTCTCGTGTCAAAACGGGATGGCGTGTTTGTATTGATTATAGAAAATTAAATACCGCCACCCGAAAAGATCATTTTCCATTACCATTTATTGACCAAATGCTTGAACGTCTTGCAGGTCACAGTTACTACTGCTTCTTGGATGGCTATTCAGGATACAACCAAATTGTCATCGCTCCTGAAGACCAACACAAGACGACATTCACATGTCCTTATGGTACCTTCGCCTACCGGCGTATGCCATTTGGATTGTGTAATGCCCCGGCCACCTTCCAACGATGCATGATGAGTATTTTCTCCGATATGGTAGAAAAATTTATTGAAGTATTCATGGATGATTTTAGTGTGTTTGGTCATTCATTTGATTCATGCCTTAACAACTTGTCTTTAGTTTTGCAAAGATGCCGGGAATGCAACTTAATTCTCAATTGGGAAAAGTGTCAAAAGTTTTGGAAATCTATTTATTCTACTTGCAGTTGATTATGTTTCAAAATGGGTGGAAGCAATTCCAACCAAGACTAATGATGCGAAAGTTGTTCTTAGCTTTCTTCGAGCCAATATCTTTTGTAGGTTTGGAACACCGAGGGCCATCATTAGTGATGGGGGATCCCATTTTTGCAACCGATCATTTGAGACCCTACTCAAGAAGTATGGCATAACTCACAAGGTGTCCACCCCCTATCACCCTCAAACTAGTGGACAAGTGGAGATTTCTAACAGAGAGGTGAAGCATATATTAGAGAAGACTGTTGGTCCTACTCGAAAGGATTGGTCTTTGCGCCTTAACGATGCTCTCTGGGCCTACCGAACTGCTTACAAAACTCCAATCGGTATGTCTCCATTTCGCTTAATCTTTGGTAAACCTTGTCATTTACCTGTCGAGCTTGAATACAGGGCCCTTTGGGCAATTAAGAAGTACAACTTCGACATGAAGGAAGCAGGAAATATCAGAAGGTTACAACTGAGCGAACTGGACGAGCTTCGCAATGATGCTTATGAGAACGCAAAAATTTACAAGGAAAAAACAAAGGCGTTTCATGATAGGCATATCATTAGGAAGTCGTTTGAAATAGGGCAAAGAGTATTACTCTTTACCTCTAAGTTCAAGCTCTTTCCAGGTAAGCTTCGATCCCGTTGGACGGGCCCGTATATTATTACTAATGTCTACCCTTATGGTGCAGTTGATATCCGACATATTAGCACGGGAAATGAATCGAAGGTTAATGGGCATAGGTTGAAAGTCTACCACGAAAATGTTATGCATCAAGAAGATGAAGTGCTCCACTTCATTGATGTACCTGTTGTGGTGAAAAACTGAGTTGGGAGGGTAAGTCCTTAATAAAGTTTATAATGAAAAAAAAAAACAAAAAAAAAAAAAAAAAAAACAACCGGTCGTTCTTCCATCGCGACCGGTCGCTCTGCGCGAATTGCTGAAAAATTGAATCTGTGTAAAAGCGACCGGTCGCTTTTGCCTTGCGACCGGTCGCTCGTCACGTATTTTTGTTGTTTTGAATCTGTTTCAAAGCGACCGGTCGCTTTTCACTCGCGACCGGTTGCTCGTCGCGATTTTTTGTTGTTTTGAATCTGTTTCAAAGCGACCGGTCGCTTTTCACTCGCGACCGGTCGCTCGTCGCGATTTTTTTTAAAAAACCGGTTCCTTTTCTTTTCTTTTCTCTCTTCTCTCTCCTCACTTCTTCTTCTTCCCAGTGACAGAACCCTCTCCCTCTTCGTTTTCTCTCTTCTCCCTCCCTCTACCTCCCTCACAACCCACCCTAATCCTAACCCACATCACACTTTTCTCACTTAATTTTTCGAGTAGAATCCGTTTTTGGCTTCTATTCCTTGAAATTTCAAGTGTTTTCATCCATTTTGGAGGATTTTCAGTTAGGGTTACTGTTCACCCAAGGTAAATTTTGAATTTTTCTTTGAGTTTTTCCTTTGATTTTCTTACTCTAATTGTTTTTCTTATTGTTTATTTTTGTTTCTAACTTGTTTTTCTTTGTTTTTATTGTTGATTGTGGATTGTGGTTGTGTTGGTGTGATTTTGCTCAATTGGGTATGTTTTCTCACTCTCAATATCTTATTTGATCATTGTCTTTGATGTTTGTGTTTATTATTGAACTTTTGTCCTTATGGTTGAATGTTGGGAATGTTGTTTACATTTTGGAATTTTGGCATAATTCTGGCATTGTGATTAATTTTGTGGCATTTTGCATATTTGGGAATTGTGGCATGATTTTTGTTTTTCTCTTGCTTTGTGCATATTGGGTTATTTTCCTTAGATGTCTAGAGCTAGAAAGGGTACCAGAGGAGGTGCATCTTCTTCCGGAAGTGCACCTCAACCGGAAGAGGCAATTCTCACTGCCACTGTGGTTACTGAGCGTAACCTAGATCTTAGTCCCTCCATCCAAACCGCTGGACTTATTCAAGTCCGGCACCTTCTTAGGGACCAAAACCTCTTACCTTTAGCTCGTCTCTATAAAAAATACAATGAATCATTTGTGCGAGAGTTTTATGCTGCTTTCCCTAGGGAAGAGTCTAGAGATGATGAAGATGATGATGATGTGCCCCTTACGGTTCGGGGCAAAATTTTTGAACTATCCACCTCCATTATCTCTGACGTTCTTCCCTTGCCTGAGGGGGATACTGAGGAGTGGAACCAATATTTGGGTAGGGATTTTGACATGCAAAGCGCAGCTGAAACACTTTTTTATGCTGACCCTGCTGCCTTTGCATCTCAACCCAAAAAGACTATCCTCATTCAAGGTAAGTTGACACCCTACTTTGCCATCTTGTGGAGCTTTGTGCGCCACAACATCTACCCATCCGGCCAACGGTCGGAAATTCCCAAAGTAGGAGTCATGATCCTGAAAATTTTGCATGAAGGAACTTTTTCCCTACCTATTTGTGACATCATTTTTGAACGCCTGAAGGCTTGTGCACGTAAGAAGAACATCATATATTATCCTTGCCTTGTTAGCATGATTTGTGAACGCTCAGGTGTTCGGGCTCGCTCTACTGATATATATGTTGAGCCCATGGGTCCCATTTCGGACATTTCTGTGTCCAAGAGCATCTCTCAGAGGCGCCATGCACATGCACCTGCTCCAGTGCCGCCCCGTATGCCACCACCACATGGGCCGGCCCCAGCACAGCCATTCCCACCTGCTCCCACTGTCGACACTTCTGCTTGGGAGCCCTCTCTCCAAGCCATTTGGGACTTGCAGATGCTTCACCACCAGCAGATGCAGCTTCACCACCAGCAGTTGCAGCATATGAGCACCTCCATTGACGCCATTTGGACGCACCTCCAGATGCCAGGTCAACCCGGGAGCTCTGCACATGATGATGATGTTGTTGATGATGATGATGATGATGGTGATGAGGGTGATGATGTTCAGTAGTACTTTGCGTTTTGTACCCTTTTGAACTTTTCGTTTATTTTGTTTTTGGATTTTATTTTGAGACGGTTGTTAGTTTGTTATTTCAACTTTTATTGTTAGTTCATTTTTTTGTTTTTTGTTGTTGTTTACTTTTCCTTTTACTTTGTGATTATCCATCCCAATCTTTCTATATGGCATTGTTTAATTTTAAATCTCCATCAGTTTTAAACAGTGTTTCATATAAGTTTGGGAAGTGTTTTCAATTCATTAATGCACAATCAGAACTTGGGCGTGAATACTTCTTCATTTCATAACATGTGATTACATAAACACTAGTGAAAATGCGTACATTAAATTCCTAATCACATGTTCTTTGTTGCATTCTGCGCCACCTGAGGCTTCTGCTAATTGCCTCTGTCTGTTCTTGCTTGTAGAATCTGCAGCAGCTCTACAGGATCTTCGTTCCTTTTCTGCAGCATCTCTACATGCTGGTTGGCGCTGTAGAGCCGCTTCTGCAGGTCCGCCACCAGAGCTTTCAGGGCCGCCACCTCCTCACTCAGTGCCCCGCACTCTCGTGTTCTCGCTAGTAGGCGCATGCCCAAATTTGTGGCCGAGACCGCGTTGAGCACGGTTAGATTGTGGGACTCGTCCACTGCCATCTGGTCAGACCTCTGCGCCACATGCAGATGATCTGCAACTGTCAGTCTGCTGACAGTCATGCCCTCCGGCATTACTGCCCTACGCGGCACCACCTCAGAGAAGTTTGAGGCCGAGCCATGGTGGTATGAGGAGTTTGGGAAGATAGGGTTTGGAGGAGCCCGTATCTGGGCATTTGGTGGTGCCAGCGACAACTCAAGGTTAAGGTCATCAACAAGCATATCTGGGGATGCCATTGATTTTTCTGTCTGGGCTATTTGATGGTTTTTCTTGAGTTTGCAGGATGAAATGCAGGGTACTCCTTCTTTCAACCGAGAAGTGGTTTAAATAGACATATGCTCATAAGGGAGCCGACACCACTTTGCATTTCCTGCGCAATTTGCGGTTGCGTCCGGTTAAAAGGGGAAGCATTTCTACTTTCGCTTTGCTTTCTTTTCCTCCCTGTTTTCTGGTGCATTATGTTTTGATTTCTTTTCAGTTTGTCGTTTTTGTTTTATTTCAGTTGGGAAATGTGATTTGTGTCTTTTTCGTTTGTCGCATTCCTTTTATCCCGGTTTGGGGAAGTGCGTTTTGTTTTTCTTCTTTGTCTTTTGCAACTTTCTTTTCTTTTATTTCCGTGTTGGCGCTAAATCTGAACAGATAGAGATGAGTGCAACTTACAAGTGGGATGGACGATCGAGAGATCGATTGGATGTTGGATGCCGATTCTTCCTGTCCTTGGATACCGATCCTGAATAGAAGATAAGCGAAGCTCGTGAGGTCTATGGAACCGGTGTGGAACCAGCCTAAGACCCTCCGATGCTCAAGTAAGATTGTTGTTTTAAGAGCTCTTGCTGTTGACCATATAGAAGTATAAAAGTCAAGCTGAAAAGTCTTACCCCTGTATTGTAGTGGAAGGGGCATATTTATAGAGGGCATTTAGTATGTTCTTAGTGCTCATTTTCGATGTGGGACTCGTGGGAGGGCCCTATGAGGTTGACACGAGTCCTTAGATATTTCAGGCGGGTGCTTCGAGGTTGATTCTGCAGAATCGGTAGGGGATACCGATTGTAGGCTGTGTTGGGCTTATAATGATCTTTTGCTGCTTTGAGACAATATCATCAGTAGCCTATGCCGATTGTCCGAGGCCTTGGGTGCTTGGGCGAGTTTATGAGATCCACGTGTCGTTGTATGAGTGGAGGGTCAGATATTGTACAAACATTCCGGAAACGAGAAATTTAAAATTAAAAAACAAAACAAAACAAAAAACAAAAACAAAAAAACAAATACACGAAAAGGGCAAAGACAACCAGGCACACCACTAATACATTAGAAATTATTCTTTCCCAGTGCTCGGTGTCTCGGCCATTGGACCTTTGAGTTTAGCCCTATGGCTATCCTCTTCCGGGGCTTCACGCACAGCCTCTTGGGGCTCATCACTCGAGCTCCCAAAGATCGCACTCTTAGCTTGAGCGTACCTACTCTCGCGATTTGTTTTCTTGCGTTTAGCCGGTTGGTCCAGGTCCTCCAGCTGCTTTCTCATGTCATGGGCGTAAACACTTACCATCTTTGAGAGATTTTTGTTCTTTTCCCGCAACGCCTCCAGCTGGTGTCGATTCACCTCCACTATCCTTGCCCTTTCCCTTTTTAAACTTTTAATAATACTCTGGCACTCTTCCACCATACATCGCTCTGCCGCCAACTGACCTCTTAGCACCTCCACCTCATGGGACTTCGCAA
Organism: Prunus avium; assembly: GCF_965620075.1. Lineage (NCBI taxonomy): Eukaryota > Viridiplantae > Streptophyta > Magnoliopsida > Rosales > Rosaceae > Prunus > Prunus avium. The sequence continues at coordinate 37,992,137 of NC_142285.1, read as the reverse complement.
GTAGGCGATGACCCACACTTGCGACTATTGCGGTGCTTTGCACGCTTAGTGCCAGAGCATCGCTCACGACCCGGTTGTCATCCCTTGCTCCCAGCACCCGTATATCCTTGGGAGTCACTAGATTTCTAGCAACTTCAAGGGCAACATCGTTGTCCAGCAGTATCGAGTCGTTCACTGTCACGTGCCCCCGTGCGGAGGCAAAGTAGGGCATCCGCACTGGTGCCACTGCTTGGCCCCGAGTCTGAGTCGGTGGAGCTAGGTTGAGATCCAGCGAGAATGGGTAGGAAGAAGCCATTTGAACTTTCTTTTCTTTTGTTCTTTCTTTTCTCTGTTGTGTGTTTCTGCGTTTGTGTGTTTTTTCCCCAACTCTTTCTCTTCTTCTTTTATAGAGTTAGTTTTTACGTAACCCTAGCCACTGCGCTTCTGCGTTTTGCGCGGCCCTTACGGCCTATCCCCTTAGGTCACTTCACCTGGTCCCCAACCCCTTTAATTACAGTTCCGCCTTTCAGCGCTTTTGAGAAACGAAAGTCGTCACGCCTTCCTATGAAGCCAATAATTCTGGCTTGGGACCGTGAGAGAGACCTCTGCTTGTCGACACGTCTCTCACTTTGTTTCCCGTGACTCACAGGTGCCGAGACTTCAGGGCCCACTTTTTCTATTTTACTGAGTCCTCGCTCTTTGTGCTTCTGACTTGGTTTCTTTGTTTTATTTACTTTCTTCGCTTTTGGGCTTTCGTTTGGGTTGGGCTTTCATTTGGTTTGTGCGTTTCTTTGGGTTGGATTTCTGCATGTGTAAGACTGTCGTTAGGGCTTACTGTTTTATTTGTTTCTGTTTGGTTTCGTTTTTGTTTTTGTTTTTGCAACCGTGTTGTAGTTGTTTTTCGTGTTTGTTCTTGTATTTACTTGCTTTATTCCCTTTAACTTAGGAAAAACACTGGACAGAGGTCGAAACTGAAAAAACAGAGAAAACGACTCTGCCCAAGAACGACCGGTCGCTAGTGTCTCACGACCGGTCGCTCAGCACATAATTTTGAAGTTTCAACTCTGCCCAAAAACGACCGGTCGCTTTTACCTAACGACCGGTCGCCAGACCAAAAACGACCGGTCGCTCTTACCTCACGACCGGTCGCTGGTCACTGTTCACAGCACATTTCCTTTTTTGTTTTGTTTGTTTCTTTTACATTTCTTTACTTTCTTTTTAGTTTCAAATTTGCATTTGTGCATTGTGGTGTGTTAATTAAGTGTTCTCTTTGTACTCGAATTAGAACTTATAGGAAACCGACAAGTTCTTCGTGGGATCGACCCCGTACTTACATAATCTATACTTCGATAGATTCGTGCACTTGCGGGTATTTTTAATTGGTTGTTTGCACATTAATTTGTGTCCTTTTAGGAATGCAACAGTCATATATAAGACTCTCACTACATAATTCTTGACTTGACGTGGCCAAAAGATTTTGATGAAAAACGGTTTCTACTATCCAAATTTGGGATCCTGAGCCTATGCATTTAGAATCTACGTATTAAGCAAAATGTGAATAAATGCGTAGATTATAAATATAGAGGCTTGAGATCCCCAAATTTGGATCTACAATGAACATCGAAAATTTGGGAGTTGTAGGATTATCAAAATTTCATTGTCAATCTTCAATGTCTCGTTAACATTTTATGTCATTAAGCATTTGTGAACTTGTAAATGATAATTTTGACTCGATTAGTTCTCATTTTGTTGTTATTGAAACCTTGTTTTAAATCGTTGCTGGAATCCCAACTTTCGAACACAATCAGAATGATATTCCATTGAACATAATGCAATATACAAGTGTTTACAATAGATTACAATATTTATTCAAAACATAAAGAAAAAAGGTTATTAGGTTTGTAACCTTCATTTGCAACAAGTCATACAAGAAGTCTCACCTTGGGAATGAATGGAAAAAGCCATTTGCTGGCTCATCTCATGCCAAAGGCATTGTCCTAGAAAAGATGTGAGATTATTAATACTCTCTCTCTCTACCAGCATGTTAGATTTAGCGACCAATCCCATTTGACTGATACTGGTCTTGAAAGAAACCTTGGTGAAGAGTTCTAAATAAATCTTAAATTAAGTCAAGAAATCCTTTCGTGCTCGTTTTCATCACCTGTAATATACGTGGGTTTCTTTTGCTAATTTTTTTTAAAAAAAACCAGACTAAAATGCCTTTAGTTGTTACAATTCCGATGATGCCAACATGAACCTATCCGACAAATCCACAAGACAAAGTGGTTACAATCCTGGTTATGCCAAATTGCCAATTACTCATGTATCCTTCGTTATTTGCCAAATACATTTAGTTGATCACGCCAATATCTTACCTAAGATATTTAACTTGATAAACATATTTTAAAGTCGTATTATTACCTAATTTGCTTTTTTAGAACAAGCACAAGTTCTATTCTATTTCACTCCAACACACCTATTAGTATTACAACAAGAAATCTTTATTTATTGTACCATATCATACGAACTGATCACTTATTTTGTCAGGGAAATAAAGTATATATGACTTACGTTTGATCGTGTGTGCATAACTTTTGTGTTTCTGATGAGACAAACTTAAACTTCTTTTTTGGATGAACTATAACATAAACTTTGTACTTTCACTCTCCATCGTTAAATATTATCAACATATTACTAATTAAGCTTAAGCTTATTAATTATTGTACAGTTTTTTACTTTATTTTAACATTTAAGAGAAGGTTGCAAACAGAAACAGTTATACTATACGTTTAGGCTTAGGCCACCACCTTAAGGAATTGTTCACTTAGCATATAATTTGACAGAACTTTTCATATTTTTTTTAATTAAAAAAAAAACTCCGAAATAATCACAGTGACATGTCACACATGTACAAGGAAATTCGAAGGAAATTAAATTAAGATCCTGGATCACAAAGTTAAAGTGACATTTACCAAACTAAATATTGCTCTCATTATAATGATAAATAATTTTGTATGATGACAGAACACCACCAGTGTAATTGTAATTGGTAAATAATTTCGTACAACAAAAACAAAGGAAATTGAGTCAATCCCAGGCTATGTCAACACTTGAAACCCACACAACAACAAAGTTGTTACAAGTCCGATTATGCCATCACTTGAAAACCTACACTAGTTGCAATTCCATATACACTATTTCATTGCTTGTTTTTAATTGAATTCTTTGTCTTTCCATCATTTGAAAACCTACACTAGTTGCAATTACATATTCCATATACACTATCCCATTGCTTGTTTTTAATTGAATTCTTTGTCTTTCGTCAACTAATCATAGACCTTACCACAAGCCAACTAATCATAGACCTTACCACAAGCTTTAATAATCTTTCGCAGTCCAACAAATCACCCCTCCTTCACTATTTGTTTTTAATTCACTCCAATATCTTACATAAATTGACAAATTGAAGTAAATAAACATATGTTTAAAGTCTTATTATTTCCAAATATGCTTTTTTTTTTTATAAAGAATTTATTTTTCCCTTACATAAACAAGCACAGGTTCTATTTCACTCCGACAAACCTATTACAACAAATCTTTTATTTATTGTACCATACCATACCATGCAAATCGATCCCTTATTTCAGGGGAAAGAAATTATGACTTATGTTCATATTTTTTGTGTTTCCGAGACTAGAACATAAACATGGTACTTGGACTTTTTAAGGGTTTCCACTTGTATATTTTTGTTAACATGATCAATTTATTACTAATTAAGCTTCTTTTTTTTAATTTTTGTGAAAACAACCTTCGAGTTTCAACCACTGTGGTATGGAATGGACAAGAGCTAGACGAAAATACTTCTCAAGAATCAAATAGCCTAAGGGCTTGCTCTGTGGATTGTTCACTTACCATTTAATTTGACAAAAAATTTCATATTAAAAAAAACTGAAATAATCACAGTGACATGTCACACGAGCAAGGAAAATGGAAGGAAATTAAATTAAGATCACAAAGTAAACATCCACACATGTTTGTTCCCATTATTTCTTCAAGACTAGAAACCCTAATTATCATCGAGTATCCAACTAGCAAATACAATTCACAATTCAATTGGATGTATTCAAGGAAGATAGAATATTGGAAATGTAGGATCATTACAATTCAATTGGTATTGCATTTTATCGACAAGTTATGATTTGTAATATTATTTCATATTGTGTTCACATTTTGTTTTTGTTTTTGAGACTTGAACATTGTATTTTGACATCTCAAGAGTTTTTCACTTATACATTGTCCTTCATATTTGGTGCCCAAAAAGGGGATCAACGAAAGTGAAAGTCAATAGCTGGTGTCTCGATTACAATGAAGGGAAAGTTTCCTTGAATAGGCAAAAGGATTTGGGTCTCTTCCACTTATCGAGATATTTTGTTGAAAAACAGTTTCTATTATACAAATTTGGATCTACATTTAATTTTGACTCGTTTAACTCTCATGTTGCCTGTAATGAGAATGACTAACTCTCACTCTCATTTTGCCCACGCATATTGGCCCATTTAAAATTGGTATTCAAGCTTGTAACAACTAGGAGATGCAACCATAACCAAAAAATGTTACGTTCTTCCATTTTCATGTGTTCATAATAACTTCATAAGGGGGAGATACAACTGTTGAAATTAATGCACATTTGTGCTAAAGAAATGTGTGGAGAAATCTAGAAGCTTTGTGGAAGAGCCTAAACTACAACAACCATAACTCAAAAATGTTCGTATTTGTCTTTCCAATTCTTCCTTTTCATTTGTTCTTAATAACAACTAAGAGATTAGGAAATAGGAATTTCATTTGTTCTTAATAACAACTAAGAGATTAGGAAATAGGAAATGCAGCCATATATAAAAAAGGTTCATTTTTATGTCTTTCATCTTCAAAAGAAGCTTGATATACATATTTAGTTCGCTCCAATATCTTACATATAAATAAAAATGTTTTTAGATAATATAAACATCTCACATATGCAAACTGATCATCATTATTTCAAGGTATAAAGCCATGACTTGTATGATCTTTCACATTGTGTTCATATGTTTTGTGTTTTCACACTAGAACATTTTTTTTGTTTTGTATTTCGAGACTAGAACATTTTACATTGATTTTAGGAGTTTCCACTTTCTATGACAATATGTTAACTTAGCTCAGGTGGATGACATGACATGGCAATTGCTTCAAAGAGAGAGAGAGAGAGAAAACTTAACAAAAAACCAGAAATGATCACACACGTACAATGATAATTTATAAGGAAACTAAATTAAGGTCCTGAATTCAATTGGATGTGTTCAAGGAAGACATATTTTGGAAATGTAAGAATATTAAAATTCAATTGGTACGATTTGTAATGTTTATTGAAAATTGTTCATGCCATACATGAGAGATTTTGATGAAAAACAATTTCTACTATCCAAATATGGATCACAATGAAATTAAAAAGACTTGTAAGATTATCAAAATTTCATTGTCAATCTTCAATTTCTCCATCGCAACGAGAATTATAGCCGTGGTTGCAATATACAATATTTATTGTATAAATCGTTACTAATTTGCAATCACTATGATAGCTGACAATTTGTTTTAGACGGTCAGCTTACAATTATTCAATACAGTTAAAATTCTTCCAAAATCAACTATACAACAACTCAATCCGAACAATAATTTTGCATTCTTATTTGTTCTCGATAATAACTAAGACATGGAGGAATTAGTAAATATGCAGTCATGAATAAAAGGTATTCCCTTTATGTTATGCATACACAGCTGACAAATGAACTACTTTGAAGAAGCTTGTTTAGTTTGCTCCAATACCTTACATTTATATATATATATATGTAAAAGACATCCCACATAAGTCAAAATGTTCAAATCAATTATGAACATTTTCCTTTCCTAATACAAAACATACCGCATTGAAAGTTGAAATTATTGAAACTCATCATGCAAATTGATCATTATTATTTCAAGCTATAAATCCATGACTTGTGTTCATATGTTTTGTGTTTTCACACAAAAACATTTTTGTTTTCTGTTTTCTGTTTTCGAGACTAGAACATTATACTTGATTTTGTCAGAGTTTCCACTTTCTACGTTAGTGTCAATTAGCATAAGTGAATGTAATTACAGTGTGCAATTGCTTCATCAGAAAACGAAAAAAAGAAAGAACAAGAGCAGAGAACACAAGGAAAATTTATAAGGAAACTAAATTATGATCCTGAATTACAAAGTCAAAGTGACATTAACCAAACTAACCCCACACATGTCGTTTGCCATATTATTATTCTTTCACCTCCAGAAAACCTTGATCATCCGACCAGTACATATAACGCATATATAATTCCCGGAATATATCCCAACAGTGTCAACAACAAACAAATCCAGAACTCCACCTGCATTTTCCACAATATGATTTAACAATTAAATCAAACTCAAAACTCAAAAAAGAACAGAAATAGAATGGCATTTGGGCATTAGGGTAAAAGAATTTACTCCACAGCCATAGCGGAGGAAGACCCCAACAGGTGGCAGGATAATTGCCAATATCACTTCTAGAAACGTTTCTGAACCCATGATGATGAAAGATGATGAAGATGATGAGACCAGTTGTGCTAAATTTGGATAATGTGGACCTCGATAATTAGATTTACTTTCAGTGAAAGAGAAGAAGTAGAGGATATATAAGAGAAGGAAGAACCCTTATCAGTTACATAGGTGTCACACTGCAAATTTTGGTAGTGCCACGTGGGGTGCGGATTGACACGTGTCAGATTTAGGCCTTGCTGTTTGGTAGTTCCGTGCATATCAATATGTTTTATATTTTTCATTTTTTCACTCAGGAAAAAAGAACAATTGATCAATTCAGCCGCTGTAGTAGAACTTTTTTGTTGTTGGTCAAAATAGATAACCAGTCAAACAAATTATTCTTTGCCATTGTTGGCAGCAAACAAATAGCACTGAATATTTATGACTAAAAATCCAAAATTCCACAGGCTACATTGTTCGGTGGAGGCAAATTTTCTCTGCCAGAATAGGATGTAGCAGATTATAGCCAACTAAATATCAAGGCTGATACACCTCAGGAAGTTGAAGACCAACACTTGCAGCCGATTTTCCAAGTACTTTTTTCATCTCATCTGATCTATCCACAGCAATGTTGTAAGAGAACAATAGGTCCTGCACAGCCATTACATAGAAAGTTAGATGCTTTATGGAGATTAAAAAGAAAACCAACATAATGGAACATGGCAGGAACCTTACAATTTGCAAAAAGAAAAAAACTTAGATCAGTCAGAGCAATGAATTACATCAGTACCTGGTGATGGTGCACACTGTTAAGAAGAAAAGTGTAGTTATGGGCAAGCTTAATCTTCTGCTGAATGGAAGATGGATCTGACAGTTTGCTGTTGTTCCTGAATTCTTCAGTTACGTATTCTTTGAAATGCCTCGCCCTGTCTTCTTTGGCAACGTGTTTCTTCACAGCTCTGAGAAGCTGGCGGTACACCTTAGCAACTTGCAAAGCTTCAGCACTCATTTTCAACCTTTATCTCAGAGCTTATTCTAAATTTTTTCTATTTCTCCACCCTGCCTCAGGAATTGAATGTTTGATGCATGATCAGAAGCAAATCTTGCAAACTCTATGACAAATCCATATATTTGAGAAACTTATTCATAAGGGAAAGACAGTACAAATTGAACAAAGCTAATAAAAAAGTATAAATTCAACAAGAATATTTCTTATAGATCTACATAAGGTACAAAAAAGAATAAAATACAAAACTAGAAGAAACATTGAGCTGTTGTCAATATAACACAAGCAACAAGTAGGCCAAATACAACTAGAGGCAAGTTATATTGGATTTGATTAGGAAAGAGGGGTTTTGAGTGAAAAGGAAATGAGCATGAAACTTGGCTAGAATTTAACAGTTCAAGGCAAATGAACCATGAAAAGAAATATAAATGGCACTACAACTTCACTTAAGCTGATAGAAACTATGGCAAGTTTCAGGCTGCCTTCCATATAACAGAAACTGCTTGTAATTTTCAGTCATTTCCATCAAAGTGCCTTGTATTGTCTATATAGCAAGAACGGTGGATAAAGACAAAAGAGACGAGAGGTACAGCCAGTAGTACTAACCGAATGGCTGCACAATTTCAGAACAAAAAAACCGAAATGCTGCTGCCGCCACCAATTGATAACAGAGCAGCAATACAAAGAAAGTGCCACCAAATACCAACTTCTACCTGTGTCCATGAAAAGGGCTCCACGTATTCTAGGCTAATGGCTAAACCAAATTAAGAAAGGGTGCAAACCAAGCTGCTACTGCTATCTACCATAAGCTTTCACCATTCTAAAGCAAGTTCTTTCAGGAATTATCACATACAGATGGTCTGCAATATACCAATATCACACTAACCTCTTCCAGCCAAAAGCGTAAATGCAGAAAAATTACAAAAAGACCACATTCCAATTGGGAAAATTGTGAAACAAAAACTCAGAATGAAAAACCCAAAAACCCACGAACCTGTGGAGGAAACCAGTAATGATTTGAAAGACTGGAGAGGTCTCTGGTTGTTGCAGGGTCAAAAGGTACTTACTTTTTGGGCTGCTATAAGCGGGTCCTGAATAAACAATTAAACCCAAATAAATATTACCCGTTTTATTCAACCCATGCTAATGGGCCGGGTAAACAAGTACGGGCAGAGACTTGCTATATGCCACCCGGATTTGTTTTGTGTTTTTTTCAGTTTGATTTCACCATCTTTGTTTACTTTGAACAGACAAACTGAAACCATGTCGCGGGAGAGACCCAGAAGACGCACACTACCTCCTGCGCAAGAGGTATGCAAGCTGGAAATCGTGTCTTCAACACTCAGGGGAGTTTCTTCTGAAGGACACACACGAATCGTATGCAGACACAATCAGTCACACACATACACACCCACATCATCTAGTCATTTACACTAACATCCCCTAAGATTTCAGAAATGATACGAACATCCCCTAAGAAGGTTTTAAATTGTTTTCATTCCCTTCTCCAACTTATATAGGTCAAACACTGACATGTATTACATGTGCTCTTTCTGATTTGGTTGCTTAAAGCTGTTTCAAAGACATGTTCAAATTCACCAATTTCATTTGATTCCATGGATTCTGTTTTTCTTTGCGTATGCTTTATTTCTTATTAATGATTGAAACGTATGATATAATGGAATAATGTTGTGTTGTCAAGTAATTTCCTTAGTGACACTGACTGGTACATGCCTGAGGGCGGTGTGCATGCTCTTTTGCACCCAAGTTCGAATTCACCTCCTCAATAATTATCACATAACCAAATACTAAAGTTGAAATAAACTATTTTTTAGTACAAGAGAGAGTCACATACACAACTAGGATGCCATGGACGTTTGAACTTGAGACCATGGTATGCAAATCAAGACCTTTTTCCACTAGGCTAGAACCTGAGACTTTTTATTTGTTATGGAATAAACCCTAATCCACTAAAATGATTTTCCCTAGCATTTTCTTAAGGGTTAATTACAATTTAGTACTCTGTACTTACACTCTTAAGGCATGTTAGTCCCCGTCTTTTCAATTTTAACAATCGCATACCCCAAGTTTGTAAATTTTTTACAATCTGATTCCACCGTTAGGTTTCCGTCAGATTCCACCGTTAGTTGCCTTACGTGGCACTATGAGTCCCACTTTTTTTTAAAATTTAAAATTTAAATTGATTAAAATATGAATAAAATATTAAAAACCATAAAACCAAAAAAAATTAAAACAAAATATCTCTCTTTCTCTCTCTCTCTCTCTCTCTCTTGATCAAGCTCCAACACCCCAACCTGCAGCCATATCCCACGAACCCAGAAACCCAGACTCCTCCCCCCTTTCTTCTCCATTCCTATCCCGACCAGCCTCCACCCCACCATCATACCAACCACGAAGACCTTCCCCATCTCTCTTTCAACTAATCTGCAGAACCCATCACAAGCGCTCCCCCCCCACCCCCCCACCCCCCAAAAGACGATTTCTTGCGATTTTTTCTCCCCCATCACAAACCCAGACCCATCCCTCCTCCCTCCTCCTCCACCCCCCCCAACCTCCGAATTTCTTCTCCGCAACCCTCAATCTCCACCTAGCCCCACGAACCCAACCACCAACCGCATCTCTCTCTCTCTCTCTCTCTCTGACTCTCTCTCTCCGATTCTCTCTCACAGTCACCTCCCAGATCTAGGCACCATCTCACTCATCGGATCTCGCCGAAGTTGTTTTGAGTTATTGGGTCGGGTATGGGTGCACTAGGGACCTGGGATCTGGAGTTTGAGTTCGCAAGGGAGGATGAAGAGTTTGACCTCTCTCTCTGAAATTTTTTGCGTTCAAATTAAACTGCTGATGATCTTTCTAGGCTAAACACGTTTAGGAGTTGTTAGGAAATGGGTTCGCAGTTAGTTTTGATGCATGCTTCCTAACAACTAATAATAATCTATGTCGCAAGTTTCTGGTTCCCTTCCCCAAATTCTTTGATTTCTGGGTTTAGTTTTTGCTTCCCCATTGCTTGAAAATAGGGGAAATAAGAAGAGTCTCTGGAAAATTAGATCTTGATAAAAAGGTTGCTTCTGACAGAGAAGAAGAAGAGGGTTCAGATATGAGGAGAATGATAAAAAGGTTGAAGAGGGTTCAAATCTGAGGAGAATGATAAAAGGGTTGCAACTGACAGAGAAGAAGAAGATGGTTCAGATCGGAGGAGAAAATGGGTGGTGTGGTGTTGGTGATGAAGACGAACACTTGTTTCTTTCTTTTTCCATTGGACAATGAAAAAAATGGGTGGTGTGGGTTTTTTGCCCAATTTTTTAATTGATTTTTAAAAATTATATGAATATTTTATTACACCTAAATATAAAAAATTAGATTTTTTGAGAGATAAATTTTTTGATTTTTAATATTTTATTCATATTTTAATCAATTTTAAATTTAAAAAATTTTAAAAATATGGGACCCACAATGCCACGTAGGCAATTAACAGAGAAATCTAACAGAAACCCTAACGGCCGGCGGAATCACATTGCAAAAAATTTACAAACTAAGGGTATGCGATTGTAAAAATTGAAAAGATAGGGACTAACATGCCTTAAGGGTGTAAGTATAGGGTACTAAATTGTAATTAACCCTTTTCTTAATAACAAGAATGATCTCGAGATTTAGCAATGATCACTCAATGGTCCAATTTGGATCTTATTGGTTCATCAAATTTTAATTAAGAAAAACATTGGATTGGGATCCAAATTGATGGCTCTGATATTTGCGTGACTTGTTGTTGTGACGATGTATTTATTACTCTTATTTTTTCCTTATATACACCATTATGTTATTGATGATAATGCTTAATCTCCTACAATCCTTTCCTTGTTTGTAAGATTTTGATGGATCTCATTTAAGGCTTAATCTCCTACTATCCCTTTCTGACTTTGGCAAAAAATAAAATAATCAATCAAACTGGCTAAATTTCAAACACGTGACACCTTGCTGCAACGCAAATTACCTTCCAGACTCTTAAACCTCTTCCCTTCTCTCCTCATATCGGAATTCACCATACAGACCCAATAGTGGTGATGGCATTGGCAGCCCAGCCTAAGAACCTGCAGATTGAGAATGTTGTTTTGAACCTTCCTAGGAACATTCGGTGCAACAAGTGTAGGAATACCATGGCCAAAGACACCGAGATCAATTCCCGCAAAGAAAAATCCTCCGGAAACTTGGTACGTATTTGGGTTGTTATAATAATCTCGTTTGGGTTTTGAAGCTTTAATTGCCCAGTTTGTATCTCGTTATTGCTTTCTCTTTCTTCTAGTTCTACGGTTTGTTTATTTTTGTTAATGTTGGATGCTCATGCTCGCTCGCTTTAGTTTCTGAAAGCTTTGGTGTTCTCTATTTCTTTCTTATTTACAGGAGTATTTGGGGATTAAAAACACCAGATTTCACTTCAATTGTACCAAGTGCTCGGCTGGGATCGTCTTAAGGACAAACCCACAATTGTCACGCGTTCTTTGTGAGTCCGATGCTACACTATTTTGTGGTGATCAACTTCCCGGGCGTCTTCCGTATGGGCTTGAGGAGGTAAAAAAAAGGAACTAAATACATACATATATATTTACATATATACAACTATATATGTACATATATCCATGCATGCATGCATGCATCATGTTTTTCTGTTTTTAGATTGCCTTTTACTGTTATCACATTGCTTAACTAATGACTCAGGAGTCAAACTGGGATGAGAACAGAGACGAGATCTTAGCCCAACGGATTTTCATGGTAGATGCCTTACCTTAAATTTGAACTTGTTATATATATCAGGTTTTAGATTGCCTTGTACTCAATTCATATATTTATACTTGTATTTCCATTTCAGCTGCGGCAAAAAAAACATAAGAGGAAGATGGAAGAAGTGGGGGATGCCATGAAATCTTTGGATTTGGAAAGAGAGATTTAGCAGCTTTCCGTGAAGGTATAGATTCCTGTCTGTGTATTTGTATATATATCTATATATATAATTATGATGATTTTGCAGATGAAGAGAGAAAGGGGACGCAGATTGTCACAGTTGTTTTGGTCGTTCAGCAGTACAAAGATGAATTCAAAGGCAGATTTCTAAGGTGGCTCGTGATTGCTCGGTTCAAAAGTCTACTTCTTTTATTTTTAGAGATATATATATATATATAGAGAGAGAGAGAGAGAGAGAGAGAGAGAGAGAGAGAGTCCAGCCAGCTACTATATGTTATGTTCTAGATCTGTAGCAGAGGTTCTTTTTAGCCTCATGAACATCAAAATTACTAAATAATTTCATCAACAATACATTGTTCTTAATCAGGAATTTGGGATTCAAATTGTCTAAATGATATATTACTCCCATCATCGTGTGATATGATTCACAGTGCCTAATCTTCTTTATGTCCTTATTAATACATTTCTCTTCATCTTTATATCCTTTGCTTCTTGAGGAAACTTGATGGCTCTGACAGTCTGATTTATTTCATCTCGTTCCTATTTTCGATACCCGTATAACCATCGAAGATTGTTGAATTGACTAATTCCTGCAAATTTAAGGGCGTTGAAGACAGAAATTGTATGCCGGCATATTTTCTCTGCCTGAATAGGATGTAGTAGATTATACCCAACTAAATATCAAGGCTGACAAACCTCAGGAGGTTGAAGACCCACGCTTGCAGCCGATTTTCCAAGTACTTTTTTCATCTCATATGATCCATCCACAGCAATGTTGTAAGAGAACAATAGGTCCTGCATAGCCATTATACAAAGTTAGAAGCTTGATGGAGATTAAAAAAAAAAATTAAATAAACTTTCTGATGCAGAGATTTATAGTTTCTTTGATAACAAAGTTACATGGTAAATAGAGCAAGCAAGACATTGAACTGGAAATGACACAATTTAGACTTGATGCAATTGAAAAGAAATCATTCAAATATTGGATAGAGTAAGCAAGCAAGAAAACCAACATAATAGCACATCACAGGGACCTTACAATTTGCAAAAAGAAAAAAACTTTGATCTGAATTACATCAGAAGAAAACAAAATTAGGTGTAGTTATGGGCAAGCTTAATCTTCTGCCGAATGAAAGATGTATCTGAAAGTTTGAAATGCTTCGCCGCCCTGTCTTCTTTGGCAACGTGTTTCTTGACAGCCGTGAGAAGGTGGCGGTACACCACAACAAACTTGCAAAGCTTCAGCTCTCATTTTCAACCTTTATCTCAAGCTTTTTTCCCACTATTTCTCCATTCTGCCTCAGGAATTGAATGTTAATGTATGATCAGAAGCAAATCTTGCAAACTCTCCATGACAAAAACATATATTAGAAACTTATTCACAAGGGAAGGAGGTAAAAATTGAACAAAGCTAGTAAACGAAGTATAAATTCAACAAGAATATTGCTTAAAGATCTACTTAAGGTTATAAAAAAAAAATAACAAAAGTAGCAGAACCTTTAAGCTGTTGACAATATAACACACAAGCTATAGAAGCAACAGGCAAGGCAAAATAAAGTTTGTTAGATTTTTATAAAATTCTATAAATTCGAAATAATGATGTCAGTGATGGTAGTAGAGACGATGGTTGTGAGGATCATAATTGCATTAATGTAGGTGGTGGGGAGAGTGGTGGTAATGATCATGTCAAGTGGTGGCAGGGGCGAGGCTGTGGTGGTAATAGCCATGACAAGATGATAGTAGTAGAGGTGGTGAACTCTGTTCTTGAGAATAAAAATAATATATTTATCAAAATCTCTAGAAAGAAGCAAAGATTCTTCATGAAAAAAGAAAGATTCTAAAATCTATCTTTTATTTTATTAGAAAGCAAATGAACTTAATTCAAAATAGATAAACATTTTACAATCAGCTAGAATTACTGGAAATTTGCAGTGCAACTATGTGGCCTCATTAAAACCTTGACTTAAAAAATCCCCAAAGGAGGAAAATCCAATCAAGGAAAAAGAGTACCACCGCACGCAAGAAAACTAAAACACCACTTAACAATCTTCCCTATCAAAATCGACCATTATTTGTATTTTCTTTAAAATCAATGAGTTTTTTAATACACTCATATTTTTATGGAGTATTTTAAGGTCATAATTGAGTACACCAAAGTCTGGATTGAATATACCTAGAATTGGATCCTGAATTTCTGTATTTAGCATAAGTGCATTTACACGCATTTAAGAGAATGTTAACCTTTAGATTAATCTAATGAATTTTAACAAATCCACATCAACATAATTGTATTAAACCAAAAATAACCTTTTACACCTTATTATATTTATCCAAAAGCTCTGAAATAAAAAAAATATAAAAAACAGAAACGTATCCCAGCAAGTAGCAACCATCTTCCCTTAACTTCCCCGCGAATAAAAAAAAACAACTTCCCCGACCCAGCCTCCTACCCCCACCCCACTACCAGCCATGGCAGTCGCCCCTCACTCTCTTTTCCTCACACACACACCTTTTTTTTACTAGGTTCCATGGTTGGCAGTCACATATAAGATTTTCATATGCAGTATTTGTGGCCAACTAATTTTCATTTATGAATTTGCATATTTAATTGCAGTACTTCGTTAAAAAGATCCATGTTTTATAAAATATCTTCCTAGACTTTATTGAGAGTCAGTCATCCCAAATCAAGAGAGAGAGAGAGTCGCAGCCATGGCTGTGTGGGGCTAGGTCGTTGCTGTTTGCTGGGGTATTTTATTTTATTTTTATTTTAGAGTTATTTGAATAGATATAATAAGGCGCAAATGGTTATTTTTGGTTTAATACAATTATGATGATGTGGACTTATTAAAATTCATTAGATTAATCTAATGGTTAATATTCTTTTAAATGCTTGTAAATGCACACATGCTAAATGCTTGGGATCCCCTAGAATTTTATAGACTTTGGTGCGTTTGAACGAGGGAAATAAACTTGGAATTTTGACAAAAGTCAGAATTTCTAAATTGACATGAACCAGTTCCTGTGTTTGGATAAAAAAAACATAGAAATTTAGAAATTTCGCGTGGGAAAAAATATGGAATTCGGAGATCATAAATCCCAACTTTAAATTCTATCTAAAAGTCATCATTTCTAAAATCCCAAGAGAGATTGAGTTTTAAAAAAAATGACTTTACAAATAAATGTTAAATTCCGTGTTTTAAATTCGTCACCCAAAAAAGAAACTTTACAAATTCTAGAACATTAATTTCCGTCATTTTAAATTCCGTCATTTATGAAATTCTTTGTACTTTTAAATTTCCTCGTCCAAATGCACTACTATAGAATCCTGATTGAATACACTTTTAAACTTCTTTAAAATCTTAATTGAATACACCTCTGAATTTTTTTTTCCTTTTTCCAAATGAATAAACAACAGATAACCCATATTATATTACCGGTTTTATTCAACCCACCCGACTGTGCCGGGCAAACGGGTACGGGCAGAGACTGCTATATGCCACCCGGATTTGTTTTGTGTTTTTCAGTTTGAGTTCACCAAACTATCTTTGTTTACTTTGAACAGAAACTGAAACCATGTCGCGGGAGAGACCCAAAAGAGGCACACTACCTCCGGCTCAAGAGGTACGCAAGCTGGAAATCATGTTTTCAACACTCAGTTTTGTTCTGGAAATACAGAAAAAGATTGAATCTTTTTTTCACGTTTACTCGAAATTCGAAAACCTTTTGATTCAACAAATTTTGATGGGTTTTTCTATTCTTGTACTTAAATTTAGCCGAATTTCTCGGATTCGAGATTCTGATTCACCCTTTTCCCTACTCTTTAGAAAACTGTGACTGATATGATCACCACTGTTTTATTTTGTTTGATTCGGAATATGTTCAGTGTTATGCATATCTGCATGTTATATAGTCTATAGAGCTGCGTTTGGCTTCTGGGAAAAAGGAGATGCTTGTTATCTTGTGTTTCTGTTCTAAAAGATTTGATTTTTATTTTTCATAAAGATCCCTGTTTTAGATTTCCTATATTTGAGACTAAGATGATACGATCAATCTCATATACATATGTGGGTAAATTCGATGTTAGTTTGAATATAACAAGTCACCTGAAAGAGTTAATTGCACAGCGGCGGTAGAGTTTTCACCTGTCATGGGTTTCATTCTGTCAGTCACAGTTGGTTTAGTGGATTTTGTTTTGGTTCAGATAGTTCCAGTGGATAATGAAGGATGATTTCCAATTGCCTCTTTTTTTCTAAATGCAGAATATTGAGAAATTAGAGAAAGTTGTAGAGGAAGGTAATTACTATGGAGCTCAGCAAATGTACAAATCTATTAGTGCAAGGTACTTAATTGTCAGCTTGGCTGTTGAGAAACAAACTTTCTTTCTTTGTATTTCGTAAAGGCCATTGTATTGAGTATGCACGTCGATGAAATATTCTTTCTTTATTGCAGATATGTATCTGCTCAGAGGTATTCTGAGGCCTTGGATCTCCTTCAGTCTGGTGCATGCAACCAACTGAAACATGGGCAGGTCATACTTTCATGGTTCTACTTATAGACATCAATACTTATTTTACCTTTTAGTTGAGATACAACTTTGCATGATTTGGGCATAGGCTAGGGCCTAGGATATGTTAATCTTACATTTTCTTATAATTAATTAAATCTTTAGTAAAATGCACCAAGGGTGACACATGCACATGCATATATCATGACATTTCATAATCAAATCTGTAATACTGATGCTGTATATATGAAAACAAAATTCAGGTTACTTGTGGGGCAGAGTTAGCTGCTTTGTTTGTGGATACGCTTGTCAAAGGAAGATTCCCTTATGACGATGAAATCCTTGGTCAGTTGTTACCTTATGATGTAGATTTGAATTCTCGATAGATTCTGTCTGTTTGTTCTTACCCTCTGAAGTGATTTTTAAATGCTTTTTAACTTTCTCTTGGTTGGTTCGGGTGAATTGGTTCTTCTAGTAGTTGTTATTCGTATCGGACTATCAGTGTTATGATAAATAGAAATTTTTATATTATTTACATGTTTCCATGGCCATTTTCGGTATTTGGTATTTTCTATTATTTATAAATATTATGATGCTTCTATTTTGTCGTGATTATGACAAAATTATTTTGTTAGCCCGTGTCAGGAAAATTTATAAAGAATTTCCTCGGATACCTGTGCCACAACAGTTGGGGGATTTAGATGACATGCAACAACTTTCTGAAACACTTGGGGCAGCAAAAACATGTGTTGAGGGCTGCTCATCGTTCCTAAAAGCTGCTCTTAAGTGAGTTTTTGTTTGCTTTTTTACCTTTTCCTGATTTTGGAGATATTTCATGGCATGGTTATGTTTTATTTGGTCTGTTTATATGGTTGTTAAGTCATTCATTCTCTCGTAAGATATCCATGCTTGTTTTTTTTTTTGTCTGATCAATGTGCTCTAACGGTATTCCTTTGAGCTGGGTAATTCTGTAGTTTGGGGTGAGCCTGTTGTAGGAGAGCTATGGTTTGCATTAGGAGTGGTGAGGGGATCTCCTTGAAACTTCCATTTATTTTGGCGGGGTATGAAAGAAATAGCATCTAGTTAATAAAGGTTGGTCTAGTGGGGAACCTGCGGTGGCACCTGTGATTTTGTGAGATTGGTCCAGGATTTGATTTAAAATCAGTGGTGTCCTATACAATAGGTGATTTTTGGTAATGATGAGGTGGCTTGGAGGCTGGCTACTGTCCAGAATGAGGTTCAGAATGAGGCTTTTACTTATATTCAAGGATGATGCATACATCTTTGCATCTTTTAATGTCCAAAATTCCCCCCCCCCCCCCCCCCCCCCCCCCCTCTATTTGAAGCAGTGTTTTCATCGTCAAATGTGTCCTGCCTTGAACGAAGATGAAAAAAGACTTGTTTTTTTTGGCATATGACATGGTGTCTTTTGTTGAGCACACACATGCACACAATGTATTACATATCTGATTTACTTATATCAGATCCCACAGTGTCATTAACCAATGCAAATGCATTCCTGCTTCTCTCTCTTCAGGTGGTCTGCGGAGTTTGGCGCACCCAGGGTTGGGGCTCCAGAAATACATGTTATGTTAGCGAACTACATATATTTTGAATCTCCTGAGGTGGTAGGTAGTATCTTGATACATATGTGACCTTTGTCATACATCTAAGCATTGTCTTCATGTCCAGATTTTGGGAGTTAAAACATGAAAATCCACTTTTCACAAATAACATTTTATTAATTGCTAGTAAACTCAGATTGAAGATAGGACCAGCTGGATTTTGGTCCAGCAGATCATTATTTAAAATGTTTTGGACATGTTGGTATCATTTTGATTTCCATAGGTCCTTCATGCTGTTCAAACTATTGTTGTCTTCATTTGTGCTAATTTACTTTAATTTGAAACCTGTAACCGAGAGGTCCATATTTTCCCTTGAGTACTTTGGCTCTTAGCATGAGTGCAGAGTGAACGCCATTATCTTGTTTGACTGCTTTGCAGGACATGGTTAGAGTGTCACATCATTTCATCAGAGGAAACAACCCAAAAGAGTTTGCTTCAACCTTAGTAAATTTTATGGGAAAGGTTAGCTTTCTTACCCCTTAATTCTCAATATTCATTTTTAAGAATTCAGTAAATAGATATGTTATGAGGGCTACAGAATTATAAGCTGATGTATATATGTGGTTACTAGGTTCTGTGTCTATGTTCTATGAATATTATTTGTTCAAAAGATTACTTGTAGTAGGTTTGTATTTGGTATGTTTTTTTTGCCTTCCTGTTACTAGGTTCTGTTTTCTATGAATATTACTTGTTCAAAGGTTCACTGAGTAGCAGGTTTCAATTTGGTAGGTTTTTGTTGCTATTATGTTGGATAATGAATATGACATTTACATTTTTTATATTATTTCATTTTGTAATGTGAATATTTTTGGGAATGTCTTCTTTCATCCAAATTTGATGTTGCTTGAAATTCACAAGTGTAATCAATGTTCAAACACAATATATTTTCTTCACTATAGCACAAGTTAGTTATTGGATTGTTGCACTTAATCCTGTCTGCGGCAGTCTTGCCATATTCATACCTTTTTTATGGAAAGTTTTTATGGAGTTCATACTTCTTGATCATGCAGTGTTATCCAGGGGAAGATGATTTGGCCATCGCACGAGCGATTTTAATGTAAGGACGCTACTCCACTATCATTGAACACCCATTACTGTTTGATGGTAATATAAGTCCATTTGAACCTAACTTCCTAACGTGCACTTCAAAATTGGGAGATCCTTGATAAATATAAGCATTCAACTGCCATTTCTTTATGTTTATATACTTTTATTTTCCTGAGATTGAACAATATCCATTAGTTTTCCAGCTAATGATGTTTCCCTATATTCCTAATTTTGTGACGTGTTTATTGTAGGTATTTGTCTTTAGGTAACCTGAGAGATGCCAATAATCTCATGGATGAGATAAAGAAACAAGTGGAATCTAAGCAGCTTGACTTTCCCCAATCGGAATTGATCCAGTTCATCAGTTTTCTTTTGCAAACGTATGTTGTGTTCAATTTCCCTTTTATCAGTAACAATCTTATATCTCATCTTTAGAGAAAATGATGCTAGCTAGAGGAAGTTGCCCTTCATGCCACTCCTAATGGATATTGGATTATCGTAAAAGAAAATGAAACGTATTGTTCCTTGGCTTATATTTCCCTCTATGAAAACCTAAAATGTAAGATCCTTAAGTGGGATTTTCAGCGACTTGGGAATTTTAAATGCTAAAGGTTAAATTAATTATTGATACTGGAAATGCAATTTATGTATGCCTACGCTCTTCATGCATCAACAAAACACTGGGCGAAATCCTGAGAGGCCATTAAGATTTAATGAGATTATGAAATAAGAAAGAACTCAGATTATTGATCTGTATGGTATGAGGTATACAGATTGCTGAATTTTTCTCATTGCAGGTTGTTAAGAGATGCTCTTCCTCTTTTCAATATGTTGAGAGCTAAGTACAAATCAAGCTTAGACAGAGAACCTACATTTCATGAGGTGTGCAACTTTTCTGCGTGGCAGACCATTTGACAACTTTTTCTCAATTTATGTATCTGCCCTGTGTCATGTCTGCTAGTGTATGTTCCCACACGCTTTCAGCTATTTTCTGTCTCCGTCTTTACCCTAACATAAAAATTATGGTTTAGTTGCTAGATGAAATTGCAGAGAAGTTTTATGGAGTACGGCGCCGAAATCCTCTGCAAGGGATGGGGATGTTTGGGGAGATCTTCAAGGTAGAGTTGAACTCTTGTGAATGGTCAAGTCTAATTTGTTATGACAGCTTAGAAAATTATAAAGGATGGAGACTAAAATCCGAAAAATAATAAAGAAATTACTCTGCAAAAGACTTTGATGCATGAAGAAAATAAATAATCCTTGAAATAATTGAGCTGCAGTCTTATTTGGAGTGTCAATCCTTGTTGTGCAGATGATGGGAGGTGAATAGTGATGTGTTGGAACTTCAAGTTTTCGCTTCCTTGCCGGATCCTTCAGTACTATCGTTATTGTGCCCGTTGAAAGGGAGTATTTATATACTTTGATTCCGTAGAAGCATTTTTTAATGAAGTGTTTGTTAATGATGTAAGATTTATTTTGTGTTGACCCAGGGAGATACAGATTCAGATTCTTGTGTTTGTACCATTAATACAGATAAATTATCATTATTGTTCATCTAATAGGTTCCAAATTGTATGACTTCTTGTCTTTCGAGGTCATGTCCCTCATGAATTCTGAAATTTGTGCTAGAATGGGTCAAGAATTTGGAGAGAGTATATTTATTTAAAGATACACAATATCAGTCAAACAAGTTCAGAATGTTGAAATCAGAAACAGAGAATTACAGTTGTTGATCGATCAAGAACTTCACTCCATTTGCCTTCACAAAGTCATGTGATGTGTGATCAACCACCTACAAAAAAAAAATGTCCGTGCCATGTCCAATTCTATTAAAACGCTAAAAACATGTTATAAATTCAGTAACACTTAATTGAAACAGAGAAAGGCTGAAGCTCACATTGGTGTTGCTGAGCTCCAGATTGAAAAAATCCATAGTGTCTGCCCTGAACAAAGGCCCCGCATGCCATGTCCCATGGTTAAGCTTCAGAAACTTAGGACCTGTAATCTTGAAAACACGAACATTCGCCACTGCCGGAGGCATATAGAAATGGCCGGTGGCACAGCGAGACTGCACCACATTCTTGCCTTCATGATCCTTGCTCTCAAGTGTCTGTTTGTCTACAATGGTAGGCTTAGCCACTCCCAGATACCAAACATGGCCACCAACCGACCCGAGGCATTGAGTCACGCTCGCATGGTGTGTGATTTTGGAAAACTTGAGCGGCCTATCTTGAAGATGCATAATGTAGAACCTGTTCACATGATTCAAAGTTGAAACATGTCACTAACCAAATGCTAATTTGTTTTGCTAGACAGTTCGACACACCATGTTATATTGTCAGGCTGTGATCTATATCATAAATTAGATGCCAGATATCTTGCAACTGCTCAAATAACCAAACCTACCATCAGAAAGATTCTCCAACCACAACCCAAGTCAATATCTATCTGTTTGATCAAAACCCAATTGACATGAACACAATATATGACCTTCAAGCATGAAAACTCAGGTGCCCAGTTGTTTTATATATATAATCTCGATAGTCTAAATTAATCTAATTTACGAGGAGCGAGATTCGAACTTGCTTTGTTTATTTTTTACCTTGGAATACCGTGGCTGAGGTCCAACTGAGCATCACGAGGCCCAAACTCCTCACCATCTGGAGAGGCCTCCACCACCTGACCGTACTCTTCAAAGCTCTCCGCTGTTGCTTCGATGGGCTTCAGCTTCACCCACTTTGACTCCTCAGAGATTGCCATTCTCTCCTCTCTTTTTTCTTCTTTTTTTTTCCTTTTTTCTTTTCAATCCACAAATAGAATAGAAATTCCATTATTATATGAAGGATAAGAAAAAGGAAACGGTTTGACCAAAAAAATAAAAGGAGGAAATAAGAACGGTTCTTACAAAATGCTGTCGTTTCAATGAACTTAAGCTAAACGCAGCGTTTTGATCTCCCCTGACTCTGTCCAAAACCGCAACCCTTTCTTCTTCTTCTTCAACCTCGTGAGACTGTGTCTGTAAGTCACTCTCTGACGCGCCTCCATGACCAACCCAACTCAAGCTTTAACCCAACCCCAACTGCTCCAAACCATAACCAGCCTCTTAACCGCCGCTAAAACCCCACAACTCCAACCCCTTAAACCCTACATTCCCTACCTCACGCAGCCCCTCCTCCTCTCCATCCTCCGCTCCAAAGCCCTAGCAAACAAGCCCAGCGCGCTCCTCTCCTTCTTCCAATGGGCCCAGGCCCACAATCCGTCCTTAACCCAAACCCCTCACCCCCTCCTCGCCCTCCTCCACCCTCTCCTCTGCCACCACAAGTACCCCGACGCCAAAACCCTGCTCGTCCAATTCATCGCTGCCGATCGCCAAAATGAGCTCCTCTGGGTTCTTCTGCACCCGGACGACACCGTAGCAAAGCCCTCAAAAGCCCTTCTGGATATTTCCATAGGGGCTTATCTCCATTGTGGAAAGCCCCTCCTTGCAGCCCAGCTGTTCAAGAGAATGAAGCGGCGTCGTTTACAACCCAACTTGCTCACCTGCAATACTCTGCTTTATGCTCTGGTAAGGCACGCTTCGTGTGATTCGATTTCATTGGCTAAAAGTGTGTTTAAGGATGCCATCAAGTTAGGGGTTAGTGTGAAAACAAATACGTTTAATATTTTGATATATGGCTACTGTTTGGAGCATAAGTTTAGGGATGCTGTAGAGTTGTTGAGTAGAATGAGCGAGTTTGGATGTTGGCCTGATAATGTGAGCTATAATACCATATTGGACTGGTTGTGTAAAAAGGGGCAGTTGGTTGAGGCGAGGGACTTGTTGTTGGACATGAAGAATCGGGGGTTGTTTCCGAATAGGAACACGTATAACATTTTGGTTTGTGGGTATTGTAAAATGGGTTGGTTGAAGGAGGCAATGCAGATAATTGAACTGATGACACAGAACAATTCGTTGCCGGATATATGGACCTACAATATGTTGATTAGAGCGTTGTGTAAGGAGGGTAGGATTGAGGACGCTGTTAGGCTTCAGGATGAGATGGGACATTTGAAGTTGATGCCAGATGTTGTCACCTATAACACATTGATTGATGGATATTTTGAGTGGAGGAGCAGTTCAGAGGCACTTACGTTGATTGAGGAGATGCGTGAAAAAGGAGTGAAACCAAATGCGGTTACTCACAATATAATGATGAAGTGGTTTTGTAAGGAAGGGAAGATGGATGAAGCAAGTGATACTAGAAGGAAGATGGAGGAAGATGGGTTTGCTCCTAATTGTGTCACCTATAATACTTTGATTAATGGGTATTGCAAGGCAGGGAAAATGGAAGAAGCATTTAAAATGATGGATGAGATGGGTAGGAAAGGTTTGAAGACGAACATTGTTACCCTCAATACTGTTCTTCACACTCTTTGTAATGAGAAGAAGCTTGACGAGGCATTTGAGTTGCTTCATACCACAATGAAGCGGGGTTATATTCTTGATGAAATTAGCTATGGAACTCTGATCATGGGATGCTTTAAGAACGAAAAGGCGGACAAGGCTTTGAAGCTTTGGGATGAGATGAAGGAGAAGCAGGTCATTCCCAGCATCGTCACCTATAACTCTATAATTGGAGGGCTATGCCAGTCTGGGAAAACTGATCAAGCATTAGAGAAGTTGAATGAGCTTATAGAGAGGGGTTTAGTCCCTGATGAGTTTACATACAACTCAATACTTCATGGCTACTGCTGCGAGGGGAATGTTGAGAAAGCATTTCAGTTCCACAACAAAACTGTTGAGAAATCATTCAAGCCAGATGTATTTACATGTAATATTCTTCTTTCTGGGCTATGTAGAGAGGGTATGTTAGAAAAAGCCCTTAAGCTTTTTAACACATGGATTTCGAAAGGGAAAGACATTGATGCAGTTACTTACAACACATTGATATCAAGCCTTTGCAAAGAAGGGAGGTTTGAAGAGGCTTTTGATCTTCTTTCAGATATGGAAGCAAAAAAATTAGCACCTGACCACTATACATATGGTGCCATTCTGGGTGCACTTACTGATATTGGTAGGATTGAGGAAGCGGAAGAGTTTCTTTTGAAATTGATTGAATCCAGAAAATTACCTGATCAGTCCTCAAATTTGGTGCAAAGGGGAGTGACCAGTGAATCTAAAGTTGAATTTGATTCGAGCACAGTAGCTTATTCAGAACAGATCAATGAGTTGTGCTTTCAAGGTAAGTACAAGGATGCAATGCGCATTTTGGAAGAATCCATGCTGAAAGGCATCACTTTAAATAAAGATGTTTATATTAATTTGATGAACGGGTTGATTAGAGGCAAAGGAGTACATAAAGGCTGTTAAGCTGTAGTGTCACCTTGGGCTATTTTCGATAATGGCAGAGTGCCCCAGCCTTCCCTGCATGTTCTAACTGAATTTGACAACAGCTGGACCAGGTACAACCTTTTGTTTTGTTATATTTTCATCTTACACTCCAATCTCTTCATGTAATGCCAATTTATGTTTAATGCACAAACAATCTTCCTTGGTTCAGAAGAGTTGGCATGAAGAAAATAAAAATATTAACAGTATGTAGTTTGCAGATGTTACAAAAATGAAAGTTCTTAGAATTATTTACAAAAAGTTCTTTAATTCTCGTTCTGTCTATTGTGAAAAACAAAACAAAATCTTTTCTGTCACATAACTTCGTGCTGTTCAATGTTGCAGTAATGATCGGTAAGGGACTCATTTCGCTAATATTTTCTATGCTGCTTGTATAAGCAACTGGAATAAATGCAATAGTGCTGCTGATCAAAGATAGAATCAAGTTTAATAGTTTTTGAAAGTCGCAGGTGCCTTTACCAAAAGAATATAGTTCAAGTGAAATGAATGAGATGGTTCTCTATCCATGCCATTAAATTTGAGGTTGGGTGGGATTCAAGCAAGAATGGAAACTGATGACAAATGGCAGGCGAAAGTGGGGCTTGTTTTCCAGACAGGCTTCTCGTATGGCTTTGATGTGAGGAGAAATTGATTCATGAGGTTAGCAATAATCCGCACAATGTAAGAATCAACTTGAGTTTTCTTTCAGATAAGTTCCATGTTTGAAAATGCTAGAGGGACGACTCAGACGAGTAAAGGTGGTGAGGTATCAGCCTACAGTTTAGTACAAAAGAAAGTTTTCCCGGAGAACAGATCATAATGAATAAGAAGTGCTGTATGTCATCTTGTATACTTCTTAGCCTTTCGAATGAGATTTAGTTTTATGCATTGTTCTTGACAATTGGGATAGTCTTAAGGTTGGTGGAACAAGGGACATGCAGTGCTGGGTTTAAAGCATGTGTCAAGTAGACTCCCAGCGTCAAAGAGTGATTCTCCCAACTGCCGGACTTCCAACCCCATTCCCCTTCAGAAAGGACAAACCATTGAGGGGCTGAAAGATACATTATTCATCTTATATGCAAGTCAGAAATGGCTTAGACAGTACTGGTTTCATTGGTTCAGATGCTCTGCATTAGTGCTGAGCTCCAGAAAAGTGTCACCTCCTTGTTTTTATGACGATCCCTGCATTTCCTGGTTCGATTGTACTTTTATTGTAAAGTTACTTGTCAATTAGCAAAGGAAGAGAGATTACCGATTAAGCAGAAATGGTTGTATGTTCACTTTCTATATAGCATTTTGTAAATCGATAGAAACTTCGTCTTTTCCTAACCTTGATGTACAACACACAGAAAAAATAAATGTTGGAAAGAAAACTATAGCAACTTTGTTCAACTCTAATTTGTATTCCTTGCTAACTCACTTGTTGAAAGCTTTAATTTTGTATTCTCACATCAACAGGTAAAAAAGTAGGGTTGCTTTTAAAAGAGATGGGGGTGTCAATATGAAATTTTCTTTTACAATACAAAAGTAAGAAATGGGATGTCAATCGGATTCTAATCTTTAGGCTTTATAGTTGACTCTTGCACGGAAAAGCAAAAGCTCATTTACCTTTTAGAACGACAAAGCAAAACCTCAGTTTATTATTAGCTTTTGAGTCGATCCATCATCTTCCTTTGGCGTACATTTCAGTCGATATGAAACAATTAAATTGCTACAAATAACTTCGGTTAGGTTTTCATGCCACTATATATGCACCAATCTCCAACCATATATTCGAAATATAAAGCCACTTTTGGTGACTGGTAATTTTTGGTCAGAATGGATCTTGACATCACCTTGTCACCTAAGTTATTGTAAAATATATAGGTAATGATTTTTTAGGTGAAAAAGGTCAATCATTGTCAATTCATACAACCCATTATCTCCTCTCTCTATCTATAAAAGGTCTTCTGTTGTAAGGGGCTTGTAGCTCGAATGGTCAAGAGCATTTACCCCTACACCCGAGATCTTAGGTTCAATTCCCCATTCCCTAATACCGCTTGCATCGAAAAATAAATGGTCTTCTGTTTTTTTATACTTAGGAGAAAAACTAGGGGATCATTTGGGTATTTACAATGCCAATAATTAGTACTGTAATGGCAGACCAATCTTTATTCTTTTTCATTTTTTTAAGGCTTTTTTTTAATTATCTGTATATATCCTGTTTGCAGTTGCAGGTACTATATTGTCCCATTGAGAAATTAAGGGGACCTGCATGAATTATTACTTGGCTCTCGAAGTTTCAGAAGCCCCATCTGAAAAGCTAGAACGCAGCCAGAATAACTCTCTAGTATGAAACCACCATAAGAGAAAAAGATTTAAGTTATTCACAAGTTTGCTCAGTTGCGGTAGGAGAAGTGGCATCCAACGTTTTCCTCTTGGGATTGCCGTGTGATTCTGATCCAGTACCAAAGCATTCACATGGATTTTTTCTTCTGGTGACTATATAGAAACAAATAAAGCTGCTGATGTTCCACAATTCAACCACATTTTCTGAGCAATGTGCTAGCAGGCACCATGAAAGGATTCTGTGCATGCATGATGCATGACATTGCATATGACTGGGAAATTAATATACGTGCAGAAGTGATCTTAATTAGCACAAAATTTGACTAACTAGATTCGACTACATTCATGCACATTACTCTAAATTAAGCATTATTAATTTGAGTATGAGAGTAGGCTTTGTGTTCTAACAAAGTAGAATGATAGAGACAGTCGCACATCTCTAATGTCATAGGCGATAATCAATCGTTCGTGACTGTGGTGCTACATGGGTGCTAAGGGTAGTAGCTCACGCATCATGTAGAATCTAATCATTAATGCATGCAATGGATATTAGAGACAAATTACACATTCGTGCGAAGAATGCGATCAACTGTTAATGCATGTGAATCCAACGAATAAGAGATTCAATAGGCTATAGACTACAGCGAAAGTAGTTAGAAATTAATGAAGGATTATATCAGATCATATCATATGTATCCCATCAGTGGTTGCTCACGTGTTACATCCATCTCCTGTCCAAAAGAAAGGTTGACGATGATCTTAATTTGTAATTGCATGATCAGAATTAATAAATTAGGAATTAAGAAAGCGTGTGAGAATATTGGGGAACCCACACATGCATTAACAAAGGACACAACAAAGTCCAACTAAGCATAGCAAAGCAAGCAACCACGCGTGGACCTTTGTGGTTCGATTGCTTGCCAATAAATATGGACGACAGTTTGCAAAGTCCCCCATATATCTAATCCAATCTAGCTGCTTTGCATGAAAAAAAAATAAAATTAATAGGAGCACAGAATATTCTTGTCTCTGGGATGGGGGTCCAAATCACTCAGCTGGCTTTGATTAACTTGTGCTAATTTTTCGGGAACATAATGATTAATGAAGATTATTGAAGCAAAGCATATCTAACACCGAAAAAAAAAAAGACAAAGAATAATAAATTAATAAAGCATATGTGCGTAAATTTTTTTTTGGTTTCTTAAGAGGAAGGCCATGCAACTAAATATATTCTACACATAAATCCAACTATACACGGTTTTGTGAATGAATGTTACATTTTTTTCTTCTTCGTAGTAATAACAGTTCTTAAGAGCATCTACAATTATATTCCCTATTTTTCAGTTAAAATTTAGCTAAAAACACTAGAAAACTATTTTAGCATATCTCTATCAAATTTGAACTCCAACCATACTCCCTAATTTAAAGACTCATAAATACTTTTAATATTTTTTTCAATTCAATTTTTGAATAAAGTAACAAAAATTAATTAATTTTAAGAGCCAAGTCATTCTCTAAAATAAATGGTTAAAATATTATTAAAATTATAGGGAGCCACTATGAGTCCTTTATCTCACCTCAGATTTAAGAGCTCTCCTAGAGGTCTCCCTATTTTAGGAGGTGGATGAGAAGCATGATTGGATTTGTATTTTTTTCAATTCATCCCTAAATTTTGTTTAAGGATGTGTTTTAGGGACTCCATTGTAGATGCTCTAATTTATAGCATATTCATAATTCACTTTTTTTGACTTTAATGTCGAATAATTATATCCTCAATTTTAGGGATTAAGTTGAGGTACACATTTGTAGTTTTACTAATAATTCAATTATTCAAATCCTAATCCCATGTATGTGACTTTTAACCTAATAATACATGATAGAAAATATATCCAATATTTCTCAACAAAAACAAAAGCAATATGGCATGTAAAACGTGCCTACAAAATTGTCCACCTTTAAAGAACAATAAGTTTTTATTAAAGTTATTCTTATCACAGAAAATGACCTGTAGCTTAAATGATTAAGCAATTACCTATACATTTGAGCGTCTATCTTTGAATCCTCGTAACTTAATTTTATGGTACCAAACTATAAAAAGAAAAAAAAAAAAAAAAAGGCCACCCTCGTGGCACATCTTGTGTTAGGCTTGAAAGTACACTGTACATGTCATGGTTTGATAATCTAGCCGCATCAATTGACCATATTATTTTGCTTTGGTTTGTCGGTTGTTTCTCTTGTCCTTTTTTGTTGTGTTTACTTCTAATTTGGAAAGATCAAGCGACTTGAATTTTTTGTTTTTTTTTTTGTTTTTTTTTTTTTGCAAAAGACTTTCAGAAAATGAATCTATACAATCTATTGTGTTAAATTATTACTGGTAGTTGTGGTACGTCTACTTTCATCCAGATCATTTCATTAATTTTCACGTTCCAAAATTACAAAAAAAGAAGAAGATTCCAGACCATTTCCTCCACCAACAACTTTCTTCGGTTTTCCTTTTGTTTTTGTCTCTTCAATTAAGTAAGAATCACGACATAATTAAGCATCAGCACAACTGTTCAAATTTGGCCTAATGAAAAAACAACTGAGCGAACCAACAAAACATATGTACTTTTTTTATTTGTAGTAAAAAAGAATTTGACTAGGTCTTCATCTAAGGAATAATAGACAGTGCGTGTTTATCTGAGATTAACCTAGGAGAGAAAATTCATAGCCGCCGCTTCTTTTGGGGTGGCGACTATCATTGTGTTTTTTTTCCCTTTTCTTCCTCTATTTTCCTTCCGTCTCCACTTATCCTCTTTGATTTCCCCTCCCGCATTGTCTTCCTCTCTGTTTCATTGACTATAGTTTATGGTGTAATTCTATAATAGATCTATGCAGATTTATTCTTTATTTTTTCGGTATATATATCTGATTT
This sequence comes from Prunus avium, assembly GCF_965620075.1. Classification (NCBI taxonomy): domain Eukaryota; kingdom Viridiplantae; phylum Streptophyta; class Magnoliopsida; order Rosales; family Rosaceae; genus Prunus; species Prunus avium. The sequence goes on along the minus strand of NC_142285.1, from coordinate 37,961,822 downwards.
ATTTGACGAGGAGGAAAGTTTATTGGTGCGGATCTATTATCTTCTAGAACTTGCGAATATTGGATTGACTTTGTGACAACGGGATTGCAATTCGGTTAGTTTAATTTCTTTATTTTTGGAATAAGTCGCAGAAATTTGTCTAGTTCAAATAATTCACTTGATGCTTCTAAACGACCAAAATTTGCTTCTTAAGTCTTTCCTCAGTTAATTTCTAAAGACTATGGTACTTTAGCTCGAGACTTCTATGAATTTATATATTGAAGGGGACTGACTGATATATTGCACTGGAAAAAAGTATACATATATAATATTTAAAAGGAAGTTGAAGAATTGGTGTATTTGCTAGTGGCATTGACCATATTTTAAGAAAGAGAGTGATTTGAACCTTTAAACGGGGGAGGGAAAAGACTTTGGTTGGGGCAAAGCCAAAATATAAGACCAAGGCTAAAGGTTGAGAATTAAACAATAAAAACATAATTAAGTTTTGAATTTTACAACATAAAAAATGTGTAAAGAATATATAATGGTGGCCAACTGCTTCCACCACGGCCACGTTACAAGACTGACTCTGTTTTTTTCCAAGTGGGTAGAAATTATAGCAAGTTCAAATGATAATGTCACTTTTAAAGTGTCTTAATCTTTCGGACTTTGATCTTCTCTCCATATCTCATTTTGTTGTTTCACACCAAACTCTCGAACTAAATAGAACCAAATTATAATCTAATCCCTTGGGCGCACCACGTTTAATCTAATCCCTTGTGGCAGCATTCGATTTGCTAGTCGATCATGTTATATTGGTAACTAGAGAGAGGCAACTCATTTTGTCATTTTAATCAAGCAAGAAGGGAGGAAATTCGAGTCTCAAGATCTTTTTCAATATTGAAAAGAGAAATACTTGTAGATATATATAGTTGATGAGAAAAATATATAACGCATTTACTAATATCTATATTTCTTGTAAAGATGAGACTCACTAGGTACCTCGGTAGATTTAATTTCACTCATTGAGAAACTTTTTTTTTTTTTATCATCAATGTGGTCAAATGGTTAATTTTCATGAACATAAGATGTAATATTAATAGATAGAAAGAAATTGAATTTCCGAAAATGGGAAGCCCCATGAGGTTCATACCCCACGTTTTTTTTACACATAGTGCTAAACTAGCAACTACATTTTTAGCTAATAAGTCAAAAATGGCAACAATATCCTCAAAGAAACCTTGCACATTTCAATATCATATGGACAGGTACCATGTATTTGCTAATAGGATTCCCCCGCCGATTCATTGTAGAGGAACCGTATATAGAACTGTGATTGCATCAGCCAGGTAAGAAAACAAGACCTAGCTAAGATGACGTGTAGGTTAAGCGATGACCAATACCTACTTATCTTTTACTGTTTATTATTATTAGGATAAATTGTAATAATGGTTGTTTCTTTCAGGACGGATTCAGGAGTTCAAAATGAAGTCGATTAAATTTACCTTACGTGAAGAGGTTTCGCCATAAAAGGGTATTTTGGGTCATTGAATTATATCCCAAAAAGAAGTTATGAGTAGTCTCACATCAGTTCCTTTCCCAATTTGTTCTTCTTTTATGTGTGCAAAAAACTATTTAAATAGTACTGGATAAGATATAAAAGGTGAGGAATGAGTGTTCATTTTTGTATACGATACTTACAGCTAAAGCAAATATATATTTGACACATGTGCATGAATGTATGCATGCATGTTGCTGACGTGTCCTGTTCATTCCACATGCATAATGAACACAAGTTCCTCTGGTATGGACATGTAGCTATATACAGGTTGTCTGGCCACCATCTGGTGTTCCATCTGATGTCATTTTACAGGCGGGTTTTCCTAATTAGGTAAGTAATGTCCCCAGTGAACATGATCTTCGATTCGTCAAAGATAATGCATGCGTGTTAGATCAGAACTACTCCTATAAGGAGGCTAGTTAGAGTGATTTAAGCATACATTGTATATGATGTTCTTATGATCGCCGGAACATGTTCTTGAACATCACTATTACTGCAGTAACATAAGACTGTCGACATAGTATTGATATTTTATTTACGTTGTATCAAAATTATCTAGGACTGTTGACTATTAAAATAATTTCATAAATTGGACCCAATATGCATCAGAAATTAAAACATACGGAGCTTTGAATTAATATACACGTCGCTATGACTAGTTACGAATTTTTGGATGCAACCATGGACTTGGACACCTCTTCAAACTAAAAGTAACATCACTAAAACAAAGAGTTGAAAAAGAGTCAAGGGTGGTTTTTGTATTTTATTTTAAAAGTATCTAATATCAATAAATAATAAGATTATTAGACTCCGTTTGATTAGCGGAAAAGAATTAATGAGAAATAATAAGTAATTAGAATTGACATCCTATTTAAAGCATTACTTGTATAACAAAATCTTCGAAAAAAACCTAATTTTACCCAAAAACCAGAGGACCAAGAAAAGAACAAAAAAGGGAAGACTTGGAAATTAAAAGTGGCTGCAGAAACATGTGGAGTGATTTCTTGAACAAAACTCAAAAGAAAAACTTAGGCAACAAGAAGATAAAATTTGAAAAAATAAAAATAAAATAAATGCAAGTAATTTCATAGGGATGACGTCATCTCACTAGATTGATGACACAAATGCCATCGACAATTTAGATGCTATCTCTCTATATATATGTAAGTGTACACATAGAACTCAAAGCAGCTCTCTAATTCAAGCAAAGCAAGAGAAGGCACATTGGCCCCTCCTTGAAAACTTCCACCTCATATCTCACTCAATTAGACAAAGAAACAAACAAAGCAACAAGCAATGGAATTCAACACTTCAACTCCCTCTGCTTCTTCCCCTCCACTTTCAATATCCCAGCTTTCTTCTCCCACTGCCTCATTTCCCTCTCCTAATAATTCTCTCCAATTATCTAATTTATCTTCTCCTAATTATGCTGTTAAGAATAATAATAGTATTATTAACACTAACAGTAATAATCCAACCTCTCCTTCACCACCACCACCACCACCACCACCACCACCACCTGTTGTTCTTAGCCCATGTGCTGCCTGCAAGATTCTTCGCCGGAGGTGCGCCGAGAAGTGTGTTTTAGCTCCATATTTCCCTCCTACCGAGCCCCTCAAGTTCACTATTGCCCACAGAGTCTTTGGAGCTAGCAACATCATCAAGCTCTTGCAGGTAATAACAAATTCTGTAAATTATTCATTATTTTTATTGTATTATTAAGTTCACATCAAAAGGTAAGGTTGGTCATGATCAGGAACCTTTTTTCAACTTTCACTTTGTGAAAGTACAGTCATTTTGAAAGTGGGTTGTCTCTGACTCCCTAGTGCGAGATTTTATTTATATCGTCAAACTGTGAATCTAAATCGCACGCATATATTAAAAGTTACATGTGTGAAATTTTTTCAGGAGCTTCCAGAGTCTCACAGAGCAGATGCAGTGAGCAGCATGGTTTATGAAGCCAATGCCAGAATCAGAGACCCAGTGTATGGCTGTGCAGGAGCAATTTGCCAGCTCCAGAAAAATGTCAGTGAGCTCCAAGCCCAACTGGCCAAGACACAAGCTGAGCTTCTCAACATGCAATGCCAGCAGGGCAATTTGATTGCTCTAATTTGTATGGACATGGCACAATCCAAAGACCCCATTTTGCAGCAGCAGCAGCAACAACAGTCTTACCTTGACACAAGCTGCTTTCTGGATGAGACCAATTTGGGCACAGCTTGGGAGCCTCTGTGGACATGAACAGTCATTTGGGTCATGGGTTGATGTTACATTTAAGCTTAACCTCCAATTGCGGACGAGACATTGAAAAATATACTTTGAAAATTTCTTCAATAAAGTTATCATTTGTTAAGGTTTATATATATATATATATATATATATATATATATATATATATATAAATAAATATTCTTGTAATATAAAGGCTGCTTATTCAAAGCAATGATTTTGTAACCTAATTATATACATACATATATATATATATATATATATATATATGTAATGAAATAGTGTTTGTTGTTAACATGTTATTACTATATCTTCACCTGCAACTTCTTTTAAGTTTCATTCTTCTTTAGTATTATCAAAACAAGAAATTTAGGAGGCAGAAAACAGAGCACCTTACACACAAAATTTGTGATGTTTGCTCAAGCTGCACTAGGTGGGATAGGATCTTGAAGTTTTTTCCTTCCGAGCGATAATCTAAACAACTCTAAACTATTCTGTACTCTAAACTATTCTGTATGGAGTGGGATTCGAACTTGAGTACAGTAGAGCTAGCAGGTTCTAAACGAGAAAAGAAAGTCATAATTTTTTTGTTTGGCTCTGGGATGACCAGAGGCCCAACAAAGAAAATGAAGACAGGGCCTCCTCTTCCCATGTGCACCTGGGGAGACTAAGAATAAGGCCTTGATGGTAAGTTTTGATGATAACCAAGCAATGAACAGCAAGGCATGTGCAAAATTTTCTCTAAAATTTTCTCTAAAATTAATGAAGGAATGAATTAATAGTCAGAATTCCATTTTAGGGCTTTACAAATTACATATACATGTGACACACGCAATGATCTGTGACTCATTCTTCAGATGACGACACAGTAAAGCTTTTATAGTCAACCAACGTTGACTAACAGACTCACAACTTCTATCCCAAATTTCTTTTTCTTCCTCTAGAAAATATATCATTTTCATGAAGTTGGTCCTGTGGAATTTAGCTTAGTTTGCTAACATGTTCCAGTGTCCACGTACCACATCGTACTCCAAGTTGTCTGCGGTCTGGTAACTGGTTACGAATGTGAACAAAACCACAGATTTTGAATTTCTGGCCAATAGATGCCAAAATAGTATTGCTCGACAATTTCTTGATCCTCAGTTCAAACACACGTGTCTCACTTGCAGATCATATTAAATGCATCCCTCTAATCTTGGGGTTAATCTGTTCAATGGTTCATATGAAGATTGATGAAAATGAGATTCACAAAAAGACTTATAAAAGTACTAATCTTATCCTTTCGAGTGCATGACCACAATTTTGGAAGCGTGTATATTTTGGTGTGTGCCAGTTTTGCCTCTCAGTCCAACCTTATGCCAAGGGCTGCTCATGGCAACTTCCATCCACCTTCTTTTTTCTCACTAAATCTGGTTTGCTTACAAGGAAGTGCAAAACAAGTTGTTGAAGGTGGGCTAGTAATTATTTTGGTACTGAAATGTGGTTACATGGTATAATTAGTCTTTTTTGTTGTTGAGAAATTCATAATTCAGTAAAAAGAAAAATTAGTCACAAAGGGCCAATACAAACTAGCCACAAAGGGCCATTAGAGCACTTCCAGCAGTCAAACCCTTGCCATGGCAAGGGGGGGGCTAAGGTTGACACTATTCACATGAATAGTGTCTGCCCTTGCAAAAAGTAAGTTGCACTTCCAGCAGTTGCCCGGGCAAAGGGCAAGTACTATTCAATTTTTTGTTTTTTTCACAAATTTGTTTACCTAAACAATAAATTTGGACAATATTTTCGGATAAAATTTTTGGGTTCGTACTTGTCAATACTTGAGCAAAAAGTGAATAATAGTAGAAGTAGAAGAAAATGTATGAGGATTTGGTGTTGAAAGTGAAGAGTTTTGGGTATTTTTTTTAAAAAAATTCGATTTTTTGGGTATAGAAAAAAGTTACAGAATTTTTGGGTATTTTTTTAAAAAAAAATCGATTTTTTTTCTTTTTTTTATTGCACAAAAATTGGCTGCCGTTGGATTGGAGGAAAAATTCTGATCGGAGAGCCCAGAACGCGACACTTGGCAGAGAGCTGTTGGCGGCACTGTAGCGGAGCACTGTAGCATTACTGTAGCAGATGACGTCAGCAGCCTTCGGGCCAGCACTTGGGCTGTTTCTGCCTTCGGGCCAGCCCAGGCAGGTGGACCCCAGTAGTTGCCCGGGCTGGACTTTGTTGCTGGAAATGGGTTTTGGCGTTTTACCCCCCCCCCCCCCAGCCCTTGCCCTAGGGGGCTGATGGAACTGCCCTTACAAGAACCGAGCAGGCTAACATCAAAATTAAAACAATTTGGTGCGCCTCCACTAACGATCATGCAAGATTGAAGAAACTTTGGCATTGGCATCCCAACTAAGATTGCAAACTTAGAATAATCAAAAAGAGATAAAGCCTGAAAAAACCAAGCTATAACAATACAAATATAACTCTCACAAAGGAGAGATGAAAAGCTCTCACAAAAGAGAGGTGAAAAGCTCTCACAATATGAGAGGTAAAAACTACACAGAGAACCTAAAGAGTTTCTGTGACTTATTCCGAACATAAAGAAACAACAAAAAGGATGGTGGTGGTGGAGATCTGACATCGAAATGTAAGTGAAAATCCAATTGTTGAAGAAAAATGTGAACCTCCCAACATAATTTCACCACCACTAGTTACATAATAGGGTTTTATTATTTTAGGTTCGACCCATTCGAGACGCAAGTCTCTTAATTACAATCCCTTGTTTCAAGGGAAAATCCTTTGATTCCATCATAAAGAAACAGAACGTGTGTGTTTGGTTTTGTAGTTGCTCCCAAGTCCAACCTCAAGGTGCCTACGTATCCCTCGCGGGAATCAAGCCACTCGTAGTTCAAAGATTTGCAATGAATGAATGACTTATTGCAAAAGAGAGAATTTGAATGAATTTGATTGAAAAAAGTGTTTGAGTGAATTTAGATAATAAACCAGGGATTTGATTTTGATGTGTGTTTGGGGTGAATTTGGTTAAGAATAAACCAGAGATTCTGTTTGGATTTGAGATTTGGACGGTTGCATCTAGATTGAATCTCTAGATTGCCTACGTACCCTTTCAAAGGGATCAAACCAACGTAGTTCTAAAATGATTTGTATTTGATTTGTGAGAATTTGGTTGATGTCACCAGTGATTCAAATTTGGTAATGGTTGCGTCTATTGGGATGCTAGACTGCCTACATACCCTTGATGGGATCAAATCAGCATAATTCCAAATTGATTTGTGTGAAGATAGATATTTGATTGGTGGGAATTTGGTTGATAAAATCAGTGATTCAAATTTGGTTGCAGTTGCATCTATTGGGATGCTAGACTGCCTACATATCCCTAATGGGATCAAACCAACGTAATTCCAAAATTTGGAAATTAATGGGTAAGTGTGGCCCAATAATTTAGAATTTGCGTCTTTGAGATAATTTGGAAATTTTCATAGGTAGATGACATATGGGAAAAATTGGAAATTAATGGGTAAGTGTGGCCCATTAACTGAGAATTTGTGTTTAATGCACAAACCAGGGACCAAGTTTTGGTCACATGCCTGTTTGCATGCTAGTTTTTTTTCTTTCCACTAACCCATTTTGTTGGGGAGTGTAAGGACAAGACACCTAATGCAATATCCCTTTAGATGTCAAAAACTGTTTAAACAAATGACTTTGATATTCTCCTTCCCCATCAGTTTGCAAAATCATAATAGAAGCAGAAAATTGGGTAGAAATAAAGGCATGAAACTTGACAAAAGTAGAGTAAACATCTGATTTATTGATAAGAGGAACATCCAAATAAATCTGGTACACTCATCAACAAACAGGACAAAATATCTATAACCCTCAATGGATACAACTGGAGATGGACCCCAAATATAACTATGAACTTTATGAAAGGGATGTACTACTCTGTCAGAATTTACAGGAAAAGGAAGCCTAAACATTTTACCACCTAAGCAAGCTGAGCAAATGGATGAAGAATCGGGAGAAAATACTATTTGAGAAGAGTGCAACATCTTCACAAGTACTTCATTAGTAGGATGGCCTAGGCGTTGATGCCACGTGATGCGGTTTATTTTCTGACTAAGAAAGGCTGTGGGTGAAGAAGCAGAAGTGAATGGTAGAGATTTAGGAAAATGATAAAGGCCTTTGCTACTCCTTCCCTTGAGAAGAACTGCCCTTGTTGCCTTGTCCTGCACACAATAACTAACATCATCAAAAGTAACCATGCAATTATTATCTTGACAGAGCTTGTAGACATAAAGCAAATCAGCTGATAGTTGTGGAACATGCAGAACATTAGGTAATAATAAAGACTGAGAAGAAGTGATAGGAAGATTGGCATGGCCAATATGTTGAACAGGCAAACCTTCTCCGTTACCAACAATTATCTTGTCACCTTGATCATATGGAGTAGCAATCTCAAGCACAGATAAATTTCGTGTCATGTGATGAGTTGCTCCTGTGTCTGCAATCCAATTGTCTTGAGACTCAAACCCTTGTGCGTGAGCAGTCATATCTTGGAGAGAAGCTGGTGCTGGTTGTCATTGAAATGCAAAATTAGCTCGATGGTAGCAATCAAGAGCACCATGGCCTTTTTTACCACAAATTTGACACTGAATAACAGGAGAAGAGTCTGAATCATCAGTGTTGCGATAGAAACAATTGGCAGCAGTGTGACCCCGCTTACTACATATTTGACATTCTGGGATAACATGAGGCTTAGAACCAGAAGATGTACTCCATGGTTGCTTGAAACGAGAAGAGTTAGAACTGGGCTTGTCGTAATAAAATCGAGAACCATGATATCTAGGTGACTTGAACCGGCCAGACTGAGGAGAAGATCGAAACTGGGGACCATTATAACCATTATAAGGTCTAGAGCTGGAACCCTGAGTTGAGCTGGAACCTTGCGAAAAGAGTTTTGCACCACCCAAATTATAACCACCAGAATTAGGCTGAGAAGAAGCAAGCGTAGCCATCATGGCACTCATAGAATGAGAAAGAGCATGCATACGAATTTCAACTTGTCTCTCTGCATTAAGTAACTGAGCTCGAAGATCTGTGAGACCAATGGTGGAATCACGAGCAAACAACACAATGCGAATCATATCATAGTCTTGAGGAAGACCATTAAGAGCAGTGATCACCACATCATCATCAGTAATACGTTCTCCAGCCGCAATTAACTGGTCACGAGTTGTCTTAATCCAAAGCAAATACTTTTCAATAGAATCAGCACTTTGTGCATAGTCAATCGCATCATCAGATAAGGTAGCAAGTAAGAGACTCAAAAGAGCCTTATCAGTCTGAATCCAACTCTTATAAGCATCAGTGACCTCAGTAGTGACACCGAGCTCAGTATCAATGACAAACTTCGGTGGACAAACTTCGGAGCCATCAAAGTGGTCAAAAAGATCATAACCTTGAAAAACTGATTTAAATTGAAAGAACCACTTGACAAAATTATCATCATTCAAGCGAATGGTAAGCATCCCCAGCAAACCCTCAATTTTGGGCGAATTCACCGTCATGACCAGATTCAAAGAAGAATTCACAGAAAAACACACCGAGCCAAAATCAAACACAATCGATTCAAGAAATCACTACAAGGCTTCGTGCCTGAACAAGAATGCGTTACACAAGGATTCATGCCAACAACTCACAGAAAATCCAAAGAAAGAAGGCTTCGTGCCATGAAATCAACAAAATTCATCGAAATACGGCTTTGTGCCAGAGATCAATCACCAAGAATCAAGAGAAATCGAAGAATAAGCAACAAATTTCATACCAATGTCACCAAATGTTGAAAAAATCACTTCAAGGAGACAGTAATTCACCATTCTTAAAGGTAAACAATGAACCAAAAACTGAGAGAAAGAATTAGAGACCTAAGAACAGGGAGCGAAAAGAGCAAGAAATCACGTCAAGAGGCACATCAATCGACCGAGGCTCTAGATACCATGATAACCAAGCAAGTAAGAACAGAGGAAACGAAGAAGAAACTGAAAGGTTATGGAATTTCTTTATTGATTTTCTCTGTTAAACCTTACAATATTAGCTGGCTCAATATTTATAGAGTTTAGCTTTTTAACTTAATACATGAGTTATCAAATGACTTAGGCTCTAAACTAATAACAAACTCACATAACTAATTGACAGCTGGCGCACCAGCTTAAGACAACTTGGCTACACGTAATATATCTCTAACATTTTTTTGTTGTTGCTGTTATATGTACCACCAGCAGCAATCCAAGCCCAAAACAACGTGGCTGTCTTCATCTTTTTTTTTTTTTAGTCTATTACGACTGTACACAGACAACTGATTCTTTTCTTTTCTGTTTTTGTTTTAGAGCAGCTCAGACACAAAAGAAATTAGTGTGCCTTTTAACAGAGAGTGAGAAAGTTGAACATATTCACCAAAGACAGAGGTATAACCCCCTTTTTTTTATTTGCATATGTGAACGCATTTTCCAGATTTTTCTCATCTGTAGAGGTTTTGGGTTTCTCACCCATATGGATTTTTACATCCAAATAATTTCGGGGTTACTCACCCATGGATTTGCATCCAAATTTTTTCGGGGTTACTCACCTATGGATTTGTGGCATGCTATGCCTAACATAGAAAAGAGAAATAAAGATGACAGAATACCTGTAGAAATTTTTTCTCTCTTCTTTGCACCGCTCTAGTTTCTCCAGTAGTCTTTTTTAATCTGTCTACCGCTTCTCCTTTCTTGTTTTTTTTCTTTTTCTATTGTAACCCTTTTATAGGCCAACTAGATAAGACTCCCTTGAGCAAACAACACTTTTGAATTACAGATAAGTGCTGATCAGATTTAGCCTCATCAATTTGAAACATAACAGATATCCCAAAATTTTGGGAACCTATCTTGGCTTGCATTTATCACTTAATTTTTTATTTGAAATAAGTGATAAAATTCATTTGCCGATTTTTTTATTTCAACACCAACGCCGAGACGTTGCCGCTTGTGGTAGTGGACAAGGGCGGAACCAGGAAGTTTTCAACGGGTGGGCTAGCTAAAATTATTAGCTTAAAATTTAATGATATATATATTTTTTTTGTACTTACAATTACTGTAGTCTTTCTAAAAATAAAAGTAAACATTAAATCATATAAACCACGCTAGTTCATAGTTCCATAGACTAATTTTCAATAAGTTTTAATATAAACCAAATAGGGTTTAACACCATAGTGGATTGAACATCTAAGGCTTTTTATCTAAATTGACATTAGGTCCCTTCATGCATTCATATCATACATGAAAAATTGTTTTATGTAAAAATATTGACTAAGTATGAAAAATGGTTTTTAGGAATAATCATTTTCTCAAGATAATTTTTGGCGGTTTTTATTCCTCACACATCAAATAAGAAAACTTGATTTTATGGGATTTTAGTATGAAGTATATATTGGCTTAATGAGCCATCATTTTTAGCCTAAATCGTATTTTACACTAAAACCGATTTTTCATATTTTGATTTGGTGGGAATTTGATTTTCTAGTATTTTTATTTGAATCCAAATGGGGGGTACTTCCTTATTTACATTGTAAACTTAAGTAAATTGAGTAATATAAAAATAAATGAAAGTAAAATATTGAAAATAAGTTAAATACATAAGTTATATATATTTTTTCTTAAAAAACCACACTGGGCTACAGCCCACTGTAGCCCTTAGTGTGGTTCCGCCATTGGTAGTGGAGATCCGACAAGGTATAATTAGTTTATGTATAGTAATATATGTAAGATATGTTTTGATTAATAGTATACTTTAAAAGTGAGAATATCAATCATGTCAAGCACTCATATTATACCACATAACCGTATCGTATTGAAGTACTCAGTCAAGGATTAGCACCGTATAATCGAAAACTGATTCTTGACTTGGCCCTTGAATGACCAAAATCAATATCATGACTTTGCATTTACCAATTCTATCATGATAGATGGGCCTCTCTTGAAACATTTTAGCCCAATTTATTACCAAACAACAAACCACAACTAGTTCAGGCCCCAAAAATAAGAAGCAAAGCCCATAACCTATAATTCCAATTCCAAACCCAAAGCCACCATTTAGTTACCACAGCCGAAGCAGCAGCAACAAAAGGAGCATCTGATCGGCTGATTCCACATTGTTTGGCCAGCGAGAAAGCTAGAGAAAATGAGCGGCGCCGGGAAGAAAGTTGCCGATGTGGCTTTCAAAGCCTCCAGGAAAATCGACTGGGAGGGCATGGCTAAGCTTCTGGTCTCCGATGAGGCTCGCAAAGAGTTCGCCTCTCTTCGCCGTGCCTTCGATGAGGTTAACACTACCCTCCAGACCAAGTTCAGCCAGGTCTGCGCACTCCCCCATCTCTCTCTCACATACAAAAACACTCTCTATTTTTTTTGGCGGTATTTCTTTATAATTTTTGTTAAGATCTCTGTAATATCTAGCTGTGTTTTGCTTCATTTCTAAGTTTATTGATCTGGGTTTTCTGAATTGAATAGCGTTTTGTTGAATTTGGGTTTTTTTGGTTTTGTTTTGTTTTGTTTATTGGTTGTTATTTGGTTGATTGGTAAAATGGGTCTGTTTGGTTTTCTCAAAGTTTTCTCCTTTTTTATACTGATTTTCTTAGGGGCTAGCTCGTTACTAAATACTGATGTAGATTTTAATGTTGAGCCTTTTAACCTGTTAAAGCTGATCTAAATGGACTAACTTGGACAAATCTTAGATGGGATTAGAAGAGTTTGTTATATAATCTTTCTTTATAATGGGAAATCACGGGGAAACCTTCATGTACGGATTTATACACAATTGTATTCTTCTGAAGATATGTTATTGGTTGCATTTAGTTCACTTTTGGACGTTACTGCACTGATGTTTTAATCTATTTTCTGTTTCCAATTCTCATTTTGTTGCAGGAACCTGAACCCATTGACTGGGAGTATTATAGGAAAGGAATTGGGTCTCGCTTGGTGGATATGTACAAAGAGGCTTATGACAGTATGTTTTCTGACTACTTAATGAACCCATTTCAGAAGTATAATACTTCCATGAATCAATCTTGTATTACATTAGTTGCAGTTACACTTACATACTGATTACTGAGGTCTGGTGTTGTGGAATTTTCTATTTGCATCCTGCTTTGAGCTGAAAATGTGGCACACGGTATTTCATAACAACGTGGTTGCCTTGCACTCTTTCATGAGATACCATGTGCCAAATAGATGAAGGCTTTAGGGGCTATTGTTTGAATTTAAATTTCTTGTCCTCTAGCGCTTTATTTGCTTAGACTTATCAACAATGTGCATGTTTATGCTTTGGTTAACAAATATAAGGTACACAACCCTTCCTTGATGAGTTGTGTTTTAACAAACTTCTGTTGTTAACTGACTTGATAAGAATGATATGTCCTGTATCCGCTCACCCCCTAAAAGGGGCTTACTTAAAAACTATATTATGACTAGTATAAGCATGAAATTATATTTTAATAACCTGTACAGAACCAGCTCTCCTCTAGATTTATAGGAAGTCTCATGGGAAAGTATTTTCAGCTGCTCGTGTACCATTGTAGAATAGTATATATAATTGTATTTTGGGCTCTTGGCTTTTGTTTTCTCCTAGTAATTTTAGAAACAGATGTTCATCTGAGACATCCTTGTTCTAAATATTCCAAATGTTGTTCTTGGTAAATGTTGAGAGAATTACTTGGGTGTATACAAGAGAGAGAACAGTGCCTGAGTATTGGCCTTCTCATCTATATTGTCATGTCTCATGTATCTTTCCCTGAAATCAAAACAACAAAATTGTTGCAGGCGTTCAAGTCCCCAAGTATGTAGACACGGTCACTCCTGAGTACAAGCCTAAATTTGATCAATTGGTTAGCTCTCTCTCTCTCTCTCCAAGTATATGTACTACTTTCTAACTTCCTGAGGTGTTTTATATGTTACTGCGGAGTACAGTTGGTGGATCTAAAGGAAGCAGAGGAGAAATCTTTGAAGGAATCTGAGCGTTTGGAGAAGGAGATTGCTGAAGTTCAAGAATTGAAGGTAATGGAGATTGTCCCAGGCTAACCCCATATACTTGTAGAATGTATAGTTTCTCACACCTTTTTTGTTTAAATCTCTACAGAAGAAGATAAGCACCATGACTGCAGATGAGTACTTTGAGAAGCATCCAGAGCTGAAGAAGAAATTCGATGATGAAATCCGAAATGACAACTGGGGCTATTGATGACATTCAAAGGTTTCAGTGTTTGGCAATATTGCTGGGACGTGTCATGTTTCGCCCTTTTGTTTAATAATAAGGATAACCAAATTGATTTTGTTTGTAATCTGGTTACTTTTGGTTTGAAGAATTTGAGCTTAAATAGAAACCCTTAAAGGGGCTTGTTTTCCAGTAGGCCAATACGTCTCATTACATTTACATAAAGGCAGTATCCGAATTTGTGAATGCTTCTGTTATATCCAGAGTTTTAATTTTACGTATTCAATGTTTCTCAACAAGTAAGATGTAGTTGTCCATAACAGTCGATTTCTTTGATTTCATTCGATTTAAGATGTAGTTGTCCAGTAACTATCGATTTCTTTGATTTCATTTGATTTGTTAGCGGAGGCTCTCGCCAAGCCTGATTTCCGGTTTGATAGTATGGCTAAAACCTCCAAACTCTTCACACTCGAGTTCATTCGATTTAAGATGTAGTTGTCCAGTAACTATTGATTTCTTTGATTTCATTTGATTTGTTAGCGGAGTCTGTCGCCGAGCCTGATTTCCGGTTTGATAGTATGGCTAAAACCTCCAAACTCTTCACACTCGAGCTGAGCACTCTGCACACGCACACTTGTAGAAGTCTGGCATGCTACCACAGTCGCACTTCTCTTCTCTCCGTTATAACTTGGGATGTCGAAACTTCTTCCAACATTGAGAAAAGAAATGTCACTAAATTACTAAATTAAAGGAAATTAAGACAAAGTTAATCCTTCTCGTTACACTTGAATTCTCAACTCCCTACATTGTGGCATAGGCATGCACGTCATGAATATTTATACCTAGTCCATCCAAGAAGAAACCGAGAAAGAGAATAAAACCATCATTAATCGAGAGCTGCACAAAGTTTACAAAACTGTGAATAATCCATGACTACAAAAATAACATCAAGAACGTAATTTTACTGCCATCACTGCAGGATTAGAAAAGTTCCGAACAAAAAGAAAACCTAAGAAGAATTACAATTTCTGACCAAAAAAAGGGCAGATATGTCGACGGATGGAAATTTCAAGCAGATGCTGCTAGTAAATTCGGAAGGAAAAAAAGTCAAAATTTCCCGGCAGCATATAATTGCTTTAATCTCAAATAGCTGGGAGATGATGAAGTTGATAGTAATGTCATTACTTCAAAGAAATAGAAACCCTATCGAGTACTGGCCACCTTCTTTTGATGGACCTGGTCACCGTTTAGCTCGTCATTTTTGTCCATGGCCTTCCTCGCAAGCTCGTAGCCTGCAAAGTTCATGGCACCCAAGGGAGCGATCCAAAAAAACCTGGGTACCGCTCCTTTAAATAAGCCAAGGGGTCCCTCGTGCCGGAGTATAGAGAAGGCTACCATTGACATTGATATAGGTCTACCCTGTGGAGCAGTCATCATTCTTGTTTTCATCACATCAAAGGGCGTGGTGACAACAGCTGCTAGCCCGCCCGATAAAGCCCCAACCGCAATTGTTTCCCAAGCGTCTAGATCCCGCCCTAAAAATTTCTGGGCAGCCTAAAACAGCAAAACAGACATTTAACGAAAACATATGAATTATTATCACATTAATTATGGTCTAAATAAAATAAGTTTATTAAAAATAACTATATTATTGACATGAAGGCCACTATCTAGGAGTCAGACTACGAAAAGTGTTCTGTCAAATAGATCGTCTTGGGCAGAAATTAGTAATTACAGATTTTTCACTTTAAACCCACATACAATGATCTATTTTCTTTTTAAAAACCAATGTGCATTTTGTTCTTTGCTCGAACAATGGTTCAAAACTTGATAAGAAACGTGGCCCAACATTCTCAGTCAAGTTTGCCTCTCCATAAATTAAAAAAAGGATCTAATAGTGAAACAACACTGTATAAGACAAAAGTCAAATCTTGAAACTAAGGGAATCAATGCATAGCAATTAGCAATCAACGTTGCCACAAAGTACCATGGTAAGGGGGCATGAGTTGTGCCAAGTCCTATTCAGTTTCAAATTCTTCTTTCCTGTGATGCATTTACAATTCTGCTAGGTAATTATTATATATATATATAATTTTTTTTTTTATAAAGACGAATATATTGTAGCTAAATATTGCCTTCTTTAGAAAAGAAAAATTTATACTTTTTTCATATCTTAGGCATGCAATTTAGGCAATATATTGGGCACATTATATCTTTAATTTCCCTCAGTGACGCATACTTGCATTATATAAGCTCTTAAATTCCAAAACCTGAAGTTTTTATTTCTCATTTTATAAAACTTTGGCTATCTTTCTGCAATCCATAAAATTCTCTTCGCAACACTAAAATGCAGAAAGTGGAGTCAGTTGATAAGAGGGAGTGTCGTTGGGGAGAGGGGTATACATTTTATGCCTAGAAAGAAAAATTGCATATAAAAATTTCGTACTTTTTTGGATTCAGCATATAGCCCCATGCCAGCGACATAAAATGGAACCTCCCGGCAAAGAGTGGCACCAGTCCCACGAAAGAAACCCTTAAGACCATCTTGGTTCCAAGTCCCCACAATAGCCTCCCCGACATTGTCAAAAAGGCCAGCCTGCAACCGCTGCTTTAACACCTCACAAGGAATTCGCACTGCTGTTCCCAAAAATGTGCTACAGAATGATGCTAGAGATTGAACCTATTAACATGACAAAATATAGATTTTATACTGTTCCAAAACAGCATTAACAAAAAAGAATCACAGATACGTCAAACAGAACCGTTGCCACCCATCTCAAATTCATACTTCCTTCTTAAAACTACAACAGGCTTCAAATTCACAGTTGTTTTGAATGTGCCTACCACATGTTTACAAGAGAGAATGAAGAGGGAAGGAAGGGAGCAAGCCAGCAAAGACATGAGAACCATTTTCAAAGCAGACCAAGGGTTTCAAAAGGATAGGGAGCTACTGGTTGAAGTTGCTCTAACAGCACCATACTTTTCTTACTTTTTTTTACTTTAGGTAGAGAACACCATACAATGTACCTTAGTTGTACAATTTCCCATTTGAAGGAAAAAAAATAAAAAAGTACAATACTCTTTTTTTAGACAACAGGATAGTTAATTAGGTGTGTAGAAAGGTACAAATTTGTTATAATTCTACGGAGAAAGAGTCCAGAGAAAGAATGAAAAGACAACATGAACCTGTATTCGCTTAAATAGATATTAATGTCATTTCTATGGCCTGATGGATTCATGATGCTAGTCCCTAGCGAGAGTAGAAAAGAGGAGAGGAAGAGAGTAGTTACTCAGGCAGCACATGAAGATGCAAAACAGAAATGCATGTGTGAGAGAACAAAGAAAATAGAAACAAGCATATAGTAAAATAACAATCATTACCTGTATATCGGGGAGCGTTGGAGCAAAGTTTATTAACACAAGTTTACTTGCCTCAAATATCCCAGTTCGCAGTCCATGACTGTAATGTGAAGAGAACAAATAAGCTAGAAAGAAAAGAGAATTACTCAAAGTAAAAGCTAAAATTAACTACTTCATTTTTCTATTACTGGAAGGGGGCAAAAGAAAAACCTTGAAAACTGTCCAAGAATGGCAGGAATTGAGCCCCTGTATAACCCCTGCACTCCAATCTGTGGAAGCTTTGAAATAATTTCAGGGAATGTTAATGTTGACGCTTGTACACGAGTCTGTCAAACATAGAGAAAACTTGAGAATGTCTAAAAAGGATGCATTTTAAGACAGAAGACCAAAGAGAAACATCAACAATTACAGAAAACTATTAACATTGACTACGAGTGTACAAATTCCTAAGCCAGAGAATTTGCCTTAATTGTATCAACTGGGTGCAATAAAGAAGTAGAAAGTGCACAAGCAAGGCCCCCTGCTAATGCAGATCTTAGTACACTTCCAGCAGGTATTTCCACAGGTGGTGCAACAGCAACAACAGTGGCAGCTTCAAACCAGATACTCCTGTATGTATTATGAAGAAGTTACTGTCAGCTAGGAGTATCCTACTAGGTTGTGGACACTAGCCCTACTGAGAATTTTAAAAATATATATACACAGATGTGATTTCTAAAGTGCAATTGATTCTGCATTACTCCTAATTCATTGAATAGTTCATTCTCCATAAATGTGCATCAATTACCAAAGAATAATGGAACTGTTACCATTTCAGACCAAGAAACGAAAGACAATAAAATAACGAAATAACTGAATCGAACTCCAGACTACACCTATTCTATATCCAAGAGCCGACCACAGATTTAACCAAAGTTACCATGTTCTTGGTACATTTGCGTTCACTGTACCAATAGGAAAATGAAATACGCTCCTGTGCTGTGAATGCAGTAAGTTGTATATTTAGTTCATTCACCATTTGGGTTCATGGCTTACTACAGTTGCTTGTGCACAACTTTAAGTAGACCTATCTATGCATGCTTATAAAGAGACTGACTACAATGAGCAATTCATCTTACCGAGGATCATCTTGAAGTCGATCAGAAGGGAGCAACAGCATAAAATTCCTAAAATGGCCATAAGAAATAGATCCTTCTGTGTCGGCATTGAGAAATCGCATCATAGCAACAGCATTGTCTTCATTAGCTGGAAGTCCAGCATTTTTAAGTGATGCCAATACTTCACTTTTTTGCAGTGTTCCAGACTTGCTGAGGCATAGAGACGTATATGCACGTAGAATGGTTGGTTCCTTCTGTTCCATCAAAGATAAAAACTGTTTCCAGCCAAATGATTTTGAAAATATGTGACGTCTAGTACGGCGCATAAACTCGTGAGCATATCTCCGTGGCAACTTTCGCTTTCTTATTGCAATTTCGAGATCTTCCAGAGTTACTTGACCATCTCTGTCTCTATCTAGTTCTTCAAAGAACCTCCTTCCTAGATGCATTCATGATGTAAAATGTGTTAATTATATAATTGTATAGACACAAAATTGAACAAGTTGAAGTCATTATATAGCTTTTTTATTACAAATTCAATGAATATAAAGCTCATGAATTAGCATGAATAAACTTCTGTTTTGGAATCTTCCTTTTTTTTTTCCTTTTTTACAGAAAGAAACAAAGCAACATCCATTTCCACAATACGTATTAGGTACCAAGCTACCTGAGACAACATACCTTCAGACTCTGTGTACCTAAAGAAATCTTGGACAGAGAATAGTTTCTTCTTGTCAGGATACTCTTTAGAAGGTCTCCCCAAATGAGGTACAAGCTCAATTAATTCAGTCAACGAAACAGTGGATAATGTGGATCTCAAACGCTCTACATTTGATAGAGGAATACTAAGAATATCGCTAGCAAGCTTCTGTGGTGAACTGCCTGCTGATTCTGCCCTGTTTCTTGCAGTAACATCCTCATCACCCTCTTCGTTAACTGAAGAGGATACCCCAACAACACCCGATGGCACTCCTCCCACTCTCGCAAACTTCAAGTTTCCCAGAAATCCATTTACATCTGCTTTTCGACCTTCCAGCAAACCTGTAATCATCCTGAAATGATCAGTTTGGGAAGAAAAAGTCGGCTCTGGGGAAGTTTCACAAGTTTCTCGACCACTTTCTTGAACACCATGATCTAACTTCTGAAGATTCTGAGTTAGTTGATCAAAAACAAAACCTATGAGGCATTCTAGTGATGCATGTTTTCCTTCGTTATGTGGCACAACTTCATTCTGAATTGTTCTAGCATGCTGGCCCTTAGACTCCCTCTGCTTCAAGTCACCAGAAACCTTTGGCTTTTTGCAAGAACACGCTTTGTCCTCATCACTCGTTTTCTGGAGTCGCTTCTTACCCAATTTGAACGGACCCGGAAATGCCTGAACAAAACTGTTAGCTAACACAGACCAATTTACAGCAAACTGCAAACAATTCACACAAGACCCATCCTCTTTAGCACACTCCTTCTCTGTCAACCCACTCTTTGACACCTCAGGTCGATTTTCATTACCAGAATTCTGGGAAAACTTCCCAAACAACGCCTTTATAGGAACCTTAGCAGACAACCCTTTCTTCCTCTCATCGCCGCCAACTGTGACACAATGACCAGGTTTCTTCTTCCCCCCAAAGATCTGAGCTTTACCATTCTTATCAACACCATCAAATTGATAAACCAAATCAACAGCATTTAATTTATTATTAGGCCCTGCCCAGCAACACTCAAAGTCCTTGGCCGCTTTTCGAAAACTCAATTCCAGCGGCGAAAGCGCTTCCTTAACAAGTTGAATCGAATTGAAAAACGATTCAACCGGGTCATTTGCAGACAACATTACTAACAAAACTCAAGATTCTTTCAGTCCTAGATGACTATCAAGCTTCCAACAAAATCCACAGGAACCGTTACGCATAGAAACATACAAAACAAATTTTCTTCCACAAAATTAGCACATATGGATTAAATTCATCATAGAAACAGCGTAGAGTAATAGAAATACACCACAGAACTGCGTGGACCGGGCGGGTGAGATCCGAATATGAAGCGGTGCACCGACTGTTGAATCCGAAACGACGAAAACCCTATGCGTGCATTATGGGCAGCTCAACTTCTGTTCAATCAGATTTAAATTTCTTCGCTTTTAGCGTCTCGTTATTTCTTCAGAGTACAAAGTGTCAGCCTTTGCATTTCAAATATGGATTCAGAGCCATGAGAGAGAGAGGATTTGTTTGGCAGATTGTGTTTGTGAAAGAGGCTTGGCCAAATTCAGAGAAAGATTGGAGATTTTATTGGGTTTGGACAGCCTCTGTGTTTCATTTGGGACCGAGAGATTTGGGTGGGATTAGAGGAAGAAGAAGAGCAAAACAACCAGAAGTGAAGAACAAAGAGGCAGCTAAAGACCAGGCCTCTATTTTTTTAATTTTTTAATTTCTTTAAATTTTAATTATTTTATTTTGCAATTTTCCTTTTTGTTTTAAAATTTTTGTACTAATCTTATTCTTCGGATAATGAATGCTGAACCTGAATGGATAAAAGCTGACGCAGGGACTCTGTAGGAGAGAGGAGGACACACATTGGGCTCGTGGATTCTTAGTAATTCACAATTTAAAATCCTCCCAAAACCAATCAAATTTTTATCCATTTCTATATCAAATTTAGCTTCTTTTTTTTTTAAATTAAGACTAAACATTTTTCCCATTCCAATATCCAAATTAGTTGTTGTAATTTTATTAACCAAATTCAGAATATGGATTTGCTTTACTTGGGAATGTTGTTGTGGTGTATTAAATCTGTCCAACTTGCAATATGTGTTTATAAACACATAAAAACAGAAAAAAAAATTCTTTCAATTTTTCTTTTTATGGTCCTATATTGTTAATAGCAAGCTCAATTAAGTTCAATCCTGCTAGTAAGATATAACTAATATGGTTAGAGATTCGAAACTTTACACGTAATGATTATTTGTATAAACCCCTTTTTCAATTGCTTGTATTAAAAAATATTTCAATTCGCATGATTTTTTTATGGAGATGAGGCTTGAGTCAAGATTGACTTGACATAATTTGTCATAAATCCCAAAAGAGAATTCTGTTATGAAAATTTGTGCCAAGACAAAAGGTATATGAACAAAGAAGAGAATGTGTGTGCCATCCCATTACATGACATATGACCACATGATTTGTTTGTACATAAATAACCACTTCTAAGGTCCCATCCGGAGTTTTCACATATAAATTATCAGTACATTTATTGAAACATCATAATTGGAGATTCCCAGCTGTCTGCCAATCCATATTTATTGAATATATAATCCTCTGAAAATAATGATTTTTATGTTGTAATCATTGGTATTGGCTCCTTTGATCACAAGGCAAGATAACGACTAAAGTGGCTACTGGCTACCAGCCATGTAGTAGGATTGTTGTATGCATTGAGGAAATTTGATGGTCAAGATGAAATCAGAAGAGCTTTATATCTATATCCAAAAGATTTCAAATTGTATTGAAACTGCAAAAAATGTGTTAAAAAAACTTAAATACACTTCAATATAAGGATGCCCTTATCAGTTTTTGAACAAAATTGAACACGCACAGAGGTGTAATGGGATTCCTCTTACTCAAGATCATACATATTCGGACAAAAATAACTCATGAGCAACCACTGCTTCCTATGAACATAAAGAAGGGGGAATTATTTTACTGTTTAGCACACGGCGTGAAGTCAAGGCATTTTAAATGCATCAAAATGCTGATCCACTGCCCTTTGTCTTTCCAAGCATCACATCTTTAGCTTCATTGATTTTGGATGCTAGGTAATGGCTACCGCCTGCATCAGGATGGTTTGCAACCATCACCTTTCTATGTGCTTCCTTGACCTTGTCTGCAGGTGCATTTTCCCTGTGAAACCATACAAAAAGATTATCTATTTTGCTTACAAACAGAGAAGATAAGATGGTCAGAGCTTCACTCCTTATGATTTCAAGTTTTCCATCATTTTGGTTGAAACCAATTCAATAATCCTTTCATTTTCCTTGACTATGAATAAATAAACAGCGACAATAAGGCTAGGATAATATCCTACAATCTACATTTATTTATTAAAAAAATCCTTCTTACCTGATACCCAGAATAAGAGCTGCTTCCCTCTTTGTCATTGCCTGCTGGAAACCACCTTCATAAAATTTCCGCATTCTAGGTTTTGGCGGTCGTGTCTTGAACGCATGCCAAGCCTGGATACCATATCTACCAGCAAGTGCAGTAGCAGCTACTGCAAGACCAGCCAGAAAAGGTGTAGCCTGATGCACATCTACAAGTTCATTAATTCAACAGAACTGTAATTTTTCATTTTAATTCTAAGGTATTTGTAAGTTCAATCTCAATTGTCATTTTAAGTACACTAAACTCCTTTCCCAAGACCATTGCCCCATGTCATAAAAAAGGGGAATTTCCACCAGTTCTACTGAACATTATAACATGCACATGGTTCAATCCAGAAAGACACCATCAACTAATAGCCACACAAGGTGCCAAAGCATAGAACACAAAATATCACTTGGACAATCAAAAGAAGGCACTAACCAAAGAGGGTTTCAAACGATATATACATGCACGACAGATATATCGAATCAAATGGAAAAAGGGCATGACATCAATTGACAAAACAGCCTCTGCCCTCTTAAAGCCAACTCCAAACATACGTAGAGCACACATAGGCTTCTAAAAAATCATGATCCCTCTAATTAGAGATGGAAAGTCCTAGAGACAATAACATCCAATCATGACCAGACCATTTGAAGGAATACATATGAAACTGTGGGCCTTTTATCAAGATGCAATCTGTCCTAATCATGGTCATACAATCTTGATTAGAAAGCCCAAAGCAGCACTTCAAAACCATTGTTTCTATGATCAACGCCCCTATCTTCCATGTGGGGATTGTTTTGGTTGCATCTCAAATACATTTTCCAGCATGCATGGGTGCACAAAGACAAAGAACAAAAATTACACTGGCAAAAACAGGTCTTCAGTGTCAAATAAGGGGCATAACAGCAGCAAGTCAATAAACCGAGCCACATTTAGGATTTAGCAGAAACCCTGCTGTACCAATCTACCAAGCAAAAGTTTTTGTTTTTATTTTTATTTTTAATTTAACTGAATCTCATAAATTTCAATAAAATTAAGTTCGCATGGAAACAAGCAAGAGCAAAAATTAAATCTTTGTGAACCCTAGTACCAAAATCACATTAAATTTGCTTTTGAGGCAGACATGAAGCGAAATAAAGCAAAAAAGGAGGTGGGGAAAGAGAGATATTTCTCACCATTGCGTCGAAAGTATCGTGCCTGAGCTCAGAATTCGGGGTTTCATTCAGAGCTTTCTCGGAGCTTTTGCCTTTAGCTTCTGAGTTGGGGAAGAGGCCTTGTGCTTTGCCCAACATGTTTCCTAATCTTAAGTCTAATTCGTCCATTAATCTCTAGGAGCCTATCATATTGCGACGACTAAGCTTAACAGGCCAAGCACTTAAGTGACTGCCCACTGGAAACATTTGGGCCTCAGACTAGGCCCAGTGTCATCAAATCTATATATATAAAGCAAAAGGCAGAGAATGGTGAAACATTTAAAATACCAGAAAATGCCTTGGTTTAATACAAACATTAGGAATTGAAATTATTAATTAAATGAGGATAATATGATAAATTCAGACTTTTTCATATTTTAAAAAATTAAAATTAAAAGAAAAATCGGATAATGAATCCTATTTTTATGGAAAACAACTACCCATTATCTTTTTTAATTCTAAAATAAAATTTAATTTTTTTAAAAAAAAAGCCTCTCGCAGGCACAAAAGTGCATGCAGAGAGGCTAGTCTTTAATGATGCACGCAATAATTTACTCTATACACAGCAGTTGAAATAACTTTATGTTCGGCCATTTTATAATATTTTAATATATTTTATTTAAAATATTTCATATACATTATTTGTATTTAATAATATGTGAGAATTATGTATATAATACGTGAATTTATTGTGTATTATTGAAAATATTGTAAAAAATACGTATACAAGATTTGAATATTTGCTTTTTAAAAAGAGTGGTGATTTCCCCACTCCAATTTTATCCACTTACACTCCATTTTATAACTAAAAAAAGAGTGTAAGTGGATAAAATTGGAGTGGGGAAATTATTATCCTTTAAAAAACATGCATTTTATCGAGTTTTTAAGACGTATACAAAGAAAGGCCATACTATTTCTTTGAAAAAATTAGAAAAACAGAGTATAGCCGGTAGGCTATACTATTTCTTTTAAAAACAATTAGAAAAACCTCTATTTCTTTAAAAGAAACAGAGTATAGCAGCGCCACTATCCTATTTTTATAAAAAAAAAATTAGAAAAACAGAGTACAGACGAGCGGCGATACTATTTCTTTAAAAAAAACAGAGTATAGCTGACCGCCTATACTATCTCTGTAAAAAATAAAATAAAAATAAAAAAACCAGGTATAGCCGTGCGGCTATACAATTTCTTATAAATAAAAAAACCGATATTTCTTTTAAAAAACAGAGTATAGCCTATCGGCTATACTATTTCTTGAAAAAAAAAAAACAGTGTATAGCCGGGGCGGCTATCCTATTTCTGTTAAAAAAAAATTTAAAAACCCGCATGGCCGTGCGGCTATACTATTTCTTTTAAAAAAATTTAAAAACCGTGTATAGCCGCCGGCTATACTATTTCTTTGAATAATATTCAAGAAAACAGAGTATAGCCGCGCTGCTATACTATTTCTTCTTAAAAAAAATTGAAAAACAAAGTATAACCACACGGCCATACTATTTGTTCAAAGAAAATTTAAAAACGAGTATAGCCGCTCGGCTATAGTATTTAATAAAAAATTAAGAAAAAAGACCCTCCTAGTTGCATTAGTTTACCATTTATAGATATTAATTTGGTATAGCCGCGCGGCTATACCAATAAAATAAGTACGTGTTTTATTCGGCAAAATTTTGGCAAATTACAATTTTGTGTTCCTCTGTACCTTTACTACAAGTCAGTCAGAAGGCTAAAGTCTCGATGAGTGTCAAGATCAGAGACAAGTAATGCTTTCAAATTGTGAATATGGTCACAATTCAGTGAGTGTGTCAAGAGCCATTCCCGGCCAATTTCAGTGAGTACTCGAGACCTGCCAACGTGACAAGGCGCTTCCCGGCCAAGTTTTTCTCACAAAGGAGATTCCAGCATTGAGCAAACTAGGAGTCTAGGAGGAGAAAGGTGGGGAAGACAGGGAGGAGGTAAGAGCACAGATTGAATGAGAATCAGAAATTCATGGTTGTGTTGATGAATGTTAGAGAAGTAGCAAGAAGAAAAGTTAGAAACAAATGAACTTTATCCACTGAAAAATGAAGCAACGATGAGTCAAAATACAAATGATTCATAAACAAGGTGCACTGAGTTTCCCTTGCAATCTCAAGAATCCAGGAACAAACAGAAATAGAGGAACCAAATGAGGAAAACAGAACCACATCAATCTGCACACAGCTAAAGAAATCATATATCTGTTACCATGAATTAACATCAACCTCCAGTCCAATCCTGCTAGGCTACTCCATTATAAATAACAAGCCCTAACAGCCAAAGGTTACTGAAAAGAAGGAAAAAAAATGTTGGCATTAATGATGAAGACAACTGAAACAGACATGAAATGACAAAACTAATTTTTGTTTTCTCTTTCCTCCACCCTCTAACAAAGCCCTGACACATCTTTTATTCAATCTTCTTCACCTCAACATCTACCTAAGTACATTCTTGCTTTATTTTACATGCACACCTCACTAGGCTTATCACTACCTGCTGCCCCCTCCATTGCTAACGTTCTTCTCAAGCACGGCAGTGCCTTTAACAGAGCTAGTATCAACCCTAGGAGGACCTGAGTGCCTTCTTGGTCCAGCTGGGGAAGCAGGGTATGACAACCGCTTCTTTACAGAACTCACTGATCCCTTCTCTGATGGTGTCCCATTCTTGTCAAACTGGTTTGAGCTTGGGCTTGCCAACCGAGACCTGGCCTTTGTTGATTTTGTGGGTGTCATGTAACTTGGAACTGAAGGCGAGCTTGCAAGGCTCTCGTCATCTCTCACAGAGGACCCTGCAATGCTATGCCTCCTGTTGAAGCGCTCTGACTGGACGCTGAATGTACTCCTGGAGTCCTCATCTCCTCCCCAGCCATTTCCTCTTGGTGTTTTCCCGGTCACTGATGATGAAGATTGTGCCCTGGAGAAAGGGGTTGAAGGGGATTGGCGACTAGGAGGCCTGCTTGATTTTACGGCAGTAGGGGTCCTAGGGGAAGGCTTATTATCACGAAGTGTATAAGCTTTGGTGATTTCCCCAACGGACACGGAGGCACGGCTAGCTGAACTCCTCATGGAGGCCCTGTCATTGTAGTCTACTGTACTTCGGCTTTCCCACGGCCTTGCAGCCATCCATCGCTCTAACCAACTCCAACCCCAGTGGGGATTGCTGGGATCCATGAACGTAGGATGTTCAGATTTTGAAGAGTTCTTCCACATTTGCTGTTAAAGAGATATTATTATCCGGGTCAGTTTAAGGTTGAAGTTTGATTCAATATATTAATAATAATAGTGAGATATCAAATAGATTTTTAACTTACGACTCCCTACTAGTCACTTAGGGACATCACAACAAAATCTTAAATCATATTTCAAAAATTGCCAACAATAGACTGCCTGTAATCCTTTAAAAAATTGCAAAAGGGAACTAGGCTACCTGGTGAGAGAATGAATAAGCCAAAGCCCTTTCTCTTCTTATAGCAGCTTCTTGTTTGCTTTGTAGCTTTGCCTCAACCTGCTCCTTAGATTGGGTGCTGTCATTCCATTCTTCTCCCATCTGTCACAAGTTGATTATATATACAAAAAACAAAGATTAAAGCCCGACTAGGATTGTATGGTGATTACAAAATGTAGAGATATCCAAGTCTTCATGTTTGTGTGTGATGAGAGAGAGATTTCTACTAATCTAAAACTAGAGGGTGAAATAAATTGGAAATTAAGCTCAGAGAACGGTGCATGGAAGCAAAACCAAATATTCCTCCATGTAATTTCTGATAAATGTAAAAACAAAAAACTGACCGATACAAAAGGCAAGAGTGGGTTCTTAATTAAACCTTTTTCGCTCTTTGCAAAAATTCCACTGAAGTTCTTTGTGAAACTATGGCCCTTCAAACCAAATTTTTTGTTTCATTTTGGAGAAAAGAGAGTTAAATTTTTGCTTCTTTTAGAATCTTTTTTAAAGTTAAGATAAAATTGGATCCAGATGAAAACTTTAATAATCTTCTCTTCTTTTTTTTAATAAAAAGTTTTCTGGCCAATTTCACCAGAACATTGCAACTCAGATGCACACAAATGGCAGAGCAAATGCAAGCAAATTGTGGAATTGACCAACAAGAAAAACAAAGCGAAAGAAAGGATGAAAATAGATGAACAAACCACAACCATCACAATTGTACAGGAGCACACATAGACAGCTTAAATAAACATAATATAAAGTTTATAAACTTACAGAAGCTTTGAGTTTCTCAAGCTCTTTCTCTTGTTTGTGTTGGAGCTGTCGCTGAAGTGCCTGATTCTCCTCGGACATTCTAATTCTCCTAGCACGAATCTGAGACTGCACACGAGCAAGAGTCTGCATGCATCTTAGTGTGGTAGTTGCTTGCCGTTTAACAGATTGGCCCTCTATCAATGATTTCAACCTCACCAACCCCCTCAAAGCCCGCAATGCCCTTCTGGCCTGAAATCACAAATTACATAAAAGCTCATTTAACACATACAGCTCATAGCTCAATAATGGATATGTTGAAGTTATGAGAGTAGATTGTTATTTATTGCTTTGCCAAAACAGAATAACTTTTGTACATGCTGTCAACATTCAGTAATAATATGGAAGTTGACCTTGAAATATTATCAATTCAATAGAACCAGATATGAAAGGCTCATTTCCCAAACAACTAA
This sequence comes from Prunus avium, assembly GCF_965620075.1. NCBI lineage: Eukaryota > Viridiplantae > Streptophyta > Magnoliopsida > Rosales > Rosaceae > Prunus > Prunus avium. Next base: position 37,933,352 of record NC_142285.1, on the reverse strand, counting down.
GTAATAACCATAAGTAGATTGTTCCTCGTATAAAAAATAAGTAAATTGTTTCAAAAAATCTAAGTTCTTCTCCATAACAAGAACAAAAGGTTTACTTCTACATTTTATCACAAACCAAACATCTTATGGCTAAAAAGTTAAGGACATGAATCAATTAGGATTACAGAATAATATAGCAAAATAAGACCTACCAAGTGCCCTCGGAATGCCGTCTGAATCTTGACAGCTGCTACCTCCTGAAGTGAGTAATGGGGCGCAGGCACAGCAGTAAGACGAACCACCTCTGCGGCAGCCTGAGCGGCAGCAACAGCTGCCTCTGCAGCCACGGCAGTGGCAAGTGCCACAGAGTAAACATGCTTGCTCTGTGCATTCTCAGCCTCAGCTAATTTGACATCTTGTTTTGGAGGCAGAGGAGGAGGAGGAGGGGCAGGGGTCGTGTCAGGGGCAGGGATAACCAACGCACTTTCTTCGTATGAAGAAACAACACCCTCATTCTTCTGCTTCCCAAACCATTTTTTCTTTGACTTGTGTGTTTTCTGGAATTAACGTAAAATTATTTTGAATTAGAAACTCATAATAATCTTCAATATAAGATGATGAAAGTTCAATTTAACCATGCAAACCTGATCTTTCTTTTCCTTTGAATCAGGGATGAGGGCTTTCTTCACTGCAGAAAACCAACTCCCTTTCCTCCCCATTTCCTAGCAAAGCATGCTGCCAAAACAGAGAAAGTTACGAAATTTGGCACCTAGGCAATATTAATAAACAAGGAAAGTTATCAAAGTTATCAAATTTATCAAATGTACTGGAATTCAAAGGAACAATGAACCTGGAAAGTTGAAAGTCAAAGTTCAAACTACATAAACAAGGAATGGAAATAACCACGAATTCGGTATAGCTCAACCATCAAATTATGACTTTTTGGAAGGAAATTTATATCTTAAATATAGATTGATCTAATTCAACGCCCAATAAACACAATCAATAACCCCCTAATTTGAAAGGGTAAAAGAACGGAAAAAACTAAATAAATAAAAAACTGCCAACCCAACAAATAAAGATACAAACTTTCAGTGATTCATTAATGCAAACAATAAATAGCGCCAGACCCAGATGAAAAAATTGCAAGATCTTCACAAAAACCATAGAACCCAGATCAAAATATCCTACTTGCAGCAACTTACAGGCATTAGGCACACTCACAGAGAGAGACAGAGAGAGACAGAGAGAGAGTCATAAAATGACAGCAGAACTCACAAGTTTAGAACCATGTAATGGACAAATGTATCAGAAAAACACAGGCCAAAACAAAAGGACACACACACTCTTACCTCTGCTTGAAAATTCCCAGATCTCTGTCAGTTTTTGGGAACTCCCTCTCCCCTTGAAAAAAACAACACAAAATAACCAAAGGGGTTTTCTAGCAGGGGGCTTTTGTGAATAAAAGGGGAGAGGGAAAGAAAGAGAAGAGGAGAGGGGACCAGATCTTGTTGAAGAAAGCTTCAACGTTCGAAAACAGAACAAGCTTACCAGAGTAGGGGAGGGAATGGGGGGTTAAGGGAAAGCTCGAGGGGCCTACAGACTGGGGTTTCTATTTTAGCAAGAAACAAAAAACGATTTAGACAACAACAACCCCGCTGTCTTTGTCCTTCTGTTTTACTTTTTCAAAGTACCAGTACCGGTAGTAGTTATTTTTTTGGACAGCCATCATCTGATCTGCTGCAACAGGAACCACAGCAATTCTCTGCTTCCTCCAAACACGGCATGCCTCACAAATCTAAAAACAGGAAGAAACAAAAAGGTTCCTTCTTTTTCAAGCAATCAAATTCAAGGCGCTGATAATAACAATTTGGTATAAGAATTATATAACTTGCATATCAAGTATAAAACTTTCTTTAGTGGTGCAAACATAAAATCTCATTTAGCAATGATGGCTGTAGCCAAGACCTAACTTCTGCAGTCTTTAGTTGCATATAAGAAGGTGATTAGGTGTCTGAAGAAACCCTACATTACCCACTTGAGCTAAAGTGTATAGAAAGGCTTGGTCCCATTACCCCATTTTAGCTGATATCAATATATATTCTTGTGAGGCCACCACACAGAATTTTAAAGAGAGGGGCTTGTATTTGGTCGTAACATTGATGGTGTCACATGCCAATTGCCTCATTTGCACGTGAATGATATTAAATTGTAGGCTCATAGATGATCAGAGGAAATACTTGCCTGCGGAAACTTGTATACATATTCTTCTCTTTATTGTTCATGTAATCTCAGTTAGAGTAATGCTTATGTTAGGTGACACGGTCCGGTTTGGATCGGTTTAATACTCAAATCCCATTTTTTTCAATCATTAGTTAGCCCATTCTAGAGCATACTAACATTATAAAGTCGTATTCTTTTTTAATTTCTACCATTCTAACGTCTTAAATTTTATCAATTCTAGAGAATTATAGAAAATCAAAATCAAAGAAGAAGCAAATAAATACAAGTTGATTCTCATTTGATCTTTTGATAATCAAAACTAAACCAAATCATCCGTTTACGATTTGAATCGGATGATTTGAACTTATGCACCTAATGGACATGTTCTCAACTTTGACATGATGAGTGATGAAGTTTTATCCTTATCTTTGTCAATTATTAAGTCTGAATTTGGAGTGCACGTTGAGTAATCTTCACTCTGTCACAGGTGCTCATGCAATCATGTAGTCAATTGTGACTTTGTGTGATTTTAATTGATTTCTTTGTGGCTTTCAACTAACAATCACATTTTGTCAACGATATGCTAGACAAATCAATAGCCATACCTTATAAGCAATATATCCATGATCAGTCAAACTACTTTCCTAATTTTCTTTTATTGTCAACATACGTGGCATTTTCACTTTGAATTCTACCGTATGATTGTCTTTTCATTGTAATGATGTGGTGTCAAACAATGTGCCAAGAAGGGGAGAAAAGTTGAGATAAGCCGCATTTTCATAGGCATAAATATATACCATAAGTCAAGATCAAGAGCTTTTTTTTTTTTTATGGGATTTAGCCTAATTTAAAAAGACTTCGACTTATAGACCAGAGATCTTAAGTTTCAAATTTCTTAGCATCATGGTTGTGTTAGAAAACCCATGACACTCAAATTTCATCATTATTTATGGAGTGTGTTCTTGTGGAACCCCTTTATAGACAGCATTGATGGACATGAGGCATGCACATTTAGATCGAAATCAAATTAACCAAGTAATGAACTCATGTCTTTGTAGCAAGCCCTAACTGAATACCTACCGCATCAATTTGATGCATGCTCATAGACTTATCCAATAAGCAGTACACACAAGCATTGATGGAAAACAAAAAACAAAAAAGATAGCAAAAGTAGTTTTTAATTAGGGTTTTTTTTTCTTTCGAATTTTGATATCTACGTTTACAAAATAGATGAATTTTTAAATATAATTTAGAAAAAAAAATATACATACATAAGGGTAATACAATTATTTTCAAGAAAAGACACACACACATTATGTGGGAATCCAACTTACAAAAAAATAATCAAGAAAAGTGAGAGTAATACAATTTTTTTTTCTTTCAGAAAAACACATACATTTATAGTCCAAAGTATGTTTCCCACAAAAAAAGAAGAAAAAAAATTGAACTCTAAGATTGATTTACTGTGAAATTTCTCTATATTCAATATATGCTTTATATATGTTGAAACTAGCAAATTAATATCTATAAACTAATGCAACTAGGAAGGTCATTTAAAAAAAATTATTTTAATAAATAGTATGGCCGGGCGGCTATACTGTGGTATTTTTTTTATAAAACCAAAAAACTTAGGTGGTCCTCTTTTAAAAAAAAATAGTTCTTTATTTATTTAGTTTTAAAAATAGTATAGCCGGGCGGCTATACTCGGGTTTTTATTTATTTAGTTTTTAAAATAGTATAGCCGGGCGGCCATACTATGGTTTTTTATTATTTATTATTTTAAAATAGTATAGCCGCGCGGCTATACTGCTTTTGACACGTGGTCTCCTAATCGCTAGGCGCTAGGCGCTAGGCGGGTCCTCTTTTTTTTTTTTTATAAATGTTTTCTCCTTGTTTATGGTGGTCATAGGGTTTTTGCCCAATTGGCAAAAAAGTGCCATTCAAAATCAAAACTTGAGCTAAGCCCATAATTTTGGGCGAGTCTTAGGCTAGGCTAAGCCCAAGGTGTAAAGGCTTTCATTTTCACAGGACAAAAACGATGTAGTTTTGGGTTTTGGGTTCAAGGGAAGCGGGGAGCCAAATCAGGTTAAACGAAGGGAGTTGGTTTTTGTCACAGTTGAGGCGCCTGAGCAGAAAAGAAGAAGCAGCTTCCATTGAAGACGATAAGTAAGCATACAACATATTTGTGTTCATGAGTATTTTTTCTGTGCTTTCATTTTTCTTGGAGGTTTTCGTTATTTGATGAAGTTGATGTGTTTGAAAGCAAGTTTGTCAGCGACATGGGGAAGCTGGGGAAGAAGGCCAGGAAGTTTTCGAAGAAGAATCTTCAGTCTGTGCTCAGAAGAAACCGCAAGTTGAATTCTAAGTTCAACAAAAAGAAAACTTCTAAGAGTAAGCTCTCTCTCACATATTTTAATAATTCGATATGGGAATAGTTATTGAAAGTTTGAAACTTCAGTAATTAGTAATTAGCAGTTGATTTGATTCTTTTAGTGTGTTCATAACTTGGGTTTTTGTTGCATTTGTATTTAGAATTTATATTTGCTTATGTGGAATATGGTGTATGTTGTGAAAGCTTTGGTTTTTGAATGCATGTAATTTGGGGTTTGTTGAATTTTGTAGCTTTAACTATATGTAATGTTTCTTACTTCTCTGATTTCTGTATTGGCAAAATGTTAATTCAATTGTTGCAGGAGGTGGGCAAGAAGATCCTGCTAAAGAACAAAAAAAGGACGTGATAGTGTTGTCTGATGCAAGGTAAGAAGAGGGACGTTTTTCTCATTTAATGGTTTTTTCATTTCATATACTCGTATCATATTCTCCTCGTATTTTTAGTACTATATGCTTTCATTTGGTAGTTTTCTGTATCGGCATTATAAGTGTTATACCATCTGAAACTGTATTATTAAAAGGATTCCAGAAACATTAATTTGAAAAAATTGTTATCAGAAATACTGAAGCCGAATACATAGAAGACAATCCTCTTGATGCAATATTCAGTGAAGATGACAGTGATGTGTTTGGAGATGATTCAGACAGTGATGGCTATCTTTCGGAGGTATTGAAAAATACATTTTCCTGGGAAGTCTTCTTAACTTCAGTCACTCTACTGGAACTTTTTGGATTAAATGTTTATTATTATTTTTTTCTAACTATGATTAGGACTCAAGCCATCTGCATCTAGCTCATAGTGAAAATGAGAATTCTCAAGAAGGTGAGGGCAGTACTACCATCTGTTGGTTTTGTATCATTCCGTTATCAATTTTTATTTTCTTCTCCCCTCCATTTTACATTTTATGAAATTTGTATGCAGGCAACTTTGGTAGTAGTAGTGGTGCTTTGTCTGTGCAGAACAGCGAAATTCAATTGGAACTTGTGAAGAAAACAAAAAAATTAGACAAATTGAAGGAAAAGGTAATGGTCATGGATATTACTTTAAAGTACATGTTTTTAAGAAGATTGCTTCTGTTTCCACCCTATTTTGCTCATCCTACCACTATCTTTCTCCACCTCCCATTAAATTTTATTTTATTTTATAATTTTTTTGATGATCATGCTTGCTTGGAAAAATTCAGGATCCAGAATTTTCTAGCTTTCTGAAAAGCTATCATAAGGGGTCTGAACAGCTCAGAAACAAAGTTGTAAGTAATATCTATTGTGACATTGCACTTCAATTTTTGAGTATCATTTATAGCAGCAAAGATGTCTACTGTTTATATTGTAAAGTTAATTTGTGTCTGTCATCTGGTTTGGCTGTTTGATGTCCCTTCTTTTTCTCGATTGTGCTCATGCACTTTACAGTATGCTGATGAGGATGAGATCAGCGATGAGGATATGCAGCCAGATAATGTAGGTGGTGTGAATTTTAATTGGGGCAAGTTGTTGACCAGCTCCACCGTTGATTCTTGGTGTCAACTAGTCAGGGAGCATCAAAGTGTGCCTGCACTTACTAGTCTATTAAATGGGTACCGGGCTGCTTGCCACTATGGAGCTGAATCAACCAGGGTCATTGATGCTGATTCATGCCATGGAATTCAGAACAGTGAAACCTTTTGCAAGACACTGATATTTATGCTTAACGAGGCTGATAATATATTTAGGGGGCTAATGGGCATGTCAAGCTCCAATCCCAAGAAAGAGAAAAAATTGGATTTGACCAAGAATTCAAAATGGAATCCTCTTAAGCCACTGATAAAATCTTATTTGAGGAGTACCCTTTTTCTTCTGAATGAGGTTAATGACTCTGAGATATTGGCCTTCTCCTTAGCACAGATCAGAGCTTCTATGACATTTTTTGTTGCTTTTCCTTCTTTGCTCCGCAGACTCATCAAGGTATCTCTAAATGAATGACAAGATAGTACAAATTAAATTAATGAATGGCATTGATGTTAACATCAAATCATTCTGTGTATCACCCGTATACAGATGTTTTATACAATTATCATGCATTTGTTTATGTATATTTGGAGAATTCTCTCTCTCTCTCTCTCTCTCTCTCTGCATGCATGCAAGAACACACACAAACAGAGCAGATGTGAGTTTAACTTATGGCATCCTGCAAGTTTGGGTGATCTTTTAAAGTGCTAGTCATAACCATATTCATATTATATAGCTACACAAGTTTTATATTTTATGTCAATCTTGTGCCAGGTCATGTCGTGTGATTCATGCCTAACATTTGAAATTAAACATGCAGATTGCCGTTCATCTGTGGGCAACTGGAAGAGGGACTATATCATCTCTATCCTTTCTCATCATACGTGATGTGGCTTCTGTGTTTCGCTCTGATTGCTTTGACACCTGCTTTGTTAATACATATAAATCCTTTATTGGTCATTGCCAATTTTTGGAGCCTGTTCTATTTCAACACATACAATTTCTAAGAAACTCCTTTGTGGAGCTATGCTCTGTGGATCTGCAAAAAGCATCGAGGAAAGCATCAATGTCCATCCAGCAACTTGCTAAGATACTGAAGCAGGGTTTATTGACAAAGAAGAAGGTATTGCCACCATTAGTACAATCCTCTTGGCTGCTTGTTTCCTTAAATTCAGTTCAGGCAGATAATTTTTTTTGCCATTTCAAGTTAGTTTATGTGTGTGTGGGAGTGTGTACTTTACAAGAAATTATGGTATTTAGAATTTACCAGTGATATTTTCCCTGAAATTCTTCCTCATTTTCTATGTCCAGGAAGCGGTCAAGAAGATATGCAGTTGGCAGTACACTAGTTGCATTGATCTATGGGTTATGTTTATATCAGCCAACATACATGACTATGATCTTCATCCATTGCTCTTTACGATCATTCAGATTATAAATGGAGTGGCTGTCTTGTTTTCTGGACCCAGATATTTGCCTTTAAGAATCAAATGCATTCAATGGCTGAATCATCTCTCCTCTTCCACTGGCATTTTCATTCCTGTTGCCTCCATGGTGTTGGATATTCTGGAATATAAAATTGGCAAGGATGTCGGGAAACCTGGAAAAGACACCAATATTTTATGTTCTGTAAAGGTTAGGAATTAGTAACATTAAAAAATAAAGTGTGCAATTTGGTTATGCAATTCGGTCTGGTTTTACTTATTTTTGTTATTAAATATTTTTGGTACAGTTTCCGAAGCATTGGTTAAAATCAAGGAACTTCCAAGAACAGTGTGTTCTATCTGTTATCGAACTGCTTGCAGCGCACTTTGCTCAGTGGAGTCGTCATATTTCTTTTCCTGATCTGGCGACTATTCCCCTTGTCCGTTTGAGGAAGTTTCATGAGATAACTACTATAGAGAGTTTCAAGCGTATAGTGAAGCGTTTTATTGATCAGGTACAGTTATCATAGAAGAATTTAGTGTTTACTTGCATCTATCTCCTTGACAAAGGAATTTATTTTCCGGAGTTAGGGACACTTGAGACATAGGTCTCTTATCTACTAACTTCCTCTTTAGTAGGCCATAGCTCATTAAAAAATTTAGGGAGGCATGTGTGGTCTCAATATTCAGGCTGTCAAATTGAAATAGGCTGTACTGATATTATTTCATGCCTGGGTCCAGCCTGGTCAACCATCTTGAAAAATCATATTTCCAAAGTTGTGTGAGGGAAATTCGAATAAAACTATTAGATGGAAAAGAATGTTTGGCACAGTAATGGCTCCTTTATAGGTTTTTCTGAACTCACCAACATTGTTAATAGACTGCTTGTACTGCCTCCATGGCTGGCTGGTAATGTAATTAATGCAATAGGAATTATCTTTCTGATGTGACCAAAAAGCTCTGATTCTTGAACTGCAGGTGGAGCAAAACATTGAATTTGTGCGGAAGAAGAGAGATGAGGTGCCTTTTTCACCAAAAGATCAACAATCTGTAGAATCATTTCTCCAGGTCTGCAATCTTTATGGTCAATATTTTCGGAACTTGATGAATGTGACTTGGTTTTTGATCTGTTAAATGGTTATTTCATGCAGCTTGAAAAGCACAGTGGCAATACTTCGTTTACACAATATTATAAAAGCATCGTGGACAAGGCTGCTTCTAGAAATTTGGCCTTTTTTGAGAAGGTACAACACAGCAAACCTTATTTATGTGTTGTTTTTATCACTTATGATTTGACTGGGCATGTCATCTTGTTTGTTAACTATGGGGGTAGTCTAGCGGTTGCATAATGGCATTATGTAAAGGCTGTCAGAATCAATAAATAAACTTTTGGCTTTTAATATGCGGGATTGAACTATCCCAGCCCCCTCTGATGCATATTAACAACAACGGGGGGAGAGGGAGAGGGAGAAGGAGAAGGAGAGGGAGAGGGAGCGAGAGAGGGAGGGAGACAAGTTTAGCCAACTTAAATCAAATCTTTACTCCTGTTATGGTACTTGCTGCAGTTCTCTGAAGCAGAGGAAATCACCAAGAAAGCACAAAAGAAAATAAAGCAGTCTCAGAAAGAGAGGGTGACTGAAGGTGTTAATGGTAGACAATCAGGGAAAAGAAAAGGCACAGTGTCTGTTGAAGGCGTCCGAGAAGGAAAGATGAGGAGAAAAGAAAATTCTTGATTGCTAAATCGCATGAAACGACAATTTCTGGACCTTTATCAGATGCACTGAGCAAATTTTGATCCTATTGATAATCATTTCCAGTTTTGATGTCTCATTTAGATATGTTATTACAGAACAGACATGTAATGTAAGGTCAAATGTTCTCCGTATCAACAAAGAAATCTAGTCAGTTGAACCGTGGCAAATTTGCTTTTCTTGAAACATCAGAAGGAAAGTTTTGTTAACATACACATGCAATGCAGAGGTGAACTATTCATTACAGAGGAAGCATTTCTTGTAATAATTTTTATTTTGTTTATCGATATAAAAATGATTTAATTTGTGAAACCCAATAGAGAAAGAGATCTAAATTGAGAATAAGTTGGAGAATCTTAGTTTGAATATAAAAATTCATTTTCATGGTTGACTGATTTTCATTTTTTGGCAAGTTTAATGGTTCATCATTCTAGACTGCAAAGTTGTGTGTGCGCCAACCCAATAGCCGTTCATTCTAGAAAAGCAAAAGTGCAAAAGGAAAAGAAGGCTGGCATTTGGCTTTGGCTTGAGCAAAGTTAGTAAAGGAAGCTACTTGACGTAATTATACTTCGCCGACATGAAAACCACTAACCTTGGTGTTTCCGTAATTATATTAAAATTATTATTCATGTATTACGCGTATTTAGGCACACATAACGCGTATTTTTGGTGAACTCTGTAAATATCTTTCAATCCTTCTTTAATATTATTATTAACTTAGTGCCAGACCTTAAATCAAGGTATCGAACACTGACTGTGGAGGACAAAATGCAGAATGCAATACAGGACATCGATATACCCCCCCACATTTCCCCCTTTTTTTCTTTGGTCACAAAGATGTCAAGTGAGACGATACATCGAAATCTAATCTTCGGTGTAAGGACAAATACTCCCAATAAGAGACTAGTAGCTTAAGCGACTAGAGTAATTTTTCATGCACTTGAGATCCTATGTTCTAATCTCTCTCCTCCAAAGGTCAAATACACACTACCGGTAGAGCTACAAGCCTTTGCAAAATCAACCACATGTTATAAGTCATTGGATTACTAAAAAAAATACTCTTATTCACATAATCTGAATCAATAATGTTATTTTTACCATGTTTATTGACCTTTGTAGAAAGAAAAAAAATTGATTATAGTCATATTCTTCACATTGAGGTTCTAATTGATCATATTCATTGCCTCCATAAAAAAAATTAAATTACAAAGTATGGAACCCAATATTGCAAAAATGTCTTTGAGAGTCACTATCTTTATCGTAATATTCTTCTATTCTATCCACCAGACACATGTGAGCAATTAAGTACAGTCAATCTTGGCATGTCTTGAACTTGAACTCAGCTAAAGGAAGCCTGCCTTTACGACAGCGTTTGGCTGGCTAAGCCTACACCCCACAGCTCTCAGCAGCCCCCACAATCCCTTGGCCTTGTTACTACTTTTCGTTCCCATATTACCCTTCTGCCCCTCCATTTGATCACTGCCCTCATCACAAGACCTAAACATGGTTGATGGGCTCCTCCTGCTCTGCCTTGTTCTAATGTCCCTGAGCTCCATCTCCGTTGGAAACCTCGCCATGCCGAACATAAAAAGATACCACTTTGACTTCGATGGGGTGCTTGAAAGTATGGAGACTTTAGAAAGCTGACACTTTCTGTAACTTTTCGATGTGGGAAATGACAAACAGGTATTTATGCTCCTAGGGTCTTTGCCTTGCAGCGCTGGCTTTGAGATTTTGGAGTTGGAGGACTTGATTGTCTTGTGGAAAGAGCAGGACCTCCATGACCTGAAAAACCCTTTTCTGATGAGTTTTGTGCTGGCAATTTCCTTGTCCTGGTGGTGGGTTTTCTCTGCTTCAAAGCTTTTTGGTGCTTCCTTGTAGGGGATGAGTTTTCCACAGAAGATGATGTCCTTCCCTGATGATGGGTAGGTTGAGGCTGTGAACTCTTCGCTGAAAAACTCAAAGAAGTTGTCTTCATCATTGTCAAAGGATGAGCTCTGATACTCCTTGGAGCAGTCATCCCAATGAGCTGAGTCACTGTGTGTGAGAAGATCACAAAGTGAGAGTGTTTCCTCTGCTTCATATGGATCTTGATCTTGAAACTGCTCGGTTTTTTCTTCAAGAACAGTTGGGTTCTGGTGGGTTTCTTGGGCAACCATTTTCGATGTACAGAAAGATAACCAAAAAGCTCTGTACTTTATGATGAAATTGTTGTTGGGTAGTTTGTGATGAGAGAGAGAGCAAGAGCACCCAAGTATATATAAGAGGGTCATAAGCTCATATTCAAGTAATAAAAGAGAGAATATTTAACCCTCTTGGTGGGGCGAGGCTTGGTAGGGATGGCTTCTAGATGAAGAGGCACAAAAGAAAGCAGGAAATTAATTTTCAGCAGAGATTTAAAATAGAAAATGAATAAAAGGGCGGCCCAGGACGGTGTGACAGTGATGTCTAATTTACTTGGTGTTCTAGAAGAGCAGGCTGCTCCTGCTTCTGCACAGGGAAGGTTTTGGGAAAAAAAACTTTCTTATAACGGTGTTAGCAACAAAATGTAATATTCCCGTTACGGGAGTTTCTCTCGGGGTATTCTCGTGGACTTGAATTGCTTGAGTCTTCTAGATGGGTTCAATGGGCTTGAACTTTTTTTGGAGCTTTGTGTTTGCTACTTTGTGGGGGCTGCTTTTCTTTGTCACCACGTGGTTGATTCTTTTTGGGTCAACATAGAGGAAGGAGGCTAGGTAGCCTACGTACCACCAAGCTGATGTGGTGTTTATTGATTTTATTTGAATTTTTGTTTTAGATTTTGCTAAAATATTAGATTTTTCTGTGCGACTTGTGTGTACGGGTCCCACTTTGATGGTAGTATAGCACTCATTCTTTTGGCCTGTCTAATATAAATAAATAAACAAATAAAGTAGTTTTTCAGTTTCCTTTAAATTTTATGCAATAAACAAGAATTAAAATTTCCAGAGAAAATAAAAAGATTTAGTCAGTGAGTATAACGTTGGATTTCTAGAATTTCTCTTTTAAGAATTGACTATAACAAGCAAGAATTTGAGCGCAAATAGAAACATCCTGTCGATTGTTGGAGGAATTTGGCATAATTCAAACCACTCAAAATTATCAATAAGGTACGTTAGCGTGTGAAGAAGTAGTTGTAGGGATGACATAAATTCACGACAGAGAATTTTTTTTTTAAACCCGAAAAAAATAAAAAAATGCAAAATGATAAGCATTTTCAAAACTTGGAAAACGAAAAAAAATCCGAAATTTTTCTCATTTTGCAATTAAGTTCCAGAAGATATTGACAGTGCATGTGAATGAAGAAGGGAAGGTTCAAAGACGTCTTCATCGAATAAGCAAAAACTATTACATTCAACTATTAAAGTCCAAACAAGTCGTAATATATCTTTTGATTGGTTTGATTTTCAAAATTGGGTCGGATTTGTCTTTGTTTTCTTTATCCAACGGGAAATTCAGAAAACTTCATCATTTTCAGAGAACGAGACCAGTCAAGTTTAGAAATTAATTAATCAAATCAAAGGCCAGCAAAATACCCCAGTGAAACCGCTAAACAGGTCTTAGTTCAACCCTTTTACTATAGCTTAATTGGTGGTTGATTAACTTGTTTACTGGGTTTTAACCTAAGAAGCACGGACACGGATACGGATACGGCGATACGATACGACACGATACGGGGATACGGTAAATTTCCAAAAACTAGGATACGATACGTCATGGATACGGCAATTAAAAATTTATATTAAAATATAATAATAACAATATATATAATTTAAAACATATTTTAATTAATATAAAAATTCAAATTCATATACCAAATTCAAATTTAAACTCTAGAAAAATAAAAAAACAAAAGTTTCAATCAACTACAATATCTGTAATGTCTTCTCCGGTAAATAAAGCAACCTCCAATGATGGTTCATCTAGAGAAAGGTTAGCAATTTCAAGCATCCCAACACCATCTTCACCCAAGCTATCAAATCCATCTCCTCCAATATCCCACATTTGAGTAACACCTTCTTTGTAGCTTGGGCTCTTCCTTGATAAAAGACGAAGATTATTATGCACAAATACCAAGTCTTCAGCTCTTCCTTGATATATGTGTTGGTTAACTTACATATAATATAATAATATATGTCTGTATGTGATAAGGACAAAAAAAAAAGCTGTACCAAAACACATAGAGAGAGAACCGTGAACATACCGATGGACAAACCAGAAACACAGATAAGAGAGAGAAGCTTGACTTGAGAAACAGAACCAAAATTCGCTACAAATCCCACCACCACGACCACACCAGACTTGAATTCGAACCTGGGCTTTGTTATTTATATATGCGTGAAGAAGAAGAAGAAGAATTGATGAAGAAGAAGAAGAAGAATTGATGGGTGGCTGGCTGTCGGCTTTGCTTGTTTATTTATATGAAGAAGAAGAAGATCTACAGGAAAAGATCTTCCAAGTTTCAAAAGAGGTAAGGCGATCCCGTGTTGTTCAAGACTTCGAATTCTTGTCGAATTCTAATTTATCCCGCAATTTTTTCCTAAAACGTGTCCAAAAATTGGGATACTCGTATCTGTCTTATCAGATACGCGTATCCTTTCGTCCAAAACCGTATCCTTTGACTCGGATACGTATCCCGAGCGTATCCCCGCGTATCTTATGCGTATCGTATCCTGGACCGTATCAGACACGGGATACGCTGGTCATGCTGCGTATCCGTGCTTCCCAGGTTTTAACTCATGACTTCATGTTGCGTGGTCTTCAAGTAATCATTACTTTTGCCACTGCTTTCAGTTGCTCCAACGCTAACGCAATTGTCACAACATCACATATTTGAGTCAAAATTAACATTATCAATAGTCAATATGTCATACAGTTTTATTATGTAACATCGGCACATATAATAGCGACAATTGTTCGTATGCATCAACGGTTATAAATTTATAATTACGATTATAATTTTCACATGCATCAACGGCTGATAATTGTGTAACTAATACAAAAATCTGAAGATATATTAGTTTTAGTTTACAAGGTGTGAACCCATGAATGTATTAAGCCTAAACCCTTGTGCTGGGAACTTTCAGAAGGGCCAGTCCACCTCAGCTCCATCTGCATGCCCAGCATTCCTCTTGTATTCATGTTAATATTTTATTTTGTTTATTATATTAACACTTCTAGAAGCAATCAAGAATATCGTAGTTTCCAAGTCAAACGTTGGGATTTGAAAGGAGAGGAGAGCTGCTGAGCAGTGACAATACACAGACAAACAGACAACCTGCCAACCATATATTTTTATATAGATGATGTGGGGTCCATCAACATTAACATTAACATTAATATTAATATTAATTAATCTCACAACATTGTGCACAAATGATACGTGGCACTGCCAATTAATGACCCAGAGGTTGACATAGTTGAAAACGTCGTTGTTGGTTAATAACTGCAATATAGATTGTTAATTACCACAAGTTTTAGGTTTTATCTGCTTCAGTGTTTGGAGTTGGAAAAATGATTGTTGCCGATTTGTGTGGGATTGGATTTTGCTTGTGCAAAATAAGAAGTTTAGCTATGTTGGTGCTACGAGTCTCTTTGGTTTGCTAGAGAAGATGTGAAGAGGTGTCTTTGTTTCTGTGTTTATTTTAGTACAATAATTCTCAAAAACTCAATAGGAGTTTATTGATGTTTGTATTTAGTGTTCGACTTTTCGATGCGGATTTGTCGTTACTGCCGTTGCACAGTGGATCTGTATTGTAGGTATGAGTACAAATGCTTTTGTCTGCTGAATTGGAGGTTTTAGGTCTTTTTGGCATGTGTAATTCTCTCCCGATCAAATCAATTTATTTTTGTGTTTGGTTACTTGAGATGTTGTACTCATATTTGGCATTGTGGCTACTCTGTACTTTTTTTGTGTGTTATCAATAAAATTATTATCGTTTTTAATAATAATAAAAATAATACGTGAACGAAACGATATGTGTTAAACAATAATTCTAAACACGTCGACTTATTACACTAATTAACGTGATGATTTTTTTATTTCTTGTAAATAAATAAGGTTTAGAGTGGACGTATAATGAAAACAAATAAATCACAACTACATTTTTCTACTATTTAATTTCTTGTCTATTTTCTTTGATCTCTATCAAAGACCAATATTTGGTCCAATCAAGTTGGAGTCCGAAAATTAATGTAATAAGTTGGTGTCTTTAATATTTTTCCATGGATGAAAAAAAATAAAATATATATACCACTTTAGAAGCAAAACAATTAGCTCACATATATAAATACCCTATATGAAATGGACTTTAGAAACTCACCCAAACCAAAGCCCATTTACAACATAACAAAGTGACTTTTAACTTTTTATAAATTACAAAACTGCCATCAAATTCTTAAAACAAGCCCAACCCCAACCCCAAAACATCATAAAAAAACCCAAAATACTCAATAGGATATCAAAGTAATTTAATAATCAAACTTAAATTCAATTGGGTCAGCTGTCATTTTTTGGGTTTGTTTATGGAAATTCAATGGTGTAGGGTTTATCTATATTATTAGTGTTAAGAATGGGTATATGACTAAATATATCTAGAATTTATCTTATTCTAATTATATGCCATTTTTAAGTAGTAATTCTATTCTACGTAGAATACTAGTTTCTCGATCCATGCTCATGCACGTGTCAATAAGTTTCATATTTTAATTAGACTATGGTTTTATGTATTTATCTATGGAAATACTTCTCTCCTTATTATGTAATTAGGAACTCATACATTTCTACCAATAGATGTGTGACATGTGGGCAAAAGTTATTTATTTATGTTTTTGATGAATTATTTTTGCATATATATCAAACTGTGATTCAGGAAGGAGGAGTATCTCCTTACTCGGAATGAGGCAAGCAATATCCTTTATCTATTTAAAACAAAATATTTTAGATATCTTTCTTAGACGAGGACAATTTTAAGTTAATTGAAAATTTAACCAAATTGCCTTTTGTGCTTTATATAGATATGGATATAAAAATTACAATATGGAAAAATATATTCACTCATCAAACTTACGAATTTTTAAAGAAAAAATCAATACTTTTTTTTCTGTTACAAAACCGTTAATACTTAATGAGTTGTTTTGGGGAACAAATTATTGAAATGTTTTAAAGTTAGGGAGCTAATTTTCCCATTCCTCTTTTTGTTATAGTAAAATATTTATAAAAACAAACAAAATATAATGTAAATGTATAAAAGGAGAGTGGGAAAATCACCACCTAAAGTTATTGTTTTTCTTAATGGTTTTTTTAAGGATTAACTACACTTTAGTCCCTGGAGGTTTAGTGTCAGTATCGAAATGGGCCCTAAGGTTTCCTTTAAGTCAATATCTTACCCAACATTTCGAAGTATTACCAATTTACACCCGCCGTTACATTGACCGTCAAAGTCAGACGTTAAATGCTGACGTGGCAGGTGTGGGACCCACCTCATACCCAAACAGTAGTTAGACAGAGACGACATGAAGGGCAATTTCGGCAACAAAAAAAAAAGACCAATGTTCGCCTTCTCTCTCCAAGGCACGCGTTCCAAGGCGATGCCTCGATTATCCAGACTTGGCAAAATTAAAGAAATCAGAAACTGAGTTTTGTTCGTGTATTGAGAGAGACATAGAGGAGAGAAGAGGGTTTGTTCGTGTTTTGGAGAGCAAATATTTGAAATAGACTGCAAAAAAAGAGGAAAAAAGTTGAGAGGAAACTGACGAAGAAGATCCGATTGGCTGGCCGGAATGGATGAAGAGGTGCCGATGTGTTGGTGCGGAAAGGCCGCTACAATTCGAACGTCGTGGACATATTCGAATCTTGGGAGACGATTTTCCATGTGTGCAGCAAAGGTACGTGAGACTAACAAGGGTTTTAAGGGTTGTCAATTCTGGGCATGGTTTGATCCGGCCATGTGTGAACGGTCAAAGGCAGTGATTCATGGGCTTCTAAAATCGCGGAATAGGCTGGAGAAATCAGTGGCAAAGGCAAGACAAAGATGAAAGGTTGTTTGGGTGTTATTGGTGGCTTCGTGGATTCTATTTGCAAGCATCATTTTGGGAGGGATGTGTGGATGTGGAGTGAACAAAAAGAGGAGCTTGGAATTAGCTTCTGCCATTGAATGAATTGTTTGTGGGTTATGTTTGTGATTCCGTGATTCTGTAAGTTTGTAAGTCTTGGGTTGTTAGTAGCATTTTGTAATGGTTTAATTGTTATGTACGTGTTTAGGGTTTTAGGGTTAAGGGTTATGGGGTTTAGCTTAAGGGCTTAATCACAAACTGCCATGTAACTTGATGAAGTGAATGGAATGGCAAAATTTGTACATAATTACATTTAAATGAAGTGAATGGCCATCATAAAGAGTATGCAAATGAAGTGAATGGCCATCTAAATCTGTGTGGTAGTGAAATAATGCAAAGGAATGCCAAAAATAATGTAAAGAGAAGTTAGAATGGACCTTATAGCCAGATATGGCAAAAATAATGTAGCAGAGAAGTCACCTTATGCAAAAGAATGGCAAAAACAATGTAGCAGGGAAGTTAGAAAAAGAATGGACCTGGAACAATAAAGTGAATGGCCAAAATAACGAAGTACAATGCCAACCCAAAAACTCAAAAAATTATGCATTCAAAATGGGCTCAAAATAGCCAGATAATAACATTGCATATCGTACATATTTCATGTCCATTCAATATGATTCCAAAATGGCAATTTCAATGGATGTATTTGCATTCACAGTGGTTGAGGCTTATGTGAATGCCATTACATCCATAAAAAAAAAGTCAGTACTTAAGTTACACAGGACCAATTTATCAAAAACAAAAAGCTCCTAATCACAAACTACCAGTCTAACAAAAAAAGGCGAGTCATCAAATTCCTTTAACAGTGAGCTTCAATCTACAACATTGTTGGCTGCGCAAATCTCACGGCCTGGGGTTCCGGACCGAGGGGATATGCGTTAACACGTGGCATCCTTCTTTTGGATGTGGTGCGGTTGTGCGCGGGCGTGCCAGCACGGTCTACCGTGCGTCGAGATGGTGATGTAGATGAAATGGTTAAGTGGTGCGCCTGTTTGGGTTCAACTTCTAATCAAACGATTGTGGCCGAGAGAGGAACTGATCTCGGCCGTCAGGTTCACGGCCTGAGTTACAAGGCCGTTTAATGGTGGTGTTGATGGTGGATTTTGGGCGTTGCTCCGGTGCGTTGCTCAGGGAGCGACGATCGTATGATATATGGGATGAATGAATGAGTAACAGAGGTGGTGCTCCGGCGCCTTGAAAATCAAGGGTCGTATGATATATTGATGAACGGATTCTCTTTACAATCTAACACTACTCATAGGAAAGCAAGTAAAGATAATGAAAGTTTATTACAGGAAAATATAATTTGCTCCGTGGGAGGCTTTTGGTTTTGGTGTTTGAACCCTTTGAATGTAGCTTGAACTCGGTATTTATATGAAGAGCTCTTGGAGGAGTAATCGAGGCTGAAAATCTGCATGGTGGAGCCTGATCAGAGCAAGTGGGTAGTCCAATCGACATTTGGGATCGTGAAGTATGGTGGTGCGACCCCAGGAATCCGGGTAAATCTCGGCCCCGCCCTGATCGTGGGTTCTGCGCTTCTGGCCGTGGGGACGCATTTAATGCCCTTGTTTGGTGGTTGGTGATCTGACCTCAATTCGTAAGAATATTTGTAAGTATGCTTGCGCCTAACCACTCGGATTTCTGTCACCAAATCCTGACTTCAGTCACTTCCCTTCTTCCCTCGTGCATTAAATGCCCTTTTGCGGCTACTGGATTTGCTAGTAAGAGGCGTTACTTCATTAAATGAAGTGTGGGACCCTGCTGCCATGTGACGATTTGACTCTTAATATCTTCGGTCGTGTCCCCTTCGTCCTTCGGCCTCGGCCTGATGATATCGTGGTTGTAAGGCCGAGATGACTATCCCTTTGCAGCTTTTCCTTTGTTTTGACGAAGGTAAAAGCGCTGCGTTTTGGATCGCGAATAGGTGCTGAGGCCGAGGGAGGAGACCCCTTCGGCTAATGTACGACCGTGATTTATCAGGCACAAACAAACATTTGATCCTGCAGTTGAAACAGAAGTTGATGGACGAGGACATGAAGTTTAGGCCGGTTGTGCTTCAGAAGTGGCACGTCCTTTCTTACTTGATTTTGGCTGCAAAATGTTTATGATGTTAAGCTTTTATTTGGATATTTACGAAAATTGATAATAACCATCATAAAGACAAGTAACTTACCAGAGGCTTCCCTTTTTGCACACGCCTAAGAGGCTTGGATCTTTGCTTTAGGGTGCTTGGACCAGCAGCTGGAGTGGATGCGGGAGATGGATCAATAGTGGTCTACAACAAAAAAATGCTTGTTAGTTAGCAACAAAAGCTTAGGGTTATTAAGGGATAAAATTGAACAAGATAAATTTACTATACCTGGGTATTTTCAGTACCCCTCTTCCTCTTAGTTGCAGGTTTGGGTTTGGGAGGAAGATTCCTATGACAAGTCCTCTTATTGTGCCCCTTTTTACCACATTGGCCACATTTGACAGAGTCCTGTGTGTTGGGAATGCGAGACAATGAAGTTTCAGCTTGTTTGCTTGACGCTCTCATCATCATTTTCCTCTTGTGCTCTCCCTATTCTTTGTGTCTACATTTTCTTGGCCTTCCAGGCTGTTTAGAGTAAGACGGAGGAAGACATGGCGGAAAGTCACTCTTATCCCACATATCCATCCCATTCATAGGCAGTATGAGATTATCATATGTCTTCAAGTAAGCTGTTGTCAAATAGCAGTCCTCTACAAAATCCATGACATTAACACCCCCTTTATAATTTATGGCTGCAATAGCATGAACACAAGGCCATCCCTACAAATCCCAAGCTCTGCATGAACATGTCCTCAAATCCAAGTCCACAATATATTGTGCATGGCCACCAGCTGACACTTGGAATTTACCTCCACCTGACCACATTGCCACACAAGCACCTGCCTTGGCTTTATTTCCCTCCACCTTCTTAAATATTCTTGGGCAGATAAGCCTGTTCCATTTCAGCATTTTTTCCTTCTTCCTTGTATTCTCCTCATCAGCTTACATCTAATATACTCAAACATTGACAGAATTGGTCTATCCCTATATTCCAATATGGTAGCATTGAAATACTTGCACAGATTATTCAACAACATGTCACACTTCAAATGAGTGTTGAAGTGTGACTTGGACCAATGCCTTGGAGGTTTATCTGGAGTGGTTAGCCATTCATATGCATCCTTGGACAGGTTTTTCAGGTCTTCCATGGCCTTTGTAAAGTGGGGGATAGTGGTTTCATATGATGCTTCCCAAAACTTGTCTCTCAGGCTTTTTGCTTTGAATAATATCCTATAGTTGGAAAACAAGTGTCTTGCACAGTACCTGTGGTCACAATTAGGGACCACTTGCTCAAAAGCAGGCAGTAAACCTTTTTGTTTATCGGATATAAAGGTGAAGCCAAATTGATTTACAATTTGACAATCCTTCACCAATAGCTCCAGAAACCAAATCCAAGAATCCTTGCACTCTGATTCCACAACTGCATAAGCAATCACCCAGGTTTCATTGTTGGCGTCTATACCCACAGCAGTTAACAGTTGCCTTGCATAAACACTCTTCAAAAAGCACCCATCTAAACCTATAATAGGCATGCACCCAGCTTTAAATCCTTCCTTAGCAGCTCCTAAACAAACATACAACCTTTGAAACAAAGGTTGTCCCAACTATTGTTGGAAATCACACTTAACCATTGCTGTGGTTCCTGGGTTACTCTTCCTTAATTCCTCACAATAATCCCAAATTCTTGAATATTGTTCATTGAAACTGCCCTCAATCAGCTTTAGTGCCTTATCCTTTGCCCTATACACTTGTTGTCTTGACACCGCTGTATTATAATCCTGCTCAACAGTCTGCTTGAATGACCTGATTGGCCACTGGGGATTGGACTTCAATGTCTCAGCATATTTCTTGCTTATCCATGTTGACTTCACAGTAGGGTTCTCCCATAGCTGTGTACATGTGTGCTCACCTACATATGTCTTCACTTGCAATGTGTTCTCGTGTTGCATTTTGGAAGCATATATCATCCACCCACAATCTGGGTCTCCACAAACCGCCTTCAGCTTCAAAGCCTCATTCCTAATAAACACTACATCCTTATTCTGCAATATCGAGTATTCTCTGACAGCTGCCCTAAACACCTTACAATTAGTAAACAACATGCCAATCTCAAACTTTGGATCCGCCATGTCAGTTGCAGCATTGAACTATGGCCAATTCTTATCAACTTCCTCGTCAGAATTATACTTGGCATAATCCTTGCACTCAGAATCTTCAGAATCCAATTCAACATCTGTAGGCCAATCAGGAGTGGCCTCCTTCCCAGTTTCTTTAACCCTTGTCCATTCAGTTTGGTCATCCACCCATTCATTAAAAAAAAACATCATCTTCATCTGCATCTTCATCTTCACTAAAATTCTTGGGAATCATATATTCTGAGTCCTCACTATCAGAAGCATCATCATCTTCATCTTCAAAATCTGCAGCATTTGCCAATCTTCTTCCACTTCTCAACACCATGGAATGCCTTTTGGACTGGGTCCTAACGCCATCATCCCTTCCTTCCACAGCTTTGTCTTTATGGTGAATGGTCTTTGTCCTCCTCAAACCGCCACATCTTTTTTTTTACCAAAAGCACGCTTCACCCTATGTGACATGTCTTGATCCTTGCATTTGCCTTTATCAAAACAACCCTGAGTTGGCTTTTCTTGGACCTGGTTAGAATTCTCCTCATTATTCACAGTGGCAGTTTCTTTGCCTTGTTTAGAAGCTTCATCAGTCAACCCATCTTTAGTCAACCTTACTTCATTCAATTCTTTGCCTTGTCCACCTGCTTGTTCAGTCAACCCCTCTTCATTCAACTCTTTGCCTTCTCCGCCTGCTTCTTGATTCAACCCTTCTTCATTCAACTCTTCTATTACAAACACTTGTTTTTTCACATTTTGCACCAGGGATACTCCCCCACCCACTGGAACAATGGCACCATAATTGTCATCAAGCTCTTCAATCACTGCCCCAGTGTTGGTCCCAACATCATCATCCAAATTTATAAATATGTTTGAAGCCACTTGACTGTAAAACTGCTCTTGACTGCATGCCAAGACATGTTCTAGAAATATATTTATCAACCTAGTGTCTGGCACAAATACTAGCATGTCTAAGACATCTGCATTCTCACTCAGCTTAACTAGGCCACCATCAAAATTATCACCTGGAATACTGTACCAGTAGTTAATCCTACCATCGTGCCCTAACTCCTTTGCCATCACATCTATCTCAGTCATTGACATTCTATCCTTATCACAATAATCGAACCAATCAACAGACCCATTCACATAATAGTTACCTCTTATTTCACCATTGTGGTACATCTGAATAGAAAATCATGCCTCATCCCCTGCAATTCGAAAGCCACACATGAATTTTAGCAAACAAAAATATATGTAAGCCTATTTACAAATACACACATACAAATACAAATACAAACAGACACATACGCACACACATATAAAAATACAAACTTTCTATGTCAGTACACACATAGACAAAAGGTAAGATTCCCGGTGGTTGAAGGACAACATACAAAAGCCAAAGTTTACTTCCGTTAACCACCTACCATTCACACCATTCCATTTACCAATTAAATAGACACAGTGATACCGACACCTAACACGAAACTCACAATCCATTATAAAAGCCAAACTTTCACTCCACACCAAACTCGAAACTGAGACTCTCTATTTGAAAGTTTCACTCTGAAACATCAGCTGCCAAGAACCTTACACAACAGTAAGCCATATGTACCGTAGAAAGGTTCTTCATATCCTTTCGGGCGAACTTCCCAACTCATATTCTTCATATCTTTCGTATTCACTCCATTTTTCCTCTATTTTTGCAGTCTATTTCAAATATTTGCTCTCCAAAACACGAACAAACCCTCTTCTCTCCTCTATGTCTCTCTCAATACACGAACAAAACTCAGTTTCTGAGTTTCTTTGATTTTTCCAAGTCTGGGTAATCGAGGCATCGCCTTGGAACGCGTGCCTTGGAGAGAGAAGGCGAACGTTGGTCTTTTTTTTGTTGCCGAAATTGCCCTTCGTGTCGTCTCTGTCTAACTGCTGTTTGGGTATGAGGTGGGTCCCACGCTTGCCACATCAGCATTTAACGTCTGACTTTAACGGTCAATGTAACGGCGGGTGTAATTTGGTAATACTTCAAAATATTGGGTAAGATATTGACTTAAATGAAACCTTAGGGCCCATTTCGATACTGACACTAAACCTCCGGGGACTAAAGTGTAGTTAATCCTTTTTTTTAATAAGGGTCTAAATTGTTTATTAAAGTTTTATAACTTGGGCCTCGGGAAAAACCCAAATCCATCCCATTGAAAAACCCAAAGAAGGAAAAATCCAAGACCAAAGAGAAACAAAACGACGTCGATTTCTGTGCACAAGATGGACCCATCACCTGCTGTGCATGAGACGTTTCCCGTTTCCCGCGTCCTCCTAGGATCATCCGCCGAATCCTCACGGACTCCAATCACAAAAGCACCCGCTCACGCTCCTCTTTAGCGCGTGTGCCAATCCCCACAACAACGCAATCTCCTTTTGGAGAGCTAAAAAGAGAAACGCGCGCTGAAGCGCGTATGGGATTTGAGCATCCGCCAAACCTAGTAACAGAAGGCGCATCGTCTTTTTTTTTTTTGTCCGAACAGAAGGCGCCACGTCAGACCAGACAAAATATTCAGAAAAAAATTCGAGGACGCCACCGTCATAATATTGCTGGTGCCGAGGGCATGTTTGTAAACACGGAGAAATTGCTCTGTTATATAAACACAATGAAACCCTATTCGCTTCTCACACCTCTGCATCTGTGCCTCTCTCACCCTCACTATCACTGCCTCCCTCTCTCTCGTCGCTAGGGTTTTAGCACAGCGATCTCTATCCAGGTTCGATTCTCTCTCCTTTTCTTCTTTGTTATGCTTCTAATATCAATGGTATTTGATCGTTGTTAGCAATCTTTCTCGTTGTTTTTATATGTTCGTTTCTGATCTTGAAATCGGTTTATGCTTTGAATCTTTGTGTTTTGGTTAGTGTTTGAATGCTATTGCTGTTTAGTGATTTGGATTTTTGATTTTGTGTTGTGGATCTGATTCGTTACGGTTGATCTTAATAATCATACTCTGAATTCTGCTTTTGATCGTCTGTGAGCGGGAGCCATTGATCGTGTTTTGTTTGCATGTGTGGTTCTGTAATATTTTTTAAATAGTATTGCTCTTCCTTTTTGTTAGATCTGATTCTTTTGAGAAGCTCTGCACATGTTTTATCAATGGGCCTTCCTTTGCCGCTGGTTTTTTCTGTCCTACATGTTCTTTTAGTTTATCTGATTTGTTATACATTGGTGAATTTTTGTGTTCTGAATTTTGATTTTAATCTACTGAGATTCACTAACTCTGCTTCAGGTTTTTGTCATTCATCATTTTGTTTTTTCTTCGCAAACCAGTGCAATTCGTTTTGGTTGATATACAATTGTTTGCCAAATATGATTTTTCTAATTACTCTGTTTCAGTTTTAATCTGCTGAATCTTGTTGATTGTTTCTACTAACAATTAAATTTTTGCTATCCCAAATTCAATTTTAATCGGCTAGGATCGCTGACTGACTGTGCTTAAGTTTTTCGTAAATCTTTTTTATTATTTAAATTATGTTTTTAAAATGTTTGCTCTGTTAACCGCTGCGACTGGCTTTGGTTAATTTACTGTAGTGATTTCCTTTGTGGTGATAAATTTGTATTTTGATATTGATATGGTTTTCAGGCCTACCTTGCTTTGTCATTGAAGTTTTTTGTCAGTGGTGGCTTTTTTCTTTAATTTGTGACTGGGTTTCTTACTCTTTTTTTTTTCTTCTCTTAATTCATAAACAGCTTTTATAATGGGAAAAGAAAAGATTCACATTAACATTGTGGTCATTGGCCATGTCGACTCTGGGAAGTCTACCACCACTGGCCATTTGATCTACAAGCTTGGAGGTATTGACAAGCGTGTGATTGAGAGGTTCGAGAAGGAGGCAGCTGAGATGAACAAGAGATCATTCAAGTATGCCTGGGTGCTTGACAAGCTCAAGGCTGAGCGTGAGCGTGGTATTACCATTGATATTGCCCTCTGGAAGTTTGAAACTAACAAGTACTACTGCACTGTCATTGATGCTCCCGGACATCGTGACTTCATTAAGAACATGATTACTGGAACTTCCCAGGCTGACTGTGCTGTCCTCATTATTGACTCCACCACTGGAGGTTTTGAAGCTGGTATTTCCAAGGACGGTCAGACTCGTGAGCATGCTCTCCTAGCTTTCACCCTTGGTGTTAAGCAAATGATTTGCTGCTGCAACAAGGTACCTTTGGGACATCTTGCTTTCGTACATTGTTATATTTGATTTTGATTTTACTTTGTTGTGATCAATAATTTAATATCAATTGCTTTCGTTTACAGATGGATGCTACCACTCCAAAGTACTCGAAGGCAAGGTACGATGAAATTATTAAGGAAGTCTCATCCTATCTGAAGAAGGTTGGCTACAACCCAGACAAGATCCCCTTTGTTCCCATCTCTGGGTTTGAGGGTGACAACATGATTGAGAGGTCTACCAACCTTGACTGGTACAAGGGTCCTACCCTTCTTGAGGCCCTTGACTTGATCAATGAGCCCAAGAGGCCCACAGACAAGCCCCTCCGCCTCCCACTTCAGGATGTCTACAAGATTGGTGGCATTGGTACTGTCCCTGTCGGACGTGTTGAAACTGGTATCATCAAGCCTGGTATGGTTGTCACCTTTGGCCCTTCTGGACTGACAACTGAAGTTAAGTCTGTGGAGATGCACCACGAAGCTCTTCCGGAGGCTCTTCCAGGAGACAATGTTGGCTTCAACGTGAAGAACGTCGCAGTCAAGGATCTGAAGCGTGGTTTCGTTGCCTCGAATTCTAAGGAGGATCCAGCCAGGGAGGCAGCCAACTTCACTTCCCAAGTAATCATCATGAACCACCCCGGCCAGATTGGAAACGGCTATGCCCCTGTGCTGGATTGCCACACCTCCCACATTGCCGTCAAGTTCAATGAGATTCTAACCAAGATTGACAGACGATCCGGCAAGGAGCTCGAGAAGGAGCCCAAGTTTTTGAAGAATGGTGATGCTGGATTTGTTAAGATGATTCCTACCAAGCCAATGGTGGTGGAGACCTTCTCCGAGTATCCCCCACTTGGTCGTTTCGCTGTCAGGGACATGCGACAGACTGTTGCTGTGGGAGTGATCAAGAGTGTGGAGAAGAAGGATCCAAGTGGAGCCAAGGTGACCAAATCTGCAGCAAAGAAGAAGTGAATTGTGCGCTTTGAGAAGGGTTACAATAAAGCATGGGTTGTTGCTATTAGTTTTTCTGGTAGGTGCTTAGGGGTCGTCTGTCTTGTTGGTTATAATTTCAAGTCTCCTCCGTCGTCTCTTGGCTGCTGTTCGCAGAACTGGGTGCTCGATCGGCGGTGGCGGGGTTATAATCTGGTGTCGTTTGGCTGTTTTGTTTTGTGGTTTTAATTCGTGTCAGTTGTGGTGTGTTTAGAATTTATTGCTATACTTTGTTCGGATCGTGTTGCCTTTCTTTAAAAAAAATATGATTAGTATTGACTCATAATTGCGTCAAATTTTGATCGGTTTCATTATATTTCTTTTCCGATTACAAGAGTTTTTTTTTTTGGGTTAAGGCCACTGTTCTACTTGTTTCAATCCCAAATTTAAGGTCTAGCTGAAACTTGTTTCGAAACGGATGCATAAGTGCAAATTCTGATAAAATTCTAGTAGAAAAGGATGCAGAAGTGCAAATTCGTATACCATACAACTGTTGTTTGAGCATGTGCTCATTATGGGGCCGGTCCGTGTTTACCTTCATATGATGGTTTCCATTTTTTTTTAATTTTACTTTATAATTATAATAAAGTTTAATTTTCGAGCCATTCTTTAAGACGAGAGTTTGTGTAACTAAAAAAAGAAGGGCCGGGATCATTTTAAAGAAATGACATAGGAGGAGGAACACATGACAAACAGATACACCACTAATTTTACATGTTTTGTTATGTGCACAAATCTCATTTCTTTTATCTTCAATTTGGTAGGAACTCCTTTCTCATGATAATAAACCATAAATTCAGAAGAAGATTTTAGCATTTGAAAACTACATACTAATTTACATGTGCGGAATTATGTGTCTTAAGTAAGATGTTGGAGGAAACTAAATTTATATTTACTAGTAATAAATCTACTACTCTATTGAATCGAAATAGCAAACTCACATATAAAGTTACATTTAGAAACCTTTCTATGATTGGAGTGCTATTTGAGGAAAGCCAAAGGGAAAATGTCATTTAGATAAAGAGCAAGCTAGTGGTGGGTGAGCCACGGTTTAAGAAACATACGATGCATGTCTCTCATAAAATAAATAGCTACAAATTTGGCAGTTTCGTTAAAGATAATTTGTAGCATTTTCTTTTCAAAAGTTGAAAACTACACTATTGTTATTGTTTTCTTTTTCAGAATATTGTAATGCGCTTTAAAAGGCCTAAAAATTACCTAAATAATTTTCAAATTTGGGCCCAAAACAGCTTAAATATGCCTTCCCGGTTAGGCCCAAATCGATTCTAACCAACCGAGAATGTCGGTCTAGTCAAATTTTTTTTTTTTTTTTGGAAAAAGGATGAGGGGCAGCGCCCCTAAGAAAAAGGACTACAAACAAACTAAGCGGGGTTGGGCAACCCCTACAATATCCTCCACTAGGATTGTAGCAGCCCAAGGAGGCACAGTATCAAATACGCATAATCCCAGATCAATATTATAGCTCCAAGTGGCCAGGCAGTCCGCTAAGCGATTCTTCTCTCTGTAAATATGATTGACATCACAGATATTCAACATATTCATGAGGTTTCTGCAGCTTGCAATTAATCCAGCAAGAGGATGTAGTTCATCAACAGCAGCCTTATTGGCTAAGTGGACGGCAATGGCAGAGTCCATCTCAACAATCAAAGGGAAAAGCCTTTTATCAACAGCCAGCTTCAAACCAAAGAACAAACCCCACATTTCAGCTTCCAAAATCTGGCCCTTGCCCAAGTTCACAGCGAAGCCACCCTTCCAATCTCCCATAGAGTCCCGGATGACCCCTCCCGCACCAGCAGCTCCAGACAGAGATTTCCTAGAGCCATCAATGTTCAATTTAAAGAGGCCATTTGCAGGCAGCTCCCAAACAAGCGAAATCAACACTTTGGGTTTTTTTCCACTCGGTACAGAGGAAGAATCAACCCAGTCATTAATTGCGTGGAGAATAATTCTTTGCGGATAAGGAGGCAACTCCTTCTTATCAGTAAATATATAATGGTTCCTCCATTTCCAGATAAACCAGCATGTGAACAAGAACACGGAGGACCAAGGCAGACCAGCCCCCCAAGTAGCCTTAGAGCACAAATTCCCCATAAGCCAGATTTGCAAACTAGTAGTAGATAGGTTAGAGAGTTGTCTAGGAGTGCAGACAGCGTCCCAGACCTTTATGGCATTAGGACACTCTCTGAAGAGATGGAGGACAGATTCAGAGTGCCAACCACAGAGGCTGCAAGAAGGGTCTGTGGTTAAGTTTCTTTTAGTTCTCTGTTCGTTTGTCAGGATTTTGTCTTGGTACGCCAACCAGAAGAAGACTTTCAGTTTAGGAGGAACATTAATTTTCCAAAGCACATCCCAGAAGGGATCAGAACGACCAACGTCTCTGAACAACAAATCATAAGCAGATTTGACAGTGAACACACCATTAGCGGTAGAGTCCCATATATGAATGTCCCTCAGGTTAGTACCAAAACCAATAGGGTAACTAACAATCTTTTGGACCAAATCCTCACTGAGCATAGTTCTCAACTTATCAACATCCCACCAGTCGTCTTTCATGAACTCAGAAACTGTACAATCAAGTTGGGCAGGCCTTACGATACCTTCATGCTGGATGAGAGGGATGTTAGAGATCCACCTATCATTCCAGAAATGGACACTGTCCCCTTTACCTATCCTCCAAATCATACCTTGCCTGAGTAACTCAGCTCCATGTAAAATACCTCTCCAAGTGGAGGAGCAGCCCTTTTTTCCTTGGAGAGTGTTCTCTAAGATAGAATGGCCCTTCATATATTTTTCTTCAAAAATTTTTGCCCACAGTCCCGGGTCCCCTCGATGGAGTCTCCACCCCATTTTAGCCAATAGAGCTTGGTTCATATCTGAAGTTTTTTTGAAGCCCAGGCCCCCTTTGTTCTTGGGGCGGCAAGCTAAGTTCCATTGGCATAAGTGAGTCTTTTGTTTTGTCCCACTTCCCCCCCAGAAAAAGTTACGATTTAGGCGGTCCAAGCTATCACACGTGCTTGCAGGGAGTTTGACAGTTTGCATAGCATAGACAGGGATTGAGGTCTAGTCAAATTTTCAATAAACCTGTTGCTCTACATTAGGAATCGGTACCAGATTCTGCCAAACTGCCACTTGTCGTTTGATTCTCGGTTAGGGTGACCGAACCCATGCATAAAGACGAAATGGTCACAAACCTTTATTTAATTTAGATAATTTTATTACACAATATGTTGGATGCCTCTAACTGGTTTTGTGTTCATGAATGAATTTCAATTTTGGGTTTTACTGAGCTTTCCTTTTTTTTGGGCGCTATTTAAATTTTGAGTTTGATGTTCATTACTGATTTGTCTGGTTTCGGGTTCATAACTGATTTCAATTTTGGGAAATAGCTGATCATCAAATTCCATTTTAGTTTACTAGAGTTTATATTTCAAACAGTTTCTACAATCAACAATTTAAAAGAACAATTGT
The DNA here is from genome assembly GCF_965620075.1 of Prunus avium. Taxonomy (NCBI): domain Eukaryota; kingdom Viridiplantae; phylum Streptophyta; class Magnoliopsida; order Rosales; family Rosaceae; genus Prunus; species Prunus avium. The sequence continues at coordinate 37,903,076 of NC_142285.1, read as the reverse complement.
TGGAGATAAAATGAAATTTCTGACTTGTCACAGTTTTAACATAAAATAAAATAAACATACTGGTGAAGCTCCACATTAGCACGAAAAATTATATTGATTGTGGTTTTCAACAATTTTCAAGTATAGTTGGTTGGAATTTTCTTCAAGGCCATGAAAAAACCTTATCATTGTTCATATGTTTACAGAATTTGCTTTTCGAAGTATGAAAGTAACATGAGATAGCTTCATGCTTGGTATAATTTCTTGATATGATCCCAATCTCATGCTTGACGGCCCGCATTGGCAATGTAAGAGAAATCTGGTTTGCCATGCACAGATAACTTGAAATGACGAATAAAACAAAACATATCAAGCATATATGCATAGATACTAGCTATATAAGAAATTTTCTTCTGTCAGATGGACTAAAAATATGAGATGCTTGTGTTGTTAAGCAAAGAATATAGACCATTGATTAAGTTTCTGACTGTTAATGTGGTTCAAATTAACAGTTTGAAACCATAGACATGCAGAACTAATTCTCACAAAAGAACATCATGCAATACTTCAAATTAGGAATACGGAGGGTCATATTTCCCAAATATTAATTATTTCTTTATCAAAAAACCTGAAACTGGTGTCTCATGCATAAACAGATGAAAAAACAAGTAGAAGCCGCAAAGGCTCATTGCACTACATGATTTCTTTTCTATAACATAATTCAGCCACCTAGAGCAAAACTTCTGAGAACTCAGCATCTAATGATCATAAATTCTTAAAAGCTGATTCCTGAGTTGCTTTCTGTGGAGTCAGTCTTGCTAGCAAAGCCTTGTTATGGCAATGATCAGGGTCGACGAAGTAAAAGTTCCCATTGGCCTTAAAAGTCACAAAAGGCCTATTGGTTTCTGCTGGCCGGATATCAGAAAACTTAATGGTCCTTGGAATGTATGTTGCAAGCCATGACAACATTTCCACCTCAAAACTGTCTGAACCAGGCTTCCATCTCAGCTTGTGGATGTATGGGGTCACGAACCAGTGAAGGGCAGCTGTGGTAGAAGCACTCAAGAATATCACTGAAGATGCCACAGCACCTTTCAAGATCACATTCATACCCGGAGATGTCATAAAGGTTATCACCGGGCCTAGAGAGACAGAAAGGCAGCAGGTTGAAAGCGAGAGAAGTTTCACTTTCTTTATAGTAGATGAGATCGGACCATAGTAGACAACCCCAGAGTCTTTTCCATCTTCCCCAACTTCGCCACCTCTACGTGGTCCAATGCTGATTTTCCCATCATCCTCTTTTGTTGTGGCATGAGAAGCCCATCTTTTCTGGGAAGCATTGATATCAAAGCCAGAGTTGAACCCGAATTTGGTGTTCAGGCCAAGTGCCCAGGCTCCAGACCTACAAGGTTGATAACCTGAAGCAAAGGATTTTACAACCAATAATAGTAACAAATGCAAGTATAAGAAGTAGACGGAAAATGATATTTCGAATAGCAAAAGAATTCAGAACCAAAAAAGTTGAAAAAAGAAGAAGAGGGGGCTATATAAAAAAAATAGAAAAGGACTGAGAGAATGGGATTTACAGGTAGACACAAAGTTAAGGACAATGCAAATTCCTGAAAAAATACATTGGAATCTCATGGATTGAACAGTAGGCTAGCTAAACCACAGATGCTACAATTTTGGCATATCAAATACAATTTCAAAATGCGACAATGAATGCACATAAGCTTCAATCAAAAGAAAAGAGAGTAGATTAATAACTATGATCATAACATGAAACCAAAAACTAAACTAAGTCGTTGCTACACTAGGAGAAAAAGTTAGGAGACTGAAGATTGTTTCTAGAGCATCATTTACATTTACCATATCCAAAACAGTGTGTTAGAACTTAGCAGTTATACACTACAAAACCGTTAATTATGCTCGGAAGAGCAAAACTTGATTCTTGGCCTCTAGCCCGAGAAAATTGTCCAATTGCCAGAAAACAATATTGTTTAAAGGAAAAAAAAAACATTCTTAATTGATTTTGGAAAAAGGGTTTCCAAGAATAATAGTGAAGAACAATTTGGGTGCACAGAAAGATGTTTTTCTATCAACAAGTTTACAATAACTACAGGGTTGAGGAAAGGCTGAAGGAGACCAAAGGCACATCCTTTTTGCCAAACCGAGTTTGCCTAAACCAGAAGATAAGCAAAAGTGCCAAATTATTCACCAAAGTAGAAGATCCAGAATATGGTGTCTGTGCAAACCGTTATTGAAATGAAAATAAAGAAATTGGGTAAATTGAGCTTCTTGTTGTAACGCTTGTGAATTGGTCAATTCGGTTCTTAATATTTTACAATCATTTCGACAATTTTGGAATGAAAAATGAAAACCAGGGGTAGACAGATAGAGAGATCTTAAACCCTAAACCCTAATAGATAGAGAAATTAAGCCAACATGTAAGGAAGGAAGGAATGAAGAAGAACCTGAAAGGAAGTTTGAGGATGCGAGCTGCTTGGAATGTGATCGCAGTAAGTGAAAGAGAGCCGCCCTCGTCATTTTTGCTCCACTTCTCCACTCTAATTCTGAGCTGCACGCAAAAACCAATTTTCAGGGTTTAACATTGATTCCTCATATTTCGACCCTGAAAATTGATTCCTCAAAAAAAAATTAAAAATTAAAAATTAAAAATTCCTCTAGAAAAATACATATATAGTTTAATAAAGTTAGCCAATAGAACAACAACGGGCATTTGGTCTAGTGGTATGATTCTCGCTTAGGGTGCGAGAGGTCCCGAGTTCAATTCTCGGAATGCCCCATGTTCCTTTTTTTGTTCTTTTTTTGTTTTGTTTCAAGCTTTCGTTTTCTTCACGCACCCGTCATTTTGTTCTAGTCTTTCTAGAATCTAGATAAACCCCTCCTCAGCTCCATCAATACCGTCTCTTTCGCGCGTTTAACCTTTTTTCTACTTTGACTGTTCTTCCAAATCCAGACTTCCAGTTAGTCTTGATTTCCCTGTCTTTTCAATCAATTTTCTAATACCACTTCCTAGTTCATCCAGAAGCTTTACAATTTTAAAACCTTCAACAACAACGCCACGTCGCCACCACCACCACCCTCCATTTCTAGAAGGAAGGCCCACTTTCTCACTCCACCCATCCATATATATACACATATAACCTCTGTCCCAATTATCAAACACCAACAGCAGCAAGCAACAACCATCAACTTCATCCCTACCCAAATCATCAAAATGGAAAACTTCTCCGATTTTGAACAACAACAACAACAAGAGGTTGAAGAAGATGCACTCTCTCTTTGTGATCTATTACTCAATGATGATGGTGATGAATCAGTAGAAACCCCAAAAACCTCTCCCTCTTCTTCTTCTGACCCAGCAGACTTCTTTGAATTCTGCGTCGACCCAATCTGTGGGTATCTCCCCATGGACGTTGTTTTCTGCGGAAAGTCCATACTTTGCTCAAAACCCATCACCCTTCCAACCCCAGAGCCTCAAATCAAGAACCCTTTTTTCTCCAGATCCGAATCTCTCAGATTCTCACAGGCCTCTGCCCCTCCAGCTCGTTCGGATCCGGTACCGGCAACCGGGAAATGCCGGTCGCCGTCGAGCAATTCACGGAAGCACAAGGTGTTGATAGGATTGGTGAAGTACCAGCCGGAGATGGACTTGAGTGAGATAAGGAAACGACAGAGTCGGCGCGCTCCGGCGCCGATGTTCCCGGTGATGAAGGGTGGGGAGCAATCGGCTTTAGCCGATGGAAAGAGTGGGTCCGCGAAAGGGCACTGGGGTCTGATGAGGATGGTTAGGTGTCGGTTCCACCTGTTGAGCACGTTGGCCAAGGCGACTCTTGGGCGTGTGCCACGTGTCACTGTGTGAGATTTAGGTCTTATTTGGGCTGCTGATAATTAAATTTGTTTATTGGTTTTGGTTCCTAGCTTGAAGCTTCGTCATGTACATAACAAATATTATTATTAGTCCACATATTTTTCGGTTCTATTCTGTTAGTAATTATTTTTTGTGAATTAGTTCCATGGTTAGTGGTTAAACCTTTTGTTAAACTGCCTCGAAATCAATCTATAAGTTGATAACAAAAAACAATAACATAATGAAAGTGGAAGAAGCCTAATACATTGATCACTTCAGTTAATTATGTCGTTTAGTCACTGAGTTTATCTCAAAAGTTATGTTTTTATCTTAAGGATCATTCGTTAAAAAAAAATCAATCAAACTTGAATCTTAAAATTGTGGTTACATATATAAATAAAAACAAAATTTTCAGTAAATACACAAATGATTTATCAAATTTCCTAATCATATATTCAACTGGACTGATTTTTCTCACTATAATTCATGAATGAATCTTAAACGTACGAGTCAATACCACATATGATCTTTGGTGAATCTGCAACAAGGTGAGTGAAGGCGATCACTCCCACTGCCCTTGTTATTAGACATAAAATTACTTGTCATTTGCCAACGGAATCTAACCCAAGAGAAAATAACCTTGATTTGCATATCGTAGGTCTTAGAGCATCTCTAACAGACTCTCTATCCTCTCATCCCTAGCTAATTTGGCAAAAAAGAAGGAAAATCCTCCTCCAGCAGACTCCCTACTTGGCTCTCTATTTTGGAGAACCAAGAGATAGAGACATTTGGGAGGTTGGTGGGGTTGGGTTTCTACTTTTTTTTATAAATATATTTAAGAGATTTTCTATTTAAACCCCACACTTCTCTTTGTTCACCCCAATACTTAAATCATTAAGCTGTAAGTTTTATTATTGTGTAAAAAGACAAAAAAGGTGATCCAACTTAATAATTAACCCTAGTACATCTATACACACACCCCACCACTCTTTATATTAAGTTTTAGAAAAATACAAACTCCTCTACATCCTATTTAAATTGAATCAGGACAAAGGTAAAGTATAAATTGGATCATATCAGGACAAACTCCTCTACTTGGAAAGAGGTAAAGTTGTTCTCTTTCTCTCAAAAATATTAAATTTCGGGTTTGGGGTTCCATTTGTTTGTGTTTTTTTTTGCTAGGAACAAAAAAAAATTGTGGGGTTTAAATAGAAAATCTCTTTTATTTCTTATTTTTTTCAGTTTGAGGTATATTTAAGGGAAGTTTGGAAAGATAGTGGGGTTTTCTTAGAAATTGCGAAAATTTAAATTAAAAGATGGGGTGAACTTAGAACATGGGGTAAACTAAGAGAAGTGTGGGGTTTAAATAGAAAATCTCTATATTTAATTTGTAAGAGACAGAGGGAGAAAGAGAAAGAGAAAATAATAATAAAATATTTCAGATTAGCTAAAATAGAGAACATAGCTGGAGGAAACACCTTTTAAGTGATTTGCTATAATAGCTTTCTAGCTATTTTAGCTAGAATTTGGCTAAAATTTGGAGACTCTCCTAAAGGAGATACTCTTAAGTTCAAACACTCATGACACTTTGGTAGTAGTGTGTGAGAGAGAGAGAGAGAGAAACCCCCTCCTCCTATAGCTTATACTATATATTAAAAAATTACTCGACATTTCTATAATGTTTTCTTAGAGTATAGTTATTGTGAGAGCAAGATATGTGACGAAATGCTTCGAGAGCTTTAATAGATGTTTTAATTGGAATCCTATAGATGTTCTCCTCCTCCTCTAAATTATAATAATTTTTTTTTTAACTCATGTCACATTTTAACTCGACTATATATAATGCATAGGACATTTCATCCTCATCCCACCAAAAAATAAAAACCTATAGGTTTAACTTTGAAGAGCATAAATTTCCCACAAGAAACCAAAAAAAAATTGCAATCCATTCCGCAAATGAAATTACAATTCCACGTTATCTTATTTATTTATTGGTACAAAAGAAAAAGGATTCCAGCTGACTCAGTTGCACTCTTCTAGTAGCTCCTACTCGCTTTGTCAACTATATTTGTATTTGATTTTCCCTCCTTCCAGAAGCCTTAGCCCCCCACCAACGCAAACTCTTCCTCCCTCTCTCTCTCACAGTCACTCACTTCTAGAAATCCTCAGCTAATTAAGTAATTAATTATGCTAATTAAGTAATTAATTATGCTAATTACCTTGCTTAAGGAACCACCCTCCTCTCTTTCTTCCTCTCACTAATTTTCAACACCCTCCTCCTCCAAACACCAACCAACCATATATAAAGCCCATTTCCTCATACTCTTTCTCACACCATCTCATTCATTTCTGCTCTCTTCACCTTCCCTTAAGAAAAAAAAATGGACGACATCAAAAACAACGCAGTCCCACAAATGGACGACGCGGACGACACCCTCTCCTTCTGCGACTTCTCCCTCTACAACGACGACTACGACAACTACTCGCCGTCTCCCCGCCAATACCCGGACACCCCGGAAAGCTTCTTCGAGTTCCTCATCGACCCGGATTTCGAAGCAGTGGGCCCCACGCTCGACGCCATCGTCTTCTGCGGCAAAACGATCGCCTACGATGCCCCCCAAAACCCAAAGCAGCCCAAATTGGTCCAGAGGGACCCACGAAACGGCCTCTTCCTCTTCAAAACCAACTCCTTCAAGAGGTCCCACAGCTTCCGATCGACCCTCGATCGGTCCATATCCTCGCCGTTCAAGCCCAGCTCACCGGCCACCAGTTGCTGCCGGTACCAGAGCAGCAAGTCCCGCAAGCATAAGATGGTTCTGATCGGGTCGCTGGTCAAGCCCCAGCCCAAAATGGAGCTCCGCGACATCAAGAGGAGGCAGAGCCGGCGGGCCCCGAAGCCGATGTTCCCGGTCGCTAATGGAACCGAACTGGTTGCCGCCGCACCCGCCGATGGCGGTGGGGCCCACCACAAGGGCCTGCTTCGGCCGCTCAGGTGCAGAGCCCACCTCGTGAGTGCGTTGGTTAAGGCGTCGTTTGGTTGCATTCCGTCACCAAAGCCCCTGTAAAAAACACCATTCCCGCGCGTGGACTTGGGCCTTCATTTCACACTTGGAGGATTTTTCCGTTTATTCATTTTGTGTATTTTTTTAGTGCTATTTTTTATTTTTGTACAATGATATTTTTTGCTTGGTGATGTATAGACTAAGTTTTTATTTATTTATATATATAAAAAATAAACAAATAGTAATGATAATTTCCTTGGTCATGTATGGTCTAAGCTTAAATAGTCAGAATTGGTGTGTCTATCTAATTATATAATCTTTTTTGTGGGTCTATCTAATTTTCTTTTTGGCAGGTTGAGTTGTCTGATCTAGTTCAAACGTTGAAATTACAATTTTTTCAAAATGTGAGGCCATCTACCTTCTACAATAGTAGTAGAATGAGTGTGTAGCATGTTGATTTCAATAGTATTTTTTACACACAAATGAAGTTAAGATGAGCATGACAAACACTAAATAACAAGTTTTTTTATTTTAATTATAAAAAATGCAATATAATTGTATTAGATTAATAGGAATAATAGTACAAATGACATAGAAATGTAAAGGGAGCTATCCCAATAACAATATGGCAGACATGGTTAAAACTTATCTAGTTACTTGAGTCAATTGAAAAGCTGAAACGATGTATAGAGAATCATTCCCGAAAATGACTTTTCTATAACCTCTCTCAACCGCCATAATTTCCCGAAATATAGTCCAATGACATTAAGGACAAAAATTAAACGCTAACTGGCATGACTCTCCTAGAGATACTAAGAACACCAAGCAAACTCAACTAAGTTTTTGGAATCATAAGAGAAAAAACTCAGAATTTTTGGACCTTATTGAACAAACTAAAACAACGTCGGCAAAAGGAAAACTAACCGCATGACATAGAGAGCGTCACCTAATTACTCCAGGGTCTCAATGCACCAATGAGCAATGAATCTACCATAATCAAGCCACAGCACCTCAAAGAGTAGACTCGCAAGATGAGCCACAACCAAAGCCAACCCATATATGAGATAATGTATCTACTAAATGAAGAATAGATCAACATAAGTCCACCAAAAGCCGAAAACACCAAAGATCTGACGGATCCAGCGGAAAACCCCCCTGATCTAAAGCGTTCTCTCTCTCTTTCTCTTCTCAGCATACTAAATAGCACGTTATAAGTACAACAGTAACACGTTACCTGCAGTTTAATATATTAAATATATTTCATTATTAAGTGGATTAAAACAATGAAAATGAAGCAATTTTATTTTAATCAATAAGGTACAGATTTTAATTCGGAACTTCTTCCAACATTTAGAAAAAAAGAGTAGTGCTACTAAAAACATTACTATAGGCGTTACTTTCTTGTTTTGCATACATATATATCTTTCAGAGCAAACTTGACAATCAATGATCTTGCATTCTATTTGAGAGGGTACAACATGAACTTCCACAAATTATTATTAATGAAATTCAATTTGATTTGTTATACCTCTTCACAAAATCAAAACTGCACAATTCATTCACCAATTTTCTCTTCAAAATGAACAAGAAAGATAGAAGACTTGGTGGCTTGATGGCTTTTTGATGATCACGTTTTCAGAATCCACAAGTGGATGGCTTTTCCCGTTTATTAATTATTAATTTTTTTTTTCATATCCGTACATGGGCTGGAATTTTTTTTTGTGCCCCCTGAGTTCTCGACCCTGAGCCAGGGCTGGTGGATAGCTTCGCTTTGCAGCTGAGAGGGAGGAGGAAGAGGACGTAGACGAAGTAGCCATGAGGGAGAGAATAGACATCACAAGCCCCTTAAGTTGGAAGGAATAAGATTCCTTAGTAAAGAAGAAATCTAAATAAATATGTACAACTAAATTACAAGTATTAAGTGGTAATTAAGGAATCCTAATTAGGTTAGGGTTTTATCACCTCCTTAGATATATATACACCCAGACTCTCTCTCTCTCTCTCTTCAAACCCAATTTCAGCTCTGTCTTCGTCTCTGCAGCAAAGTCTTCTTTTCCTACGTACTGGTTCGTGTCTTCAACTTTTCACGGTTTAAGCAATTATACTAATTTGGTGGCAAAACATCACCGTCATATCAGTCTTTTGCAAATTGCAACAGATAGATCAAATGGAGATAGATGCCATTGACTCAGTCTTTGCAAAATTGGATCAAATGGAGGTTGACAATGACATACATAGTGAAAGTTCAGTAAATTCTCCAAACAATTATGCAAAACCAGAGTCTTTCAAGCATCGGGTTGATGACATTTCCATAAAAGTTGAAAAGGTAATCGAAAGTTCTCTCCTTTTGTTTGATTCCGACCATGTCAGATACACACATTAACATGTTACACAATTTCACACTACCCATGTAAAATTTGTCAACTTTTTATTATTTCATGCTGATTGTCAGTTTAAAGATGCTTATGTGATCGTATTTTTTGGGTTTAACTTAAATTGGTAGTTGTTTGAAGGTCCATACATTTATAACATTATTATAATTTTATATGATTGTTCTTGGTATCACATTTTTCTGCTGGATTTCGTAGCTTCGGCAAAGAGTGGATGCGATAGAGCTGTCGAGTACAGCGGAAAGTAGCTCAGCTGTGAAGCACAAAGAGAAAAATATGCAAAGTATTTTGAAGAAGCAGCAGCTGGATATCCAAATTATTAAGAAGAAGCAGCAGCAGGATGCTTGGGAAGCAGCTGCTGAGAAGAGAATGCAAACACTTATGCGCCGCTTTGGCTCAATATTTCGTCAGGTAAGTTCATGGCTCCCCTTGTGTGTGTTTATGTGGACTTTCTGATGTATATATACTTTGGCTATCAGATTAGAAAACATCAGTACGGATGGGTCTTTGCTTGCCCTGTAGATGCAGAACGTCTTGGTTTACATGACTATTACAAGGTAAAGTTTATTGCTTCTTCTTCAACTCTATATTCTGGCTGGTATTCTAAGTATTAATTCGTGTTCATCTGCGTAAAGATGTTTATGATGTTTTCATTGATGATCCAATGACTCTTATTCAATGGAAAAGTTTTTTTTTTCTCTCCCCCCAATTGAAAGTTTCCAATGTGTTTGGCAATTTTAGTTACCATCTAGGAGAGAAGAGAAAAGACATGAAAGAAAAGATGAAGTTTAGTGTTGCTTATTTTTTATTTGGATAGAGAGGAAAGAAACAGATAGAAAATCTTTGAGTAAGGACATTCTCAGAATATCACAATTGTACTATCTCCACTTCTGGAGAGAAAGTGAGGCTTCAAAGTTTTCTTCCCTTAGATAATCCAAATGAGAAAAATTTCAAAAGTCACTCTAGCTATCTTTTCTCAATCCAAACATACTTTTCTTCCATATATGCGTACAAAAATAATCTGTTACACATTATGTTCTAGGTTATTGAGAAGCCAATGGATTTCGGAACAATTGATAATCGAATGAAAACCAACGAATATAAAAACGTTCGGGAGATGTGTGCAGATATGAGGCTAGTTTTCGAAAACGCGATGAAATATAATGATGAGAGACATGATGTTCATGTTATAGCCAAAAATTTGTGGGAGAAATTTGAGGAGAAGTGGCTGAACCTTCTTCCTGAAGTTGTTATTGAAGAGGTATATATCTTCCAACATGATGTGCTCTTTCTTGAATTGATATAGTCTATAGGATTTGGGGTTCAGTAATGTTGTTTGTTTGGTCTGGTCTATAGAGATAAATTAAAGCATCTTGTTTAACTATTTCTTCTCTGATTTATAACTTCACTTGCAGGAAAGATGGCTAGGACTGGGGGACGCATGCAGCAGCAATGTGAAAATGTAGCTTGCTGAAGAGTTTTTAAAATAATTTGTTTTTCTTGGGCTTCTATGTTCTTTTTCTACAATTATATTTTTTCCTGGTAAAGTAAATTTTTATTTATAATGAAGTTAACAACAAGGTGATGCAACACAAGGACTTGGTTAAGTTGTCTAATCTAATTTTCAAATGTTGAAATTACAATGATTTCAAAATGTGTAGCATGTCGATTTCTATATAATTTTTCACACACAATTTAAGTTAAGATGAGCATGATAAACACACTAAATAGCAAGTTATAGGTACAACAACAACACATTACCTGAAGTTTAATCTATTAAATATATTCCATTATTATATGGATATAAAAAAAAAAGGAAAATGATAATTTTAATAGAAAAGAAATGTCACTTGAACTTATACATCAGTTTCAATTTGTCACCTTAAAGAAAAATTTAAGCGAAATGTCACCTTAAGTTTTCAAAATTCATGATATTAAATCATTAAGCTGTAAGTTTTATTATTGTGTAAAAAGACAAAAAGGTCATCCAACTTAATATTTAACCCTAGTACATCTATACCCACACCCCATCATTCTTCATATTAAGTTTTAGAAAAATACAAACTCCTCTACATCCTATTGCCAGATTACTCTTTTCTTTTAAAGACGTAGAACATTGATGAGCCTACCTCTTTAAAATCTGCCTAGGAGCTGATGGAAAGGCTTGTTGATTGTTTGGCTGTAATGATCTTATTCTCTTCCCTTTGTTGATTGCTTGGCTTGATTGCAATTTTTTTTTTGGGCACTCTTGGCTGTTGATTGCTTGGTTGTTTTGATTTTTGATTTAGAATTTATACATGATGTTTTGGTAAAGTTGTTCTCTTTCTCTAGAAAGTATTAAATTTCGGATTTGGGGTTCTATTTGTTTGTGTTTTTTTCTTTGCTGGGAACAATAATATTATTGTCACTTCTAGAATTCCAGTATTGGGTAGCTTGAATTTTTCTTCATGTTATACTAATTGACATACAAGTTCACGTTTTGTCTAGAACTATGGAGAGTTTAGGATGAGAACTTAGAATAGATATATGAGTGGTTGTGTTGTGGGGTCTCCATGCTAATTTTAGTAGGAAGCATGTAGGGAACAATGGCTTCTGAGGCTTCCCTTGTTAGTTTGGGAAGTGTCACACTTTTGGGTTCATCTGAAAGGTCCTGCTTACTTGTTAGAAGAGTTCCTTTGTCTAAGGCAAGTTTAAAGGGTAGCAGGATATGGCATTGTGTAAGGCTATTTGTGTGTAAATGTTCAATCACAACTAATTTTGTTGCCGAGCAAGGCAATGAGGTGTCTCTTGATTTAAGTATTGGGGTGAACAAAGAAAATTGTGGGGTTTAAATAGAAAATTTCTTTTATTTCTTATTTTTTTTCAGCTTTGGGTGTATTTAAGGGTAGTTTGGGAAGATAGTGGGGTTTTCTTAGAAATTGTGAAAATTTAAATTAAAAGTTGGGGTAAACTTAGAACATTGGGTGAACTAAGAGAAGTATAGGGTTTAAATAGAAAATCAATTCTACAAATATCCCTTTAATAAATGAGGGACATTTGAATTTTGAACTTCTACTAACATTTAGAAAAGAAATTTTTTTTAGTACTAAACATACAAGAAATTAGGAATCATAATAATTTTAATACTCATTACAAATAAATAAACATAACATAAAAAATATAATTAAATGAATGACCACGTAATCCTAATCTTTTTTTTTATTTTTAAAATATTAGCCTTCACGATAATCGTGGCATATGCCATGGACAGAGCATGTTTGCACCACTAATGTAACGTTGCAAAACCACATTTTAAACTCTAATCACTCCAAGTTGGTAGTCACTTGGCCATAAAAAAAAGAGTCATTTTTTCCAATAAAATAATTGGAATTTTTTTCATCATTCTACATTAGGATAATAATATAAATTTTCATTATGCCCGTTTGATCTAATTTTACCCATTATTTATTGATGTATGTTTTTTAACCCAAAAACAAAAAATCCGGTTTTATGAGAAAATTTTAAAAGCAAAGTAGACAAGGAAACAACTTTTTAACCATCCAAACGAACGAGGGTGAAGCAAAGCGGACGCCGCCGTAGCTTCGCTTCGCAGCAGAAACCTTCTTCTTATACACCCAGGCTCTCTCTCTCTCTCTCTCTCTCTCTCTCTCTCTCTCTCTCCAAACCCAATTTCAGCTCCGTCTTCATCTCTGTAGCAAAGTTTTATTTTCCTACGTACTGGTTCGTGTTTTCAACTTTTCATGGTTTAAGCAATTATACTAATTTAGTGACACAACATGACCTTTATATCAGTCTTTTCCAACAGATGGAGCAAATGGAGGCGCCAATTTTAGATGCCATATATGGTGGAGCTGTAAATTTTACTGACAATGGTGCAGAAGCAGAGTCTTTCAAGCATCGGGTTGATGAAATTTTCGTAAAAGTTGATAAGGTAATCGAAAGTTCTCTCCTTTTGTTTCATTCTGGCAGATAACACATTAACATGTTTCACACTAACTATGTAAGATTGTCTTCAAAATGGCAATTTTACCAATTTCTGATGAGTGATTGTTGAAGCTATACATCCAACCTTTTTGGGGCCGCTCCATATGTTAATTAGATACTGATGTGTTATGATACTTCGTAGAAATCATGTTGATTTTGAAGTTTAAAGATGCTTCTATGATTGCATTTGTTGGGTTGAACTTAAATTGGTAGTTGTTTGTGAAGGTCCAGACCATTAATATTTTATAATGTTCTTGGTACCATATTTCTTCTGGGTTTTGCAGCTTGAGCAAAGAGTGAATGAGATAGAGCAGTCGACTAAAAAACAGCCGAATGCATGTAAAAGTAGCTCAACTGCGAAGGATAAAGACAAACATATCCCAAGTATGAAGAAGCAGCAGCAGGATGTAGCATGTAGGGAAGCAGCTGCTGCAAAGAGAATGCAAGAACTTATGCGCCACTTTGGCACAATATTGCGTCAGGCAATAATTTCATTACCCATCTTGTTATGTTTTCCGCACGTGTGTGTTTGATTCCCGTTTGAGATCTCAAGAACTGATTTTTCCTTTTTAGTTTTGTTTCTTTAAAATATTTGTGTTAGTACAAATTGATCTGCTGTTGAAAACATCTCTTCTATGTTGGAAGCAGGATTATCATCTTAGTCTCATTCATTTGCACTGTAACATGATAATATGTACTGTCTTGGGACCCTTAAATAAACGCTTTTAGCTAAAAGTAGTGTATGTGTGTTTGTGTGGAGTTTCTGATCAGTGGGTTTCAAGTTAATTTTCTGATGTATACTTTGGCTATCAGATTACACAACACAAGTGGGCATGGCCCTTTTTGCAACCTGTAGATGTAGAAGGTCTTGGTTTACATGACTATTACAAGGTAAAGTTTATTGCAACCTGTAGATGTCAAGTATGAGGTCTTAATACAGTTTTCATAGGTTTGGCATGGATACTCCCAGGAAGAGTTCATGCATTTTCATGTATCATGTCTAACAAAGAACTTATGGGTTTGAATTTAATAATAATCCAGTAAATAATAATGTTATCTAGTCCCCCCAAGATTTGTGATCAGTGTCTTGGATGTTTTCGGGACTCAGTATGTTTTGAGGCATCAATAGTGACCTTATATTGGTTCATATCTTGCCAATGGTCTCTTGGCCCAGTTGTTGGGCTATGCGGTCAGTAGGAAAAGGCTAGATTCATCCGATGCATTAATTTTTTGGGTTTCAAACCCTTACACAATAATTATTAACTATGCTAGTTCCCCTGCATGCTGTGACTTTGTTATTAAAGATCCTATCTACTGACTTTCCGCCTGCTTGTTGTTTAATGCTTTGTTGCTCCTTTTATAATATTTCCAGTGTGTTTGGTAATTTTAGCACGATAGGAGAGAAGAGAAAAGACATGAGAGAAAAGATGAGGCTTAGTTTTGCTTTATTTTTATTTTTATTTGGAACAGTTTTGGAGAGAGTGAGGGCTCAAAGTTTTCTTTTCTTCTTTCCATTTTCCTTCACATTTCATAATCCAAATGAGAAGCATTTCAAAATTCAGCCTATCTAATGTTTCCCTCCTTTTCTCAATCCAAACACACTTTCCTTCTGCATATGTGTACAAATAATATGTTTCACGTTATGTTCTAGGTTATTGACAAGCCAATGGACTTCAGTACAATTAAAAACCAAATGGAGGCCAAGGATGGTACTGGATATAAAAACGTTCGGGAGATATGTGCTGATGTGAGGTTAGTCTTCAAAAATGCGATGAAATATAATGATGAGAGAAGTGATGTTCATGTTATGGCCAAAACTTTGCTGGCGAAATTTGAGGAGAAGTGGCTGCAGCTTCTTCCTAAAGTTACTGAAGAGGTATATCCCAACATGATGTGCTCTTTCTTGAACAGAGTGTAATATGATTTGGGGTTCAGTAATGTTGTTTGTTTGGTATATAGAGATAAACTAAAGCATCTTGTTTAACTATTTTTTTGCTGATTTATGACTTCAAAGCAATATACTTGCAGGAAAAAAGGCTAGAAGAGGAGGAGGCTGAAGCACAGTTAAAAATGCAGCTTGCTGAAGAGGCTGCTCGTGCCAAAATGGCTAGAGATTTAAGTAACGAGGTGTTTTAGAAATCAACCTTCTTATATGCATATGATTAACATTGAATGGAAGCCTTTGTAGATATAGTTTATTTCAACAACTAAACTTATAATGGACTCCGTTATGATCTCTTGTTTTCAGCTTTATGAGGTTGATATGCATTTGGAAGAACTCCGAGAAATGGTTGTTCAGAAGTGCAGGTTGTTCAGTAACATTGTATCTTAGTTTAATATGTTTTACATCTACACGTTGATGCAATGAAATAAAAATTTATTTGTAAAATCTGTATTATTGATGTGTGTATGCATGCTATGGCCATGTGTGAGTGCATGTGGATAGAAAGAGCGACTCTGTGTGTTTTTGTGCATGAACAGAGTTGCATATGAATGCTTCTCCAGCAACCATATCTTATCTTGAGAACATTGTTTCAGAAAAATGTCGACTGAAGAGAAGAGAAAACTTGGGGTAGCCCTTACCAGATTGTCGCCTGAGGATCTCACCAAGGCATTAGATATTGTTGCACAAAATAATCCAGGTTTCCAGGCTACCGCTGATGAGGTGGACCTTGACATTGATGCTCAGGTAATCATTTTCATTATTGATCATTCTCTAACTTCTCCTTTGTTCAGATTTCCTGTTCTTATACCTACATTGCTGGGTAACGAATTGTTGTTGACTGCGACAAATAATCTTTTGCAGACTGAGTCTACCTTGTGGAGGTTGAAGTTTTTTGTGAAGGATGCTATAGAAGTTCAAGGCAAGAGTTCAGCCAGCATGGGCGGCAACACCAATACCAACACTAATAACCACAACAGCGGCAACAAAACTAATAACAATCTCACCAATGCTACGAATAAGCGAAAAAGAGAGATTTCTGATGCTATCGTCAAAACTGCCAAGAAAAAGAATAAAAAGCCATCTCCTTGATCATGTCATGGGACTCATGCCATGGGAGAGCATTAGGTTGTATGTTTGGGAAAATTGTGAAGGCAATCATGTTATAGGTGCTGTTTCTCAATACAATAACCAAAGTCTGCCTCTGATGGCGGTGCTCTGCCATGTTTGCCAGATTTACAGCAAATTGTAGACTAGGAGATCGTCTTTAGCACACTAAGCTTAAATAGTCAAAATTAGTGTCTATCTAAGTAATTTATCTTTTTTGAGTCTTTATAATTTTCCTTTTGGCTTTTAAGTTGTCTAATCTAATTCCAATGTCGAAATTACAATTATTTCAAAATGTGAGGCCAGCTAACTTCAATAGTAGTAGAATGTGTAGCATGTTGATTTCGATATAATTTTTAACACGCAAATGAAGTTAAGATGAGCATGATAATGATGGAACCCTTGATCCTCATGGACGGATCACTACCAGCCTAGTCACTACCCGTTACCATTATGCTTTCCTCAAAGGCTATTTTACCCATTCTATCCTTATGGATTAGCTGTTTACCTTTTCTTATGTGGCAGCCTACAGGTTGGCCTTGACAAACTATTGTATACTTGACAAACTATTGTATAAAATGCTACTGCATCAATGAGAAGGGCATAATAGAACTTTGTCAATTACTTGTTTTGTCTGTTTCCTTTTCTCTGTTTTCAATACTTTGTATTGATACCTATCATTGGTATCAGAGCAGCCATGACAATGGGAAGTCTTGTGGCCAGCTCCTCCCCTTCCATCCCTGCCATCGAATTAGAGGTGGATTTACACCGCGAGCAGATTCTTGAGGTTCAGCAGACCCTCTCCTCTCTCATTGCTCAAAACGTTGCTCTCTAGGCTTCCTTTGGCAAGGCTCTCGAGACTCTTACTCGATAACAATCCTCCTTCCAACAAACACTTTTAGACGCTATTCATCGTCTTCCACCCTCCTCCCAACCCCTCCCACCCATCAACATCGCTCCCCTCGTCTCCTTCGGCTCCATTTGACTACCACCCCCTCCATCCTTCTCATCTTCCCCACCTTATCAACACACACCCCAAGTCTCTTCTCATGCTTCATCTTCTTCCCAACCCTTCCGTCCTTGCATCTTCCCCCCTCATACCACCCTTCCCTCCGCCATTTTTACCACACCACCCTCGTACACTAGCGCATATACTACCCAACCCCCTTAGAGCATCCACAGTGTGGGGTGTATATGGGGGTGTATGTTAAATATACACCCCGAGTCACCGGAATGGTCTCCAATGGTGAGATGTAAATGGATGTAAATATACATCACCACCATGAGGATGTAAAATAAAATGTATATTTACATCCATTTTTACATCTCTTGCAGGCGGGACCCACCCGAGAAAAGAGAAGAAAAATGAAGAAAAGTCAACATAAAAGGCTGGGACCCACGGCTAAACCCCCGAATTTACACCCCCCCATTGGAGCAAAAAACATATTTACACCCCCCGGAGGTGTAAAGGGGATGTAAAAGTGGCTTTACACCCCCGGATTTACACCCCCCCACTGTGGATGCTCTTATTCCCACATCCCCGTTACTCAGCTTGTTCCCCCACCTATGTTCACCTACAACCCCTCATACACTTCTCAACGCCTATACCAGACCACTGCTCCTCCTTCACCAAAAACCCCAAAAATCGAACTTTACCGTTTTACTGGAAAGAATCCCTACGCTTGGCTGACTACTACGGAGCACTACTTGGACCTCCATGAGATTCCCCTTCGTTTACAGGTTAAAGTTGCGGCCGAACACTTGATTGACGACGCCGCACTTTGGATGCGCTGGTTCGAGACTCAATTTCCGAATCCTTCTTGGACTTCGTTCTCAGAGGCCTTACTTGCTCACTTCGGTTATGGTGACTCCTTGGACTTTAACTCCGCTCTTTCCCACATACAACATACATGCACTCTCAATGATTATAATTTTGAAATTACGAAGCTTTCATGCCGCGCCCTTAACTGGTTTGATGAACAACTTAAAGGAGTTTATGTGAACAGCTTAACCACTAATCTAGGTGATAACGTTCTGATTCACCATCCGGCGAATCTCAATGCAGCCAAATGGTTGGCCCGCACTTTTGATAACCATCAGAAGTCGACATGCACCCAGCCTTGACCATTTCCTATGCGTTTCTCTTCTGGCTCAGGCTCTGACCCTCCACGGTTGCCACCGACCTCAGCGCTGCCATCTGTTACCTCTAGCCAACCACCCATTCGCAGGCTCACTGTCACGACCCGATTCGAAAATAAGGAATATTCCCGAATCATGGTGTGAGTCATACCATAGTCATAAGAATAAAATCCTACAACCATGGTATGATGAGAAATAGAGCCACAAAATAATACAAATTTACTTAACATCACAAAATCTAAGTCGCAGTAGCTTGTAGTTATACTAGGATTTTTAACAAACGGTTGACTACTTACAAATATTAATTACACAAATCAACAATAAAAGCCCAGCAGCTTAGTTGAATCCGCTTCCTCAAACTTCTTCTTTAATCCTGCACAATCTATTAGGGTATGAGCATTCTAATGCCCAGTAGAGTACCTTCAAACCCCTTAAAGTCAGTTATCACAGTTAATCAAAGTGTCATGCATCAAACAACACAAGATATACAAATTATGCAATCATACTAGATAGATAAATTTGCATATGCGGTGATGCCATGAACTCACTCCATTCTAATCCCACTAATTCATATCCTAGGGCAACAAGCCTGCATGTCCCATACTATGCGTTTTACCACTATGGCTCCGAATACCCTAAAATATGAACTAGCGCTCATCCGTCCCTTAACCCATTTTTCTTTTGTTTACGAATTTCTCAACTTTCACTTATCATTAGAGGCCCTGCTCCCATCACCCAAATATATTCAAGCTCTGCTCCCGTCACTTGAATATACTCCACATTTTATTCAGATATATCTAAAGCCTTCTCCCACCCCTTAGATATATCTCAAACGACACACACACACACACACTCCAAACACCACTGTCTTTATGATGCATATGTAATGCAGCACAAACATCATTTATCTCTGCAGAATAATAATATAGATAATAACAATAATATTCCATGCTTAATCACATGCATAATAACATTCATTCAACGTCAAATAATATCCACGGAGAAACATCAACAATAATATTCACATAACATCAAATAGTATTCACTGAGCAACACAACAATAATATTTATAGTACTATATATAATCACCAAGATCAAAAGTGACATAGCCCAATCATCGGGAAATCAGGAAACCCTACCTCAAGTCCAGCTAGCTTAATCTTGTGCGGTTTCGTCCTCGAAAATACGCAGAGTAGAACACCTGATTAAGATAAATTTACTGATTAAAATTTATTGGAAATAAGGAAACAAATTTGAGTGTCCTACTAGCGCACGTAGACCTAAAACCCCAAAATACACTTGACAAGTTGTTTGACCCGATTGTTACTCTCTTAACCTCACATCCAAGCAAGCATAGAACTAAGCGTTTAAGGAAAAACTAATCTATTCCCCTCTTATAATAGTTCTACTCTTTGGGATGTTTAAAATCAGATGGTTCGGCTTAAGACTCATAAAGAAAATTTAAAACATCAATTTAAAACTAAAATTTCAGTTTTGCTAAACATTTGGGTTGGAACACGTTAACTTTGAAAATTCACTAAATATTGAGTTTAAATCAAAATAATGTAAAACTTTCCATATCACAACTAGACATAGAAACGTTAAATATGTCAAAATTTGATAAAAATTAGGGTTAAGGAAGCATGTCAACATAGAAACCCAAAACAGACTAGGCTGCATAACGTTTTTTTTTTTCAGGTTTGTACACTTTATTTTGAAAAATCACCAAAATTACAATTTACAACCAAACTGGATAAAACTTTCCAGATCTGAAGAAAATACGAGAAAGTAAAACATACTAAAATTTCATGAAAATCCAAGTTTAGGAAGTTTTCAAACACTTACTTCAAAACAGGGTATGCAGCAGAATCAAAACAATTAAGCAGGATAGTCTCTACTTTGAAATTTCACAAAAAATCAATTTAAATTCAAATAGCACAAAACCAACTTTGAAATAACCCTTGAGATATTCATTTTGATGTACCAAAATCCCAAAATTAAATTGGAACAAAATCACAACGAAATAATCTAGAACTTCACAAAAACACACTTTGAAAGATATATATACTTGAGTCATTCTAACCAACACTTGGTTTAAAACTAGTACTCAAAGAGACAATAAAAAGATGAGCTTCAAGCCTTCAAAGAACCATTTACTTGAGATGATAGTGACTAATTTGAGCAATTGAATGATAAGAAACAAGCCATTGGAGAGAAAGTACACATATCTATAACAAGAGATTCAACATAATCAATTGAACAAGTTTTGTTCATACCAATTTTTAGAGAGTTATAATGGTTACGTTTGGATGATCTTTGGATATGTTATAAAGAGGAGAATTTGGAGTAACTATCATGAAGAAACCATAGTGTTTTGAGCTTTTGATATGAGTGTTTTGGACTGAGAACGAGGGAAGGAACCAAGGTTGAAGACTATAAACAAGTTCCACTCTAAATGTTCCCAAGGTGGATATAGAAGCCCGATCAATCTGAAATTTTGATATGTCATAATAGACAGCATTTCAAACAACTTTGATGAAGGAACCAAAGTCATTTGAGTACATGAAGTCACAGAAACAAACTGAAACCGAGCATACTGCTGTGAAATCAGGAAATGATAAACTTATTGTGATCATACCAACGTTTCAGAGCCTATACTAATTGGATTGAGCTGAAATTTGAGCATGTTATAGGAATCATGGAAATGAACAACTTTTATGAAGGAAGTTTTCTCATTTGAGCTTCCGAAATATGAGTTCTCAGCAGCTTCAAGAAAGTGACGAATTTTGGATTTTGAAGAGGAACAAAAGAAAAATGAGGATGAAGATAAGTGAATGAGGAAGAAAGGATGATACAATGAATGATGAAGATAAGAGTAAATTTATGATTGAAAAGCCTTAGGCTAGGTGAGTCATCCATTTAGAAGAGGGTGATACAATGAATGGGAAGAAGAGGATGAGAAAGAATCTTAGGCTAGACTAGGTGACTCACCCCCATAGGTTTACAACTCATCCAAAATCAGATTTTTTGAAGACAAAGTGGGGGGGAGGGGGGGGGGGGGGGGGGGGGGAGAAGAATGAAGGAGGGAAGAAATGCTTGGCTTACACGTTGCCTCCTTCCTTTTTTCTCCAAGGGTACTTTGGTAATCTATCACACATAGGGGTGTTTTGGTCATTTTTGTCCAACTTCAAATTAAACATACTTAATTTAATAATCTCAATCCAAAATCACTTGATACCCATAATCATTCTCCACAATTATATTATTTTTCACTAAAATATGAAAATCCACCTTAAATTTTTCGGGGTATTACACTCACTTAGTCAGAGGTTCAGGACCGACGTGAAAAAAATCTCTACTTCAACTATGATGAACTTTTCCGGGCCGGTCATCGCTGCAAACGACCTTAACTTCTAATGATTGACGCAGATTGGGACGTTTTTTACGAATCATTTGAAGAGGCCATTACCCATGAAGTCGTACATGGCATACCCATGATTATCCCCTGCCACGAGGAGTCTGAAACTTCTCTCAACATCCACGTGCTCACAGGCTCTCCTTGTACAAGTACAATGCGCCTTCAGGGATCTATTGGCAAATTGGGCCTCACGGTTTTCATCGATACGGGTGTTGCGTAAATACAGCTGCACCAAAATGGATTAAGCTGCATCCTCAACTTGTGATACTCGCAAGTGCACGAGCCGTTCGGTAGTATAGCGTATGTAAGTGCGAGGTCGATCCCACGAGGATTGGTGATTGAATGATTCAATTCATTTTCCCTACACAAAACAGAAATGAAAAAGAAGGGAAATAAATAAAACAAGGAAGAAAGAAAATAACTAACTCAAGCAGATAAGTTCCCAAGTTCAATTAGATTAACGGATTGATTCTAGCTAAAGTATGATTAAGCCATGGTGTTTGGTCATAACCTTGTGTTCCTAATTCCCTAATTTGATCATTTGTTGTCTAACCTAAAATTAAGCATTAGGAACCCATTAAGCATAGAAGAACAATTTAAACAACCAAGCATGTATCTAATCCCTGTTGTCGAATGTCCATACATACTCTTCCTATTCATAGTTCAATTCGAATTAAAGCATGGTGTATACTCTTAATTCAAACCAAGATAGCTAACATGCAAGCCTAAATGGTGATCAATCATTCAAACTAGCATATTAACTTATAAGCATAATGAATAAGAACATGAACCATAATTGAAACTTGGAAACTAATCAAACTTGAAACTAAAGAAAAGAATTTACATAATGAAAAGTTAAGTGGAACTAAGAAAACTTAAGAAGAATTTCAGCACAAATATTTCATTACAACAATTGAAAACTAGAAAATGAAACTAAGAGAATTTGAGGGAGAGAAGGGAAGGGAGCTCTAGAGAAGTGTTTGAGAGCTCCCCCCCTTGGGGTGTGTTTACAAGCTTGGGAAACCTCACTATATATAGGCCTAAGGAAGCTGAAAATCTGAATTAAGTATGGCTAATGCATACAACACTTGTTTTATAAAATCTGAAATGGTTGATGCACTTCACTAATGCATACAACACTTCCATTATAAAATCTGAAATGGTTGATGCACTTCACTAATAAATCCCACCAGCAGCCCTAGCTCATCTTCATGTCACCATGACCAAGCTTCCAACCAGAAATAATAGCTCATCCTGAGGTCAGCATGACCAGCAACTTCAAGGGCTTACGAATTGGGCTTCCCTTAAGCAAATTAAGACTTTAAGCACTCAAACTTGAAGTTCAGAATGTCTTCTTTCCAGCCATATATCATTTGGGCCAATCCAAGGTCTGAGGAGGAAGTTAAGGCCAAAACAAATTGCTAACTCATTTTGCGCGCTGATAAAATCCATCCTGAGCATGGCTCTGTGTTTGCTAGGTAACAGACTCCAAAATTATCCAATGGGGCTGAATTTCGGATATGTTATAGTATACACCCATTGGAACAACTTTCATGAAGAATGTGGCCTCATCCGAGCTATGTAGGTTGCTGAAACAAAGCTTGCAATATGACCTACGAAACTGGGCTGGCAGGGGACTGTAGCCAAAATTGAGTTTGTCTTTAAGCTCTTCATCCATTCATCCAAATTAGGCCCTAACATGCATGGATTGCATCATTTACTATCCAAAGCCATCATTATTACCTAAAGCTCAATGAACTGAAAGATAAACACAAAAAGGATTAAAAGCACAAGTTTAACTAAAAAACATAACCAAATCATAAGCTAGAAGGGTACAAAATGATATACAATTATGAACCGATCAAATACCCCCAAACCTAGATTTTGCTAGTCCTCGAGCAAAACAACACAAAACAAAGTTAAAAACAAAACAAGAAGTTAACTAGACCACTTTCGTAGGTAACTCGATTGCATTGAGCGAATGCAACAAGCCTTTAAACCTCTAGGCATCCCTAGTAGGAGGAGTTGTGTCTCCTGAGGGTTTAACAGTTACGATACCCACAAACGTTTTTCTAACTCTACAAAACAAAATGGTTAGAAAACTTATTAGATTTGTTAGTTCTTAAGCAAAACCAAAACAAAAAAACAAACATAAAAATAAAAACAAAACACAAAACACAAAAAACAAAAAAAATCAAAATCAAAATAAAAACTCAAAACAATCTTTCCGAACATTTTGTGAAGAGAAATGACTCATGCACATGACTTAAACGTTTTGACAATAAAAGCTCAATTTTAGACATTATTCACAAAGCGGCAAAGTTCAAAACATAATATGCTCAAAGTGTAGTAGTGTGATAGCCAAATGCAACAAATTCCCCAATCTTAGTTTCCACACAATTTCAAAAATCATACCAAGCACAAATGCAACTTCAAATCTCACCAAAGTTGTCCTCTCACAAATGAATCACTCAGAAGAGGGCTACAATGCAACACTCAGTTATAGACATGGGATTAGAGTTAAACCATAAAGGAGTTAACTCAAAATAGGAAGATGAAGAACTTGCATTAATATGATCTCAAGAAGGATGCCAAACACTTAAAAGTAATAAAATGCATGCAATTCAACCACATGACATTTAAGATCAATTTAGGTCTTTAGCATAGGTTGTAATGGGGCCAAGGGTGTAAGGTGAGTAAGAAATGAAGGGTATGGATAAAACAAAGTCCAAGAAACTCAAAATATAAGAGCATAAAACAATTGTTTACAAGACTTCGAATCATCACGATTAGATTTTTTCTTTTACACGATCAAAACTCCTTATACCTTCATTTACAATTATTCATACTCCTTTCCTTGAATTGAACAAACACCAATTTATTTAGAAGGCCCAAAAATGAAACCCAAAAATGAAATTTCATTCAACCACCATTTAATCATAACTTTTTTCTTTTCTTTTCTTTCACCAATTGTGTGATTTTCTTTTTTTTCTTTTTTTCTTCTATGTAATATCCCTTCCCAAACTTAGCATGAAAAACACATCCGAATTAGAGCTCATGAGTTCCTTAGAAAGGTAAATATTTGTTTTTCGGGCTAAGGCGAGGAAATATAATTGGTAAAATGAAAGAAAAGGTTTACATGTAGGCTCAAAATGGTTAACAATGGAAAATCATGCTTAAGCATGCATAAGGTTAGCTTGAAAGGCACAAACGATCCAAAGAAGGCCTTAATATCATTTCTTTAAATGTCATAAAATCAAATTGCATAAGAATGAATGACTTTTAAGTGTTCAACCAAATCAATGAATAATGAGATCAAACAACAACTTTGATGACAAGAAAATAAGAGTATGTGTATAACACTCATGAAATGAAGCACAAGGCTCAAAAGCTCACTTTATATAGTTGGTTAAATAAGTCTAATTTATGATTCATACAATTCTTTAGATCATGCAAATCCTTCAATTGGAAAATTATGAAACAAATGGCAAGTGCAAAGAAGGTTTCGAACATGTCATGCTAGAACGATGCCAAATTAATTAATTAATTAATTATTATTTTTTACAATAAAAATTTACAAGGAAAAAAATAAATAATAAATAAAATTCAATTTTTTATTTAAGTCATGCAACATTTATCACAATCTCATCAAATGTGTTCGGAAAGTGACTCAAAATCAAAATCAAAATCAAAATAAAAGCAAGACTTAACAAAATAAAAAAATAAAAACAAGCAAATAAAAAAAAATTTAAATTAAATTAAGGAAAAACCAATTTTACATGCTAAACTCCAATACCCCCAAACCTAGAAATGAACATTGTCCTCAATGTTTAAAAATTAGGAACAAGCAATGTCATAACAAGAAATGAAAGGTACTAAAGTAAATATAAACCACAAAAAAAAAATAAAAAAAATAAAAAAAAAATAAAAAAATTACAAAAATAAAAATTACAAAACAAACAAACAAATAACCAAAAAAAAAAAAAAAAGAAACAGTAAAACACTCGAAACAGAAAGCCCTAAACAGACAAAACAGTAAGCCCTAAACAGACAGTCTTACGCAAACCAAAACCCAAACAATTGAAAGCCCAACCCAAAAGAAAGTTAACCCACCTTGAAACCTAACAACGGTGAAAACCTAACCCACAATGAAATCTGAAGCCCACACGTTTGTTATTATTATTATTATTATTTTTTTTAAATAAAATGAAACTTGAATTGGGAGCGCAAAGGCGGGATTTCTGAAAAGAAAGTGTGTGGTCCCTGATGCCTTGGTTCCTGGGAAGTCACGGGTGAAAGGGGTGAGGGACGTGTCGCCGCGCAGAAGCAGCTGTCACATCCCCCAAGCCAGAATTATTGGCTTCTTGGGTGAAGCGGGACGACTTTTTCACTAGAAGGTGGTGAAAGGTGAAAATGCAATTAAGGGGGGTTGGGAAACGGGTGCGGCGACATATAGAGATAAGCCGTAAGGGCCGCACAGAACTCAGAACCGCAACGGCTAGGGTTTAGCAGACTAAGTCTATAAAAGGTAAAAAGAAAGGGTAAAAAAAACACAAACTCAGAAACACACAAAAGAGAAAAGAAAGAAAGAAGAAAAGAGAGTGAGAAATCAAATGGCCTCTAACTACCCATTTTCGTTGGATCTCAACCTAGCTCCACCGACTCAGACACGAGGCCAAGCAGCGGCACCAGTATGGATGCCCTACTTTGCTTCCGCACGGGGGCCTGTGACAGTAACTGACTCAATACTCCTGGACAACGATGTTGCCATTGGAGTGGCTAGAAATTTAGTGACTCCTAAAGATATACGTGTTCTGGGGACAAGGGATGACAACCGGGTCGTGAGCGATGCCCTGGCACTGAGCGTGCAGAGTACAGCAACAGTCGCAAGTTTGGGTCATCGCCTACTTGCGAAGTCCCATGAGGTAGAGGTGCTGAAAGGTCAGTTGGCGGCGGAGCGAAGTATGGTTGAGGAGTGTCAGACTGCTATAAAAAGCTTGAAAAGGGAGAGGTCAAGGATAGTGGAGGTGAATCGACACCAGCTAGAAGTATTGCGGGACGAGAATAGAAACCTATCAAAGATGGTAGAGTTGTACTCTCGCGACATGCGAAAACAGCTGGAAGACCTAGACCGACCGGGTAAACGCAAACAAGCAGATCGCGAGAGTAGTTACGCTCAAGCTAAGATTGCGATCTTTGGGAGCCCAAGTGATGAGCCCCAAGAAGCTGTGCGTGAAGCCCCGGAAGAGGACAGCCAGAGGGCCAAACTCAAAGCTCCAATGGTCGAGACACCAAGCACCGAGAAGAAATGATTTCCTACTGCATTATTGTTGTTTTTATTTTATTTTGTTGTTTTTGTATTTTTGTTATTTTGTTTCGGAAATAAAAGAGTAAGGTTGCAGAAAGAAAAAGAAAAAGAAAAAGAAAACAAAGACGACAAACGGAAAAGAAAACACATTTCCCTAACTAAAATAAGATAAAGATGATAGCCGAAAGGGAAAAGCAAAAACACAAAGCTCTAGAAAATGAAAGTAACGGGCAAAAACATTAAACACCAGAAAACACGGAAAAAAGAAAAGTAAAGTAAAAGTAAAGGTGCTCCCCCTTGAAGCGATTAGGTCGAGCATGCCCGGGAAATCCGAAATGGTGTTGGCTCTCTCTCATCAGCATATGTCTATTTAAACCACACCTCTGCAAGCGGATGATACCCAGCATTTCTTCCTGCAAACTCAAGGAAAAACATCAAAAAATCCAGAAACAAAAAAAATGGCATCCTCATGCACTCACCTTGATGATCTCAACCTTGAACTCTCACTTGCACCACCGAATGCCCAGACAAGGGCTCCTCCAACTCCTGTCTTCCCAAACTCCACATATCATCACGGCACGGCCTCAAACTTTGCTGAGGCAATACCGAACTTTTCTGAGGCACTGTCGAACAGAGCAGTGCGGCTAGGAGGCATGATTAGCAGCAAGCTCACTCCGACAGATCATCTGCATGTGGCACAGAGGTCTGATAAGGCAGCGGTAGAGGAGTCCCACAATTTGACTGTGCTCCACGCGGTCTCCGCTACCAATTTGGGCATGCGATTACTGGCGAGGACAAGGGAGTGTGCCGCGATGAGCGAGGAAATAGCTTCCTTGAAGGCTATGGTGGCGGACTTGCAGAAGCGGCTCTACTGTGCCAATCAGCACGTGGAAGCACTGCAGAGAAAAAATGAGGACCATGTGGAGCTGCTGCAGATTCTACAAGTGCGAGAAAATAGAGGCAAGCCATGATGATGATGGAGATGAAGAAGATGAAGAAGATGATGAAGAAGATGATGATGATGTTGTTTTTTATTTTTATTGTTTTTTTTTTTTTTGTTTTGTTTTGTTTTGTTTTTTTTGTTTTTTTTTTTTTTTTATGCAATGTTTGAATTGAAATAAAGTTTGTTTTTAACACTCAAAGAAAAAAAAACTAACTAACCATACCACGTAAATAAATACATAAACTAACTTAACAAAACAAAAACAAAAACAAAGACTTAACAGAAAAGAAAACAAAGAAAATAAAAATAAAAATAAAAAAAAACTTAATTTAAAAACACACGAATATACAAGCAACTCATGGATGACCAGTTAAGGGCCTCAGAAAACACAGCCAGGGGATCCGGGAAGGTTGGAGGGGTCACAATGGTCCCGCTTAAAACCCAAACTTCTTAGACACCGAAGGTGTCGCCTAAAGAACTCCTAGACACTGTATTAACGGAAGTGCTCACTGGGGTTACCATAAGTCAGCTCATATGAAAAATCTTTTTTTAAAAATTTTTAAGATAGAAAAAAAACAAATTAAGATAAAATGAAACAACAAACCATAAACAAAAATGAACTAAGTACTGTAAACAAATTCAAACAAACAACATAAATTGTTGTACTAAAAGAAACAAACCAAGAAACCAAAGAAAAACACAAACAGCACTTTCTATCACCTATTTATCACCTTTTGGACAGATTCGTTTCTATGTTTTTCAGCTTCGACCTCTGTTCAGTTTTTAGGCTATAACTTTCTAACCGTAAGTCCAAATTTTACGTTCTTTATATGGTTGGATTCAGCATAGAAAAACAAAGAACTCAACGCGGACCAAAAGGCAAAACCAACTACGAAAATAAACAGAATTCAAAGAAAATAAAGGATTGAAATGCTCCCCCTTGAAGCGATTAGGTCGAGCGTGATGCATTTGGAGGTCGCGACTTCTCCCACTACTCCACACTTCCCATTCTTATGATTGAGGTTGCCATCTCTCTCCATTTTTATTAAGCTGTCATAAATTGCTTAAAACAAATATAGAAAACTTGAAACATAGTTAAAAGATTAGGAAATAAAAACTAAAATGAAAAGGAAAATCAACACACGTCCAATTTCATGCTTCAAAGTAACAAGCACCAATGGGTTGTGTAAGCTGGGACTTAAACCCAGTTCTCTTGCTTGTTGGGCAATTGTCCTTTTCTGTTGGACTACAAACACAACTTGTCCATTAACATCATTAACTTTAAAACTTGAAATTGTCCAGTTAAGAAAAAAAAAAATAAAGTAGGAAAGCCAAATAGAATCAAACAATGTTACCGATCCCCGGCAACGGCGCCAAAAACTTGTTGCGTAAATACAGCTGCACCAAAATGGATTAAGCTGCATCCTCAACTTGTGATACTCGCAAGTGCACGAGCCGTTCGGTAGTATAGCGTATGTAAGTGCGAGGTCGATCCCACGAGGATTGGTGATTGAATGATTCAATTCATTTTCCCTACACAAAACAGAAATGAAAAAGAAGGGAAATAAATAAAACAAGGAAGAAAGAAAATAACTAACTCAAGCAGATAAGTTCCCAAGTTCAATTAGATTAACGGATTGATTCTAGCTAAAGTATGATTAAGCCATGGTGTTTGGTCATAACCTTGTGTTCCTAATTCCCTAATTTGATCATTTGTTGTCTAACCTAAAATTAAGCATTAGGAACCCATTAAGCATAGAAGAACAATTTAAACAACCAAGCATGTATCTAATCCCTGTTGTCGAATGTCCATACATACTCTTCCTATTCATAGTTCAATTCGAATTAAAGCATGGTGTATACTCTTAATTCAAACCAAGATAGCTAACATGCAAGCCTAAATGGTGATCAATCATTCAAACTAGCATATTAACTTATAAGCATAATGAATAAGAACATGAACCATAATTGAAACTTGGAAACTAATCAAACTTGAAACTAAAGAAAAGAATTTACATAATGAAAAGTTAAGTGGAACTAAGAAAACTTAAGAAGAATTTCAGCACAAATATTTCATTACAACAATTGAAAACTAGAAAATGAAACTAAGAGAATTTGAGGGAGAGAAGGGAAGGGAGCTCTAGAGAAGTGTTTGAGAGCTCCCCCCCTTGGGGTGTGTTTACAAGCTTGGGAAACCTCACTATATATAGGCCTAAGGAAGCTGAAAATCTGAATTAAGTATGGCTAATGCATACAACACTTGTTTTATAAAATCTGAAATGGTTGATGCACTTCACTAATGCATACAACACTTCCATTATAAAATCTGAAATGGTTGATGCACTTCACTAATAAATCCCACCAGCAGCCCTAGCTCATCTTCATGTCACCATGACCAAGCTTCCAACCAGAAATAATAGCTCATCCTGAGGTCAGCATGACCAGCAACTTCAAGGGCTTACGAATTGGGCTTCCCTTAAGCAAATTAAGACTTTAAGCACTCAAACTTGAAGTTCAGAATGTCTTCTTTCCAGCCATATATCATTTGGGCCAATCCAAGGTCTGAGGAGGAAGTTAAGGCCAAAACAAATTGCTAACTCATTTTGCGCGCTGATAAAATCCATCCTGAGCATGGCTCTGTGTTTGCTAGGTAACAGACTCCAAAATTATCCAATGGGGCTGAATTTCGGATATGTTATAGTATACACCCATTGGAACAACTTTCATGAAGAATGTGGCCTCATCCGAGCTATGTAGGTTGCTGAAACAAAGCTTGCAATATGACCTACGAAACTGGGCTGGCAGGGGACTGTAGCCAAAATTGAGTTTGTCTTTAAGCTCTTCATCCATTCATCCAAATTAGGCCCTAACATGCATGGATTGCATCATTTACTATCCAAAGCCATCATTATTACCTAAAGCTCAAT
This sequence comes from Prunus avium, assembly GCF_965620075.1. NCBI lineage: Eukaryota > Viridiplantae > Streptophyta > Magnoliopsida > Rosales > Rosaceae > Prunus > Prunus avium. The sequence continues at coordinate 37,872,063 of NC_142285.1, read as the reverse complement.
GAACTGAAAGATAAACACAAAAAGGATTAAAAGCACAAGTTTAACTAAAAAACATAACCAAATCATAAGCTAGAAGGGTACAAAATGATATACAATTATGAACCGATCAACGGGCTCCACCCACGCTTTGTTAAACCCACATATCACCAAGAGATTGGGCCTCACTGTTGACTCTTCTCACCCACCCAAGCGGATCCAAGTTGCCAATAATGATATCATTGAAACCAAGGGCTTCGTTTCTCAAGTCCAGGTATCTCTACAGGATTATACCCTTGTTACTGATTGCTATTTACATGCCGTCTCTGGATGTGATCTTATTCTGGGTGCCATTTGGCTCGATACATTGGGCTTTATTGGGTGGAATTTTAAGAAAAAGATCATGGTTTTCAAAGTGGGTGGCGAGATCCATAGGTTGGTGGGCCAAACCAAAATTGAGGCCTCCTTGGTGGATTGCCATGTGATGACCCAGCTACTAGCTCAGGAAAAACTTGGTGTTCTCGCTTAATTGGTCTTCGCGGTAGTTCAACCCCTCTTATTACAGTGCGGCAGCTCAACCCCTTTTATCACAGTATGCTGATCTCTTCACTGCACCGGCTGGCCTTCCTTCTCCTCGTAGAATTGACCATCGAATTCCCATGGTGCACGGTACTCTGCCAATGAATGTTCGATCGTATTGCTATCCCCATTTCCAAAAAATGGAAATTGAAGCTTTGGTATGAGAAATGCTCCAGGCTGGCGTTGTACAACCTAGTTGCAGCCCTTATTCCTCTCATGTCCTTCTTGTAAAAAAAAAAAAAAAAAAAAAAAATGGCTCATGGCATCTCTGTGTCTGAAGCATGCAACTATTAAAGATTAGTTCCCAATTCCCGTCGTCGACGAACTTTTGGATGAACTTCATGTCGCTATAGTTTTCTCTAAATTGGATTTGCGATCGGGTTGTCACCAAATCCAAATGCATTTAAATGATGTTCCAAAGATTGCCTTTCGCACACACGAGGGCCATTACGAGTTCCTCCTAATGCTTTTCAGCCTCTCCAATGCGCAGTTGACTTTTCAATCATTGATGAACGATATTTTTTTGCCCTTCCTTCGCCAACTCGTCCTGGTATTTGACACATTTAACTGCAGTCTTCTCTGTCTTGCGTGCCTAAAGTTGAAGCTTTCCAAGTGTGAGTTTGCTCAACCTTCCATGAGCTATTTAGGCCACATGGTCTCCGATGTAGGTGTCGCGGTCAACCCCCAAAAGATTCGTTGCATTCAAGATTGGCCCCAACCCAAGACCCTCATAGCCTTGCGCGGCTTCCTTGGCATCACAGGTTATTATCGAAAATTTGTCCGTCATTATGGCCTTATCGCTAAACCCCTCATAGATATGTTGAAGCATGATGGTTCTTCCTGGTCTCCAAGCTTTGTCCAGGCGTTTACCTCTCTCAAGCAAGCCCTGGCCACAACCCCAACCATTTGTTTTGGAATGCGATGCTTTTAACATGGGCAATGGTGCTATCCTGTCCCAAAACCATCACCCCATCGCTTATCTCAACAAGCCCCTTTCTTTGCGGAATAAATCTGTATCCACATACGAAAAGGAAATGTTGGCCATCCTTTTTGCGGTGGAGAAATTACGGCCGTACCTTGTCGGATCCCACTTCAAAATCATCACCGACCACAAAACATTTCGCCACCTTCATGATCAACATATTACCACACCTGCACAGCACAAATGGCTCGCCAAGTTGCTTGGCAACAATTTCACCTTTGAATACAGAGTTGGGAGTCTGAATAAGCTGCTAACGCTCTGTCTCGTCAGTCCGAAGATGTTTCTCTTCTTGCAAGCCCTCTATACTTCTGATCCTAATACGATTGCCATTCTTCATGCTATTAGTACCAACACCATGTTGCCTGCTGGCTTCTCTTTTCAGAATAAGCTCTTTTTGTATCGAAATCGCATCTTTGTGCCACACATGTAAGATTGGCATCTCAAGATTCTCACAAAATTTTACTCCTCCTATGACATGCCACTCCAGGTTTCTACACACCTACAAACATATTACTCGTTTGTTTTTATGGCTTGGAATTAAACGAGACATCAAACTCTTTGTCGCCTCTTGTGATGTCTGCCAACGAAAAAACTATGAAGCTATGAGACCTCCTGGTCTCTTACAACCTCTTCCCATTCCTCAAGGTGTATGGCAGGACATTGCCCTTGATTTCATTGAGGGTCTCCCCAAATCTGTTGGCAAGAATGTCGTATTAGTCGTTGTTGATCGATTAACAAAATATGGCCATTTTGTTCCTCTCACTCATCCCTTTACAGTTGCAAAAATTTCTGACATCCTCATCAAGGAGATATTTCGGCTCCATGGCATGCCGAAAACTATTGTAAGTGATCATGATACCGTGTTCATTTCCAATTTTTGGGACTCTTTCTTCACAACTCAAGGAACGCAACTGTGCCATATCTCCTCCTATCATCCAGTGATGGTCAGACTGAAGTTCTTAATCATACGGTGGAACATTACTTACGTTGTTTCGTCGACAACAAACCCTCCACTTGGGTCCATTGGCTCCCTTGGGCTGAGTGGTGGTACAACACCACGTTTCAAGCTGCCATCAAAATGAGTCCTTATGAAGCTCTTTACGGTGTTCCTCATCCAACCATCCACCAATACCTTCAAGGCACAAGCTTGGTTCAAGCAGTTGACCAAACCTCGCAGCAGCGTGACCACCTCCTAGCTTCCCTTTGCACCAACATGCACCAAGCTTAGAACTGCATGAAGCTCTATGCTGATCGACACTGCACCCAGGGCGAATTCAATACTGGTGATAGGGTTTATTTGTGCATTCAACCTTACCGCCAGACCTCCGTTGCTGCCACAAAAAATTTCAAGTTATCCCCCAAATATTATGGCCCATATCAGGTAGAAGCACGCATTGGCAAAACTGATTATTGCCTCCGCTTACCACCTTCCGCCAAAATTCACCATGTCTTCCTTGTATCACTCTTAAAGCTCAAATTAGGCCAGCACATTCTTCCCTCCCCTGATCTTCCACCTACCATTGTCGGCATTGAATTCCAATGGTTGCCTGAATCAGTCCTTGACCGTCGTCTCATAAAACAAAACAATTCTCCAATTGTTCAATGGCTAATCAAATGGGTTGGTCTACCTAAGGCCGACGCCACCTAGGAAGTCGCTGATGACATACTGGCTTGCTTTCCCTCCTTTGTCGCATGAGGTCATGCTTTCCTCAAAGGCTACTTTAGCCATTCTATCCGTATGGATTAGCTGTTTACCTTTTCTTACGTGGCAGCCTTCAGGCTGGCCCTAACAAAATCTTGTATAAAATGCTACTGCATCAATGAGAAAGGCAGAATAGAACTTCGCCAATTACTTATTTTGTCTATTTCCTTTCCTCTGTTTTCAATTCTCTGTACTGGTACCTATCAGATAAACACTAAGGGCTAGTTTGGGAGTGATTCTAGATAGGTCATTTGAATACTCTCTAGATCTACTTACAAAGTATTGAACCATGCCTAATTTAGGTATATGTTATCTACAGTGTGTGTGTGTGTGTGACCTAAGGTGTCAAGTGCAGCGACATATTGACTGTGTTATTATTCCAAAGAAAACAACGGATGGCAATCTACTAGTTCGGCCTCTCTTCTACTGTGAAATGTGTCGTCTCAAATGTGCGGATCCATAGATCTACTATCTTCGGTGAAATAGTTGCTTCAAATTTTCTAATTGGTGGGTAATGTCTGTCTTTCTGTCTGTCTGTCTATCTGTCTCTCTCTCTCTCTCTCTCTCTCTCTCTCTCTCTCTCTCTCTCTCTCTCTCTCTCTCTCTCTCTCTCTCTCTCTCTCACACACACACACACACACACACACACACTAAAGCTGAATTTGTCTAGAATTATAGTTTTCTTTGCATATCAGTACAACACACATTTTCTTTTCTTGCACATTGGCTGAATTATAGATAACACTAAAATTTTTGAGAAAACATATTACAAGATGATGGTTCAAATGAAAGCGCTTTGCGACGACTACTTTTCCATTGATGGTAAGCATTTTTTCTCTGTTGCTTACGCCAAGTACCACTGCTACGGATGATGCAGACCCCAAAATCAGATTTGCATGTAGAGGAATTTGGTGGGGCTATACCTTTTGGATGTCGATGCTCTCAACAAGAATGGAAAAGGTCCTGCAATGAGAAAGGGATCTTTAATTAGAGAACAAATAAAACAACTAAAATTATAATTGAATATTTTTGAACATAGACATATAATTAAAAATAAACACATAATTTTTTTGTCAATATATACCACATACTTACCGGGTAAAGAAGTCAACTATCTCTATTTCTGAGATATGAAAACGAAAGTTCAGATAAATGGTTCTAGCATGTTGAGCTATGATATCGTCCCTAGCCCGTTTCTGGTTCCTGTTACCTCGAATATGAACTCCATCAATGTTAATGCATACTTCCCTTTGTCCATTGAGAAACACTTCCACAAAGTTTGCGAACTGAAAAGTCACCCTGGCATATAAAGGTTCGTACCCAATTCGAACCTTATGCATCTCTATAGCAGTAATGTGGTGAGTCCCACCATTAAATCTGTAGTGATTGAAAAAAGGATGAGTAATCACATAACTAAAAGTAAACACAATTCGCATATACTCTAAAAATCAACAATACAAATCTCATTAATTATTGAGCTCACCCTATTAAGACTCTTAGTGAGAAACATAATCTACACATGTTATTAATATACAAAAGAAAACTAAAAAAAATATTAAGAAAAATCAAATACCTTGAAACTAAAAAATTCTTAGGAATCATCTAAAAAAAAATCAAATACCTTGAAAGATAAACATGTAGAAAATTTGAGCAATCACACAACTTTCAATATTAGGATAATTTGCATACCAAAATCGGCAATACAAATTGTTTGTACAATATCTGGCCAAGCACTCCCAAGCCACTCCAAGTAAGGGGAAGGGAGTCCCACATCGACAAAACATAAGAAAAGGGGACTCCCCTTCACTTATAAAAGGAGACATCTCTCCTTCAAGGAGAGGGAGAGCTTGGCGGGTTGTTGGGGCTCTTTATGGCTTACTGGGCCCCTATGGGCTGACCTAAGAGTCCATTTGCTGGCTCACAAATGCTTAGTTTTCAGCTAGATCCTTTGGCCTTTAGCTTTTAGCCTTCGACATTCTTCCTCTTCTCTTTGGGTCTAACCCCATGTACAATGTATACACACATTATTATAACGAGAACATACTTCTCCGGCAGATGTAGCCCATTATTCGGGTGAACAACGTATATCTGTCTTTTGCATGTATGTCTATTTGCCTGTCGAATGCTCTCACATATTGAGGGTCTTCACCTTCAACATCCACTTCATCTTTAAGTTGGTCTCATTACTACCCGTCTAGTTTTTAACACCAACACAAATCTTCTCATTTATTGAGCTTACCTTATTAAGACTCTTTGCGAGAAACATAAAACTCAAGAAAAATCAAATACCTTGAAAGAAAGTCATGAAAAAGTTGTTCTTGAATTGAGTAACCTCTTGAGAAGGTTATGAATATGGTGGAATTCTGATTGGGCAAGAAACCTGATATGGTCTGTAATGGAGCAAGGACAGTGTTCAAGTCTAAGTTGTGTCCAACCCGAACAATCTAATTGAACGCTAACGATGGTAAGACTCCCACAGCTGCATTTTGACGTATGTAAAAAACATTCAAAGGAACCTATATACTCATATGTGGAATGGATGTGTTTAGAGCCATAACAGGAACAAAAGCATTTTGGTTTGTGTTTGCATAATTGTATGGCACGAAGAAGATTTGATTTGGGTTTGGGTCACCACATATACTTCTCGAAATGGGAGAACCTTGAAAAAATAGAGGATTGGGTTTGAGGTGAGCATAGACATTTCTTTTAGGTTTGGTGAAATGGGTAAACCTTGAAAGAACAGAGGAAATAGAGGCATGATAGGTTCTTCTGTTTGGTTGTTTGATTGCATCACTAAGGTACCGTTTGAGTTTGGGGCGATGATAGAACCTTGAAAAAAGAGGCATTGGGTTTGGGGCTAGCAGAGGCATTTCTTCTGGGTTTGGAGAAATTTGTAAACCTTGAAAGAACTGAGGAAATAGAGGCACAATATGTTCTTCTGTTGAGTTGTTTGATGGCATAACTAAGGCACTGTTTGGGTTTGGGGCGATCACAGAACCTTGAAAAAACAGAGGCATTGAGTTTGGGGCGAGCATAGGCATTTCTTCTAGGTTTGGTGATGTTTGTACAATATTTGGCTAAGCATTTCCAAGCCACTCCAAGCAAAGGGAAGAGAGTCCCACAACAACAAAAGACAAGAAGATGAGACTCCTCCTTAGTTATAAAAAGAGACATCTCTCCTTCAAGAAGGGGGGAGAGCTTGGCTGGATGTTAGGACTTTATATGGCTCACTGGGCCGCTATAGGCTGACCCAAGAGCCCATTTGCTGCCTACAGATCTTTAGTCTTCAGCCAGATCCTTCGGCCTTCAACATTCTTCCTCTTCTCTTTGGGTCTAACCCCATGTAAAATGTATACACACATTATTATAATGAGAACATTCTTCTCCATGGATGTAGCCTATTATTCGGGTGAACCACGTACATCTGTCTTCTGCATGTATGTCTATTTGCCGGCCGAATGCTCTCACATATTGAGAGTCTTCATCTTTAAGTTGGTCTCATTACTACTCGTCTAGTTTTTAGCACCAACATTAAGACTATTTACGAGAAATAGAAAACTCAAGAAAAATAAAATACCTTGAAAGAAAGTCACGAAGAAGATGTTCTGGAATTGAGTAACCTCTTGAGAAGGTTATGAATATTGTGGAATTTTGATTGGACAAGAAACTTGATATGGTCTCTAACGACGCAATGACAGTGTTCAAGCCTAAGTTGTGTCCGGCCCGAACAATATGATTGAATGCTAATGGTAGTAAAACTCTCATAGCTACATTTCGACGTATGTAAAAAAAGTTCAAATGAACCCATATACCCATATGTCATGTGCATGTGTTTAGAGCCATAACAGGGACAAAAGCATTTTGGTTTGTGTTTGCATAATTGTATGGCACGAAGAAGACTTGATTTGGGTTTGGGTCACCATAGATACTTCTTGGAATGGGAGAACCTTGAAAAAACAGAGGCATTGGGTTTAGGGAGAGCAGAGACATTTCTTATGGGTTTGGTGAAGTGGGTAAACCTTGAAATAACAGAGTAAATGCAGGCATGATAAGTTCTTATGTTGGGTTGTCTGATCGCATAAGGCACTGTTCGAGTTTGGGGCGATGGCAAAATCTTGAAAAAACATAGGCATTGGGTTTGGGGCGAGCATATGCATTTCTTCCAAGTTTGGTGAAATGGGTAAGCCTTGAAATTGCAGAGGCATTTCTTCTGGGTTTGATGAAATTTGTAAACCTTGAAAGAACAGAGGAAATAGAGGCACGATAGGTTTTTCTTTTGAGTTGTTTGATGACATAACTAAGGCACTATTTGGGTCAGGGCGATGGCAGAACCTTGAAAAAACAGAGGCATTGGGTTTGGGGCGAGCAAATGCATTTCTTTTGGGTTTGGTGAAATTGGTAAATCTTGAAATTGTATAGGCATTTCTTCTGGGTTTGTTGGAATTTATAAACCTTGAAAGAACAAAGGAAATAAATGCATGATAGGTTCTTCTATTGAGTTGTTTGATGGCATAAATAAGGTATTGTTTGGGATTAGGGCGATGGCAGAACCTTGAAAAAGCAGAAGCATTGGGTTTCGGGCGAGCAAAGGCATTTCTTCAGGGTTTGGTGATGTTTATACAATATTTGGCCAAGCACTCCCAAGCCATTCCAAGCAAGGGAAAGGGAGTCTCATATCGACAAAACACAAGAAAAGAGGACTCCCCCTCAATTATAAAAGAAGACCTCTTTCTTTCAAGAAGGGGGAGAGCTTGGCGGGCTACTAGGGCTCTATATGGCTCATTGGGCCCCCATAAGCTGACCCATGAGCCTATTTGCTGGCCCACGAATCCTTGGTCTTCAACTAGATCCTTTGGCTTTCAACCTTCAGCCCTCATCGCTCAGCCTCAACCTTCGGTCTTTGGTCTTCGGCAATCTTCCTCTTCTCTGTGGGTCTAACCCCATGTACAATGTATACACACATTATTATAATGAGAACTTACTTCTTCGTGGATGTAGCCCATTATTCCGATGAATCACGTACATCTATCTTCTTCATGCATGTTTATTTGCCTACCAAATGCTCTCACATACTAAAGGTTATTCCCTTCAACAGCCACCTCATCTTTAAGTTGGTCTCATTACTACATGTCTAGTTTTTAGCACCAACACAAATCTTATCATTTGTTGAGCTCACCTTATAAAGACTCTTGGCGAGAAACAGAAAACTCAAGAAAAATCAAATACCTTGAAAGAAAGTCATGAATAAGCTGTTCTGGAATTGAGTAACCTTTTGAGAAGGTTATGAATATGGTGGAATTCTGATTGGGCAAGAAACCTTATATGGTCTCTAACGAAGCAAGGATAGTGTTCAGGCCTAAGTTGTGTCCGACTCGAACAATCTGATTGAACACTAATGGCAGTAAAACTTCCACAGTTACATTTCGACATATGTAAAAAAAGTTCAAAGGAACCCATATATTCATTTATGGTGTGGATATGTCTAGAGCCATAACAGGGACAAAAGCATCTTGGTTTGTGTTTGCATAACTGTATGGCATGAAGAAGACTCGATTTGGGTTTGGGTCACCACGGATACCACTGGGAATGGCAGAACCTTGAAAAAACAGAGGCATTGGGTTTGGGGCAAGCAGAGGCATTTCTTCTAGGTTTGGTGAAATTGGTAAACCTTGAAAGAACAGAGGAAATAGAGAGACGATAGGTTCTTCTATTAGGTTGTTTGATCGCATAACTAAGGCACTGTTTATGTTCGGGGCGATGGCAGAACCTTGAAAAAACAGAGGCATTGGCGAACATAGGCATTTCTTCCGGGTTTGGTGAAATGGGTAAACCTTGAAATTGTAGAGGTATTTCTTCTGGACTTGGTGAAATGGGTAAACCTTGAGGCATTTCTTCTAGGTTTGGTGAAATTTGTAAACCTTGAAAGAACATAGGAAATGGAGACACGATAGGTTCTTCTGTTGAGTTGTTTGATGGCATAACTAAAGCACTGTTTGGGTTTGGGGCAATGGCAGAACCTTGAAAAAACAGAGGCATTGGGTTTGGGGTGAGCAGAGGCATTTCTTCTAGGTTTGGTGATGTTTATACAATATCTGGCCAAGCACTTCCAAGCAAGGGGAAGGGAGTCCCATATCGATAAGACGCAAGAAGAAGGGACTCCCCCTCAATTATAAAAGGAGACCTCTCTCCTTCAAGAAAAGGGAGAGTTTGGCGGGCTACTGGGGCTCCATATGGCTCACTGGGGCCCTATAGGCTGACCCATGAGCTCATTTGCTAAACCTTGACCCATGAGCCCATTTGTTGGCCCACAGATCCTTCGTCTTCAGCCAGATCCTTCTGTCTTCAGCCTGATCCTTCGGCCTTCAACCTTCATTTACTGGCCCACAGATCTTTGGTCTTCACCCAGATCCTTCAGCCTTCAACATTCTTCCTCTTCTCTTTGGGTCTAACCCCATGTACAATGTATACACACATTATCATAATGAGAACATACTTCTTCGTGGATATAGCCCATTATTCGGGTGAACCATGTACATCCGTCTTTTGCATGCATGTCTATTTGTCTGCCGAATGCTTTCACATACTAAGGATCCTCACCTTGAACATCCACCTCATCTTTAAGTGGGTCTCATTACTACCCGTCTAGTTTTTAGCACCAACAGGTGAAATGGGTAAACATTGAAAGCGCAGAGGCATTTCTTCTGGGTTTGGTGGAATGTGTAAACCTTGAAAGAACAGAGGCAATGGAGGGATGATAGGTTCTTTTGTTGCGTTGTTAAACAACACTTGGTTCACCATGGCTGGATCTCGAAAAGATAGTGGCATTTGTCATGGTCTCTATTGGGAAGAAGAAGGACAATTAGAACCAGACATATTTTTGGTTGCAAGAAGATGAAGAATGTGGGTATTCTATGGGGCAAGAGAAATAACGGAAAATGGAATGTGGGTATTGGTGCTTTGTTTCTTGTATTGTAAGAAACTACTTATATAATAAATCTGCGGGGAGGTGAAGTAGGAGTCTGTTTGGTTACTATGACGACATGAGATGTTAATAACTCTATCTACAAGCACATGGGTGAAGTAGGAGGCCATTGGGCAATTTGTAGTGCATCTCCAAGAGGACATGGGCATGGATGGTTTAACAATGGAATCCCTGTTTTACGGCTACTTCAGGAATTCTATAATTTTTGGATATGCTCAAGTTTAAGTTAAAATAAAAAATAAAAGTAAAAATGGCTATAAATACCAACATCTATCTTTCGCAGTTGGCTGCAGCTGCTTTCTTCTTATGAGCCATGGCAGCAGCTTCTTCTTCTAAGGCATGCGCATGGCTGGCTTTGTTTGCCGCGTGTCCCTGCTATATTTTCTCTTCTTTTTTTTTTTCTTTTTTTTTTTCTAAAGTATTTGAGTCTCTTAATTATCTTACTTACATTGTGTTTCTGCATTTTCATAGGTAATCTCTTGAATCTCTTTGCCAACAAGGGTTTCTCAAATTTCTCATCTTGTTTTTGGGTCCAAGGTATAGGTCTTGTTTTGGATGGTTTCTCAGCTCGCCCTCTTAGCCCTCTCTCATTTGTCAAGCTCTCACACACACCCACAAGGTAAAGGTCTGCTTTTCAATATATATATATATATTTCATATTGGGTTTTCTAATTTAACTAATTTTGTTTTTCATGTCTATATATCTTTTGGTTTCTGTAGATCTATAGAATTGGTATTGTGTTTGGGCAAATGGTGATAGTCTAAACTAAAAGGAAGGGGGATATCACACATGCACACATAACTATAGTATCATGGAGGTTCGAATTTGAAAGCTCTTGTTTGCAAGTTAAAGTCCTTTTTTACTAATCTATACGATATTGGCAAATCCTTTTTTACAGGTCTATATCATATTGGCAAATCCTTTTTCACCACCGAAAGATTAGGGTCAGATGAAAGACATTTTTAAACACGCTAAAAGATTTTGAAAGCCCATTAAAAATATCAGCTTCTATTTTTTAATTTTATTTATAAATTTGTTGAAGGGAAACTTTGGACCATATTTTTCTCTTAATGGACAAGCAGTAGCCCTATTCCTAGACCAAAAACTCCACAAACAAATTCAATTTCAGACCTCAATTCCCAAGCCCATGTTTTATGTTTTTCTCTGATCTCTTTTGTATTCCGGGTGATTACCCCTTGAGCTAGTTTTGTTTCATGCAGCAGCTCTTGTTTGTTATCTGCCAGTTTGACTCCTATGAACACAAATAAAAAAATATGTCACACATACATATGGTGGGCTCTCAAGCTTAAGCTCCGTCTTGTAAAAGTCTTTGATTATCACGTGCTCCAAACTTAGAGCAGTAAAAGATTTTGCATTTATAAAGGTCATCGGAGAGAGGCGGTAGTAAAATTTCAACCCATCGTCCCAATTATTCTAATGCAGATTTCTAACTCTAAGGCTATATCTAACTCCTTGATACTTCTCTCAAATGAAAAATTCAATGTATCTCGAGCCTCTGTATTTAGTATCTACACATTTACATAAGAATAAATTGGAGCCCTCACACAATGTAATAAAAATAAAAATAAAAATCCAATGAAATCACTGAGTCTCAAACATGGCCCTTGTACCAAGGGATATGCGCTAGAAACCAGCTCCACCAAATACACTTTTGTGTCAATGTATTGCGTACACGGGAGTATATATAGTTTTTGTAATATTAATATATATAATATAAAGTAAAAAAATTTCAGGGGCCCTCAAAAATCAAGAACCATGTGCAGTTGCGCCACTAGCACTATGCCAGGGCCGGCCTTGAACATGATAACGTTTGCAGAAGGTGCAATCCAACCGAAGGATTCTCTTAAGCCATACATATCTGTGGCTTCTGTTGGAGGATTCGACATAAGGATGGAAAAATTTCTTAGATTAGGCAGAGGTGAAGAGAAAGTCTTTCTGAAGTTCTCTGGAAAGATGAGAGCCTGCACCATCCATAACAAACAAATAGAAAGAAGGAAACCATCAATACATGAGGAGTAATTACAATGTAAACACAAGCCACCTTTAGTTTTAGTTGACGGATAGAGAGGCCGGTTGATTGTTCATGTCTGTTGACTAACCAGTCGATTGGTCCTCTCTATTTTCATCTAATTTAAATTCTAAATTGGTTGAAAAAAAAGTAGGGGATAAATTGACGCTAAAACTGCAGGTTACCCTATCTATATATGTACAAAAATTGAAAACTATTTAGAACCAAACTTATCAAGCATATAGGCATAGATATAAATACCTTAAAATTAGGAACAGAGAGAAGCAAACTTTCGAGGAAACCAAATTCTTTAAGAAAATCTCTCAGCGCAGGAAAATGTTTCCACGGACCGTCGATGGTGCATAGCTCTTCGTCCCAAACGTCCCACAGTGCAATGCTGGCCGCTCTTAAATTTGGAGCTTTCACACAAACTTTGGAGTAGCTCACATAACCATTGAATTGTAAAGACAAAAGATTTGGAGTATCGATTGTGGCCTTCACACTTTCATGGCATCCAATTAAAGAAATCGTTTGCAAGTGCTGAGCATGAATGTTGATGTATTTCAAGTTATCCGATTGATTCAGGACAATTGAATCGAGCGGGAAATGTGCAGAAACGAAGGTAAAAGACTCAAGATTCACAGCTTCATGAACCATAACATTCTTAGCCGTGCAATGCTTAACCTCCAGGGATTTGAGACTGGTACTTGAAACGAAAAATAGGGAACTCTGAAAAGAACATGAAGCTAGTGACAAGGACTCGATGGAAGGGCACTCCCGAATTAAGAACATGATAGCATAATTTTCCAGGTACACACTTTTGAGGCACATGGTTTTCAAAGAGGGAAGAAGGCTTGTATATATGGTGGGTCCAGGCGCAGCTCTGTGGTAAAAAGTTTTGATTCTCACGCACTCCAAATGTAGAGCAGTCAAAGATTTTGCATTAAGAAAGGTCCTCCGAGATATGCAGTAGTAAAAACACAACCCACCATCCCAAATATTCCAATGCGACTTACTAATTCTGAGGCTGATATCTAACTCTTTCACACTTTTCTCAAATGAAAAATCCAACCACTTATTTATAAGAGTTGCGTCTCTACGTAAGTACCTTACCATGCGGATCTTCAATTTATCTAAGACATCTTTCTTCTCGTCTTTTTAACGATATTCCAAATACTTTGCCAAGATGTTGTCGACGAACCTTTTATGTCGAAGCAAGTTTTCGGTGTCAACGACGTGGTTGTGGCGATAATAATGGTCAGGGTTGCCGCCCTCGTCGAAATCTAGTGAGGGAAGGAGAGACCAGACACCTTCCCATTGCTTGGAAAGAAAGCTCATGCGGACTGCAGCTTTGGTGGGGAGACTTCGGAGAATTTGGTCGATAACAAGGTCAGGCAAGCAAGGCCTGTGTTTTGTGTTGACGGCCATGGCGTTTTTGGTTATGATCTTCTTGTGTTTGGGTTGCCCTGCGCACTCGTTTTCTCCTTCCAACGAAAGTACTAACCTTGAAGCAACAGAAACCTTAGTACGTACCAAGTTAAAAAAATAGAAGTTTAAATCACAAAAACTTAGGGGTGTATAGATATATATATATATGCCGATTGGAATTTACACTATTGGGCTTCTGAACCCCTCGATGAAACAGGAAACACAATTTTATAATTATTATTTTTTGTCAAAAGAAAGTTGAGTTAAAACAAGAAAACAAATAGAGAGGAAAAACACATAGAAAATAAGCAGAAACACACAATCTCTTATGAGTTATTTACACCAACACCCCTAAGGTTTTTGGTGTTTTCATAAAACCTACTCATATCTCAAAATTTACACAAATACTCCTTGAGGTTTCAATTTGTTTTCACAAAACCTTTTTTTTCGTTGATTGTTCGTTTAAAAATTAATAATTTCATTGAAAAAAAACTAAATTAAAATAACCCTATCTCAATTATCATCACTTCTATTAAGATAACCAATTCATATGAATATAAACAACTTCAATTCTATATGGTTCAGTAAACAACTTTAATAGGGATTCGGAATCTAACTCTCATCAACTTGATTACAAATTAGTAATAATGAAAATTCTTGAACTTATACTTGTACATAGTACGGATTAATCAATGATTACGAATTATCTACAAATATGAGTTAAATCAATTTATCAAGATAATGTGTTGAGTTCGAACCTCCTTATATAAATTATACTAATTTAAAATCTCAATATAAAAAATATTATGTGTACAGAAAAATTAATGAATCATCTACTTATTATTTTGTTTTTCTAATAAAAGTTTAAAACCTAACAACATCTTTTCTTTGTCTATCAAAGAAAAAACAAATTTAACGAAATATATGATCCACTTAATTAGAATGAATGAAGCAGGTCAATGACAGCCGCCACGAGCACGTTGTACGGCCCAGACTCCATAGCTGCTGAGCAAACAAACAAGTAGACATAGTGCAACCTCAGCGATCATCGTTTCTCTAAACATTTTCAACACCCAACCTAGACTTCAATATCAACCGATTGTTTTCTCATCGTACCTACAACTCTCGCGTGTCCAATCAGACACCGCCAACGAAACCAGTAAGACCCGCACCGAATCACGCAATCACAACCCGGATTTGTACGCCGGGGCCAAAGCCGATTTCATAAATCCCCTTCACGTCCGTCACGAAACGGTCCACCAAGGCTGGGTCTTCAGCTGAAAGCAACTCCGCTTGGCACAGTGTGAGTACCCGACTTGTTCGTTGGGTTTTGGGTTCACTTGAATTTGATTTTACTGATATTATTGTTGGTTTTTGGGTTCAGGTTGGGCGCAGTTGGTTGAAATTTGCAAATTTAATTGGCTCAGTAATTGTTATTTGGTGCTCTGGGGCAAAAAGAAATGGATTTGGTAGCTCACTGTAAGGTAAAAATTAGCTTGATTGTTGTAGTTTACTTCAAATTATGTGATTTGATAATGTGGGCATTGTATTTGGATTCTGAATTGGAGGGATTTTCAATATGGTCAAAGTTTAATGCTTCCCATTCTGTATGGTCAAATTGCTAGCTACAGTCTTTACTTTTTGTGTATTGTTGTTTGTTCTGTACAAATGCACATGCCATTATGTGTACTGTATGTCATTTTTCCCCCTATTTAATATGTGATTAACTTGTAGGGAAAGTTGGCATCTTTTCGAATCAAAGAGCTCAAGGATGTTCTCACCCAGCTGGGTCTTCCAAAGCAAGGGAGGAAACAGGTGTGTTGTAAGATATAGTTTGAATTCCCCTAGGGTAGTTTCCAATTGTTGTCTGTCTCAGTAGATTGGTGATTTATTAGCTTCTTCTTTCTTTATCTTCTGAGTTGCTCATGAATTTAGTCACCTCTGTGAATGTACTTTGAAAGGAATAGCTGTCTATGATGGGCTTTAACCATTGAGGCGTGGGTTCTCTTTCTTTTAGGACAGATTTTCTGGCTAGTTGTACAATGCTCAGTTTTGAAATGTGTCGGCCAGTGTTGCTTTGCATCTATAGGATACTGGCACTGCCTTTGTGCTATGTCATCTTCCAATAACCAATTCCAACTGACTTGGAATAGTTTCTTTGGGTTATTGAAAAACATGTCGTGCAAATCATTAATTTTTGTTGGTCATGTATTTCTACATTCTTGCATCGACATACGTTTTAGATTTTGTTTAGTCAACTTTTGCTTGTAGCTCTCAATCAGACATCTTGTAGCTGCTTATTTAGCTGATTGATGGAAAAAGTTAAGGTAGTGTACTTTAATTTTTTTATGTTTTCAGTTATGCTTAACAGCATGTTGAGCATCGTTGATCCAAAACCTCCTGGCTCACATATATCCATTGAGTGATGTAATGTTTCTGTTTCATCTATTTTTGTTAGTATAGTTACATGAGGTAAACCGTCTATTGTACTTCTCTTTCCTGTGCAGGATCTGGTCGAGAGAATCTTAGCATTAGTTTCAGGTGAAGAAAGTAAGTTCTTCAAACACGTCATCGTATACACCATTAATTTCAAATTCAGTTTCCTTCTGTGGTCACTGGCCCTCTTGCCAAACTGCAATATTTGACTATGAATACAACCCAAGAAGTAGTACATCCTAGTGGCACATATAGCTGTTTAGGTTAGGCGTTTAGCAAAATAGTCTCCAGGCTGTTTAAAATTGCAGACTTAGTTCTTGATAATTGAACAAGTTCAGACTCAAGTCCATTGTTCATTTACGCACTGAATGCTTCGTAAGAAATCAGATTGATTGTCATGTATATGGTTCTGTGCAGCATCCAATACACGCCATTTGTCAAAGGAAAAATTCATTGAGAAGAAAGAAGTAGCAGAAATAATTAATGAAGCTTACAGGTGCACTTTATGTTTGTGTTCTTGTATATGTTTTCCCTGTTAAGATTTTGTTTTTTCGTTTTTCTAAGTTGTGCCTTTTTTTTGGGTGGGGGGTGTCTGAATCCTTCATGTGCCTTCTTCTAAACCTTGTATCCTTTTCTTTGTGTTTGGAAATTTAGTTATCTATTTCATGGTCTTTTGAATTGTTATATCTATTGTCTTGTCCAGAAAAATGCAGATTACACCGTCAACTGATTCTGCTTCAAAGGAACAGAGTGGTTCAGATACCTGCAGTGTGAAGCCTAAAAAGGAAGTTAAGAATTTTAGTGATACAAATGCGAAGATTTGCTGTCCCTGTGGAAGTTCTTTGTCTACAGAGGCAATGATACAGGTTTTGTAGCATGAAAACTATCTTATGTTCTGCCCTCGATGTTTCTGAATGTGAATGTTGTTTGACTTTTAATAGGAATTACTTGTGGATGTTTGTGTATTTCTCCCATCTGTGTTTTCTCTTTGAAATTCTGCATAGCGCATAGTTATGGGCCATTGTATTATCTACTTGTGAATTGTAAATACACATAGGTCATTTGAATCCTCACTAGATTGACTTACAAAGTATTGGGCCATGCCTAATTCAGGTATATGTTATCTGCAGTGTGTGGACCCAAGGTGTCAAGTGCAGCAACATATTCGCTGTGTTATTATTCCAGAGAAAACAACGGATTGCAATCTACCAGTCCGGCCTCTCTTCTACTGTGAAATGTGTCGTCTCAAACGTGCAGATCCGTATGCATCATACTTTTATCAATTTCAAATTAATTGAGTCTTTATTCTGAAATGATATATAAAGTTGCAGTCGCACAGCGTATTTTGTAGTTTTGTTAACTGGGGTATACTTTAGGATTGGTTTGCAAAGATGTAATTGAATGGTTTGAAACAGGCATTACTTGTGTTCAAGATGTGTTAAATTCCTAATTCTTAGATTAGGAAGGTTATTGAATATGAACACTACCATTCATTCAATTTTATACACTTATATTGGAATTTTAGGTTCAATGTGGTAAGAGTTTCTTTTATTTGTTTATTTTTGAGGGTGAGCTCATCCTATTTCTTTTTTCATTTTCCATTCCCCCAAATGAGGGGTGGTTGATATTTTTGCATATGTCCCAACATGCAGTTTTTGGGTGACTGAGGTAGATCTACTATCTCCGGTGAAATTAGTGGCTTCAAATATTCCAATTGATGGGTAACTTTCTGTCTGTCTATCTGTCTCTCTGTCTCTCTCACACACGCACACATTAAAGCTGAATTTGTCTAGAATTATAGTTTTCTTTGCATATCAGTGCAACACACATGTTCTTTTCCTGCTCATATATGTTAAATTCCAGTGTTGGTAACAGAGCCTTTTGTTCTTAACTGTTTAATTATATTCAGCAGTTGCAATATTCTTTATGCTTGTTAAGTAAGGAGTCTGGTATATTTTAAAAAATATGATTTATCAATGTTTTCAGTGCAAATCCTACTCAGAATGTGGAGAAGACATTTCAACTTTCCAGAGCCAATAAAGATCTACTTCAGGATAATGAATATGATGTTCAGGTTTGTTTCATTTTGGTCAGAGTGGTAAATGATAGCTATATTTATTGATAAGTTGTGGTCACTTGTTGAAGATTTACTTTGAAAATTAGATACTGATAAGTGGTACCTATATGTTGTACAGGCTTGGTGTATGCTTCTCAATGATAGTGTTTCATTTAGGATGCAATGGCCACAGTTTGCAGATTTACAGGTCAACGGTATGCAATTTGGTGATCCCTTCCCATTAATTGGCGATAAATGATTTGTACCTGGACAGTTGTTTCTTACTTTCTTATAAAAAAATTAATTGAGTTGTACCTGTACAGTCAAATAGTTGTAGTTACACGAGAACACATATATGTAGCTATGCTAGCTATCCTCTACTCATGTGCCCAAGAAATAAACTGATGATGTTTACTGAGTTCAGCTGACATTTAGGGCAGCTTGGATGACCTGGGATTTAAACTTTTGCACTACAGGCTGGCTTGTCCTACTATTTTTCTTGCCTTGTTTATTTTCATTTAAAAGTCAATGAATCCCCAATTATCAACTAACATTTTGATTTGTACCCTATTTACAGGTATGAGTGTTAGGACAGTTAATAGACCGGACCATCAATTGTTAGGTGCTAATGGTCGCGATGATGGAGCATTAGTGAGTCTATTACTTCTGCTTTTTATTCGTTGATATGTTTGTTAATATCATAATCCGAGGCATTTCACTTGTAATTCTTGCTTCATTGTTGATAGAGATTAAGGCTCAAGTATGCATATGTTTTCTGCATGACCATGCATTCCGTCCTTCATTTTGTTGTTAAGTTCTAGAATATTTTGTTTATACTTCTTTCATTGTTGTGAACTTTGGTGGTGGTTCAAGAATTTTTACATATTATAAAGTTTTTTGCTTTAGTATCTAATTTTTTTAAAGTATAATTAGATCCATTCATTGTAAGAAAATATGTTTCAGTTTAATTTCAATTAAAAAAATTATTTTATCTCAGATCACATTATGCGTTGGGTATGGAATCAATAAGATTTCATTATCAGGGTGTGATAAGCGTGCTTTCTGTTTCGGTGTCAGACTTGTAAAGCGACGTACAGTTCAGCAGGTACATCACTGATTCTTCATTTAAATTTCTTTGACAGAATAATTAAGTCATGGAATTTATTATGGCAAGTGCAGCTGGTTAATGCACTACTTACACAATAGGTTTTGTTGATGGTACTTGTGCATGCATGCAATGAACATCTATCTCTAATCTGCTGTCCTTGGCAATTGATTCTAGCGATACGGAACATAAAATTTAAAAAGTACGTACATGAAAGGTCCCATAAACATGAACATATAAATATCTTTAATGGACCAACCTGGAATCAAGGAAACATTGTTGATCCATGACCTCAAATCTGAAAATTGTGAGAATTGTGAGAATTCTTTGCCATTCAAGTACAAAGTATTAAAATTCTGAGAAATGACTCAAGATGTTGAAAGAAAGCTATAAATCTGGATTGCTTCTCATCTCACCAACTGCATTTCTCCTTTACCCAACTTATACTCAAGGTTCTCAACTTGATTCCTAAAGAAGAAGATGGGGAGCTCTTTGAAGATGCACTTGCGCGAGTTTGTCGTTGCATTGGTGGTGGGCCTGCTAAGGCACCCGAAGATAGTGACAGTGATTTGGAAGTGATTTCAGACTCAGTATCAGTAAATCTCCGATGCCCTGTAAGTGATGGTTGTTTTCTTTTGACATTGTTGTAGTCTGTAGTTGCATGTGCTTGTTAATGCTGTTCTACTTGTTGCTATTCCTGCTTTGGGTCTTAGGGATGTCCTATCTGGTCATCCGACCCTACCACACACGCATTTTCTAAGATTATCTGCCATTACATCCACACACTGACAAGCATTTTCAACCAGTCGGCCCAATCCATTATATGAGCCCAAAACCAGCATTGGTCCATCGACCAGTCAACAGGTGGGTCACCACAATGAAAAAATATAAACAACCACCCAAAGCCACGAGCTGCAATTCACAGCCCATGGTTGCAAAGTCACGGTTTATGTTCTTTGGTCATTTTGTTATGGCTTATCTATCTCATTTAAGTTAATTTCTGAAAAGTATCAGTGAACTTAGTGTACATAGAGCCATGTTTGTGGTGTAGAGCTCATAGATAATGCTGCATATGGGGTAATGTTTACATGTAACCATCAGATGAGTGGCTGTCGAATGAAGGTAGCTGGCAGATTCAAACCTTGTGTCCACATGGGTTGCTTTGATCTTGAAACTTTTGTGGAGCTAAACCAACGCTCTAGGAAGGCAAGTTATACAATATACCTGTAAATTGTTCTTTTTTATTCTTTACAAATTTACACATATGAGCAAGTGTTTATTATGGTTGCAGTGGCAATGTCCTGTATGCCTCAAGAACTACTCCTTGGAGGACATCATCATCGACCGCTACTTCAATCGCATTACAATGATGGTAGTTCCTGTAGCGAACATTATCTGAGTTTATGTAGTTTCTGTGAAATCTTATGGAACCAGAGACATTTCTTACTGTTTATCTGGTGGACAGATGCTAAAGTGTGGGGAAGACATAACAGAGATCAATGTGAAGCCAGATGGTTCTTGGAGTGCAAAGACCAAAGGCGAGTTTAGTGATCTTGCGCAATGGCATTTGCCTGATGGATCTTTATGTGCTGGTATGAATTTGGAAACGTCAAGGCAGTTCAAGCTGGAATCTTGTACAAACGAACATAGTGGATTTATGCATAATCCTTGTGGGGTTATGGAAGTTAGTGGACATCAGCGTGGCCCATTAGAGGAAGAGTTTGAGGTTTGCAGTCAAAATGTGATAACAATGAGCAGCAGTGCCACAGGAAGTGGTAGAGATGATGAAGGTATGAACCAGAACTGCAATGTCTCCGCCAACGATGACTACGAAATCAACTCAGCTTCTCGTAGTTTTGACCCAACATTTGCAGTTATGAACGGTGGTTCTGCTCAAGCTGGGAATGCTGATATCATTATTCTTAGTGACTCTGAAGAAGAAGATGTCCACTTGGTTTCTCCTGGAACTGTCTACAATACTTTGCCAGTAGGTGGCAGTGGGTGTTCTCTGTCTGTACCTCCTGGCTTTTCAGGCTCATATGCACAAGATCCAGCTCTGAAAGCGTGTGCAAGCTCTTCTTTGGGTCTCTTTAGTGAAACTGGAAATGATATTGGGATGTCTCAGTATCCATATCCTTCAGGCACTGAAGCAGATCCTGGGTTCCAGTTATTTGGTACAGATTCAGACATTTCAGATGCTTTCATTGATTTGGAGCAGACAGCAGTTGCCCGTTCAGCTCCAACAAATGGTAACACATTGGTCTTGGAGGAAATTCTAAATCCAAGCAGACAGGTTTTAAACTCATCTGGTTCCCATGCCAATGCTGACTTGGATAACAGCTTGGTTGATGATCCTTTGGCCTTTGTTAGTGAGGACAGCTCACTACAAAATTTTCTTCCAACTCAGCCCTCTGGTTTGTTGGAGCAATCTGATTCTGGACAACATCCTCCAGATTCAAATGGAATTAATACCGAGGATTGGATGTCTCTTAGACTTGGTAGTATCGGTGAAATTGTCCCCAATGATATTCAGGCCTGCACTGAATCTGCAAAGACAAATGAACTACGTTTGAGAAACCAATTTGGATCAGATAAAGGTAAAATCTTCATCTATTTAAACAAGATTTTACTTAAGGATGAAATGCATAATCTTGTTGTTTTGTGACTTTTGTCTTATCATAATAAATGCCCATATTTTCAACTATATTCACCTACTTTTGACGCAAATTGTGTGGTAGTTCATCTTGATCTTTAAGGGGCCTGGACGCACCTAGAAATTTAATGGCAAAGATATGGTGATTAAGCCCTTGTTAGATTCTTGTAATTGCTTTACTTCAATGTCCACTAATTAAGGAATTGTGATGGAAGACTAATGTTGACTGAGGTTATAAAAATATGAAGATTTCGATATTTTTAACATTTATTGAGGCTGATCTTTCATATTATAAATCCTTTGCAGTTGCTTTAGTTAAGGGTCTAAATAATGGAGCTCGGTCAAAAAGAGAAAATTCAAGGAAATTTTCCGATGGACCTTTCTCCTTTCCTCGTCAGCCAAGGTCTGTAAGACAACGAGTGTGTCTATCGATAGAGTCCAACTCTGAATAGAAAAGGTTGTTCCTTACAGGAGGTGCATAATTCAATTTTCAAATTCTGCTTGGATTGTTGATGCTGGATGTGGGTTTTGTCTCATATTTCTTTTTTGGTTTATACAGGAGAAGCAAACATCTTCATTTTTGTAAATTCAAGGTTTCAGCCATGTGCAAAGCCGATTGACTGCAATGTTAGTTGTTATAACCTCTCATCTCACTAATCTTATTGGCAGCTCTTGAACCACTTTATTTTGTGGTGAGCTATAACTTCCGAACCTTGCTGTTCATTTTCCATTATATCCTAATATTTCAAGATTAGGGATCATGCATATCATTGTGTACGATGAATTTTGGCATCGATAGTGTTGATTTTAACATGTTCATATGAGAATTACTAAGGGGTGCATCTAAAAGTAGAAGTCAGCTGATTTGCATGTCCCTGCATGCGACGTGCTTGTTTGGACAAGCCTCAAACCAGATGCATTTTCTGACAATTTTTTTTTCTCTTCTCAGGTAACTTTATTTTCTTTTCTACTTGGTGATATTGTTGAAGGTGCAGGTTCGACTTGCTCCTCCTGCAATGATTTTGCAGTGAAAACCCCATTTTATAAAACAGAATCAATCTCTATCCACCAATAATTAACAATTGGGCATAGTGCAAGCTTCACCCCTGTAACTTATTCAACGGTGCTCTTTATGTGCCACCATGACCAACAAAGTGTAAAACCTTTACATGTTTTAGCATGCAAACGATGTATATGTAAAGAGAAAAGGTTTTGATCTGTAGGGTTGTCAGTTGTGGAATGCATTCTTACTAGCTCATAATATTTTATGCTTTATGAGAGTAGCAGTAGTGAGGGGTGACTTCAATGGGGAAGCATTGTGCTGGTGAAGTCGTAGGTCTTGTAGTTATAGTTATGATTGTGAAATTCCGCCTATGCGTATTTGATTTCGCAGTAGATACACACCTAACCTTTTTCCTCTGCAGCGACTTTAGAGTTTAGAAAGAAACGGGAAGAGATGGATGCCACCAAGAGGGGGAAGTATGCTAGAATGCCCATGGTTAATGCGAGTGTTAACTGTTTAAAAAAGAGACTGTATTCTCTCTACTCTCCATGTTTGTGCAGTATGGAAATTCTAATTTTACCGTGTAGCTTTATTATGAGTTTGAATTTGTAAATTTGTATTATGACCAGAGTGAATACAGGGACATCTATGAAAAGCATCACCCTGATTGAATTGGACTGCAGGAATTTGGCCCTGAATTTAATTTTGTATTATTGTCCACTTTCCATGTTCTGTTCCTCCCTACTTGTTTATCCTTTTTTTCTCTTGCATGTATAAGGCAAAAAAATGTAAGAGAAAAAAAATTTAACCGAAAGAAAGAGGAAAGAAACAAGGGTGAAGCTGAAGAGCAGTGTAATACAGATGACATTATTTCCGGCTAAACTTAGCCTCGGCCGCCAGTCAAACGGTGAACCCAAAGAAAATTCAACTATTCAATCAGCTTTAGCATTTATATATTGAAACATCTTTTAAAAGCAGCAGCTTGCATTGGAGTGCTGGAATGTAAACAACTGTTCTCATGAGATGAGTTAAGCCAACCCAAGCTCATCATAATAATACTTCGGGTCATTTCTATCGGCGTGATCGAGTATATAGAATCAAAGAAAGAAATGTTGCTTTCCCCACTTTGCAAAAGAAATGGCTAATACAACAAACCCCGCTTTGCTACCCTCCATGACATGAAAATATCAGAATATTATTTTTTTGTTATAGGGAGATCATGAAACTTTATTTATAGTGGTGAGTAATGTTGGAATTGATTGATTACATGTTAATGCACTTTAGATTTTCCTAGATAATTGCGTTTGAATGTAGCTAGCTACAAGCCTACAACTATACTTGAACAAGTTGACGTATTAAATTAGTATTTTGATTAAAACACGATTATGCTTATATAAATGCGTATGTATGCACTTGTGGTTTTCCTAGCGTTACTCTTCAAAACTTATATATAAGCATAATTAATGAATCTCTTTCCTCTCCCTCTCATCGGTGTAAAAAAGCTAGTTTTACTAAAGTTGTTATTTTATTGCAAGCGGCTTGTATCTCAAGTGATTAAGAGCATTTACCTCTACACCTAAGGTCCTAGATTCGATTTGCCAGCCTTGGATTTTTCTTGTAACATAGGTTGTATTTCGGTATTTAGGTGAGGGTAAGCTTATGTATGTAGGCCTAGGACAATTTTTGATGGAGTAATTCTATGGAAACCCAAAGTTGATCTTTGGACACTTTATTTAATATATGGTTTTTATAGGTGTTCTTTTTAATGTTAGGTATGGCATAACATTTTAAATTTGAGCCTAATTTACCAAGTGAAGAGTTGCAAGGGGTGAGATGTACCTAATCCAACACAGTGTAACACAAAAAAGATGAAATTAAGCTGAAAGGAAAAGAAGAAGAAGACCAAACCAAGAGAAAAGAAGCATGCGATGAACCCCCATACCTTCCAATAGTATATATAATACTAGACAACAACATAACAACCGTACAAAAGTGCACACTTACGTGTATATATACGATCGACGTTATTTCGGGCTAAGAATCGATCAGTACGTAGATGTTCATGATGAAATGCATCCATGCATGAATGGATGGATCATGGATGCAGATACATTAATATGTATATATGTATATAAAAAATATGATGTTATAATATAGGAGTAGAGTAGCTAAAGCTAGCAACAGACGCCACTGCAGAACCCATAAGGTCCAATGTTAATGGGAACGCAAACACAGCCGATCTGGCAAGGAGCCACCAAAAAATTGCAGAGGTTGCCTCTGCACCCATTGATGGTGCCGACATCTCCACTCGTTTCTAGCTGTTTCATCGTCCCTGACATCAACGCCAAGCTCTCCTCGTTGAGACGACTAGCCATGGGAGCAGCTACCCCAAAATCTCCATCGTAGAGATTATTGGCATAGATGATTTTTGCATCACATTTGTCGTCAGGCTCAGAGGCGGGTGCTTCAGCAATATTGTTCTTGCTAGGGTTTCCATAGGCAGCTGGAGCAAAGGTGGACACCGTAAGCACCATGGTCATTACCACAGCAAAACATAGCTTGTTGCTCATCATCTCCATAGCTTTCCAATATCTTGATTCTACGTACCCCTTTGTCTCTGTCTCTCTCTTGAGCTCTTGCTTAATTACTTCTTCTGAGTAATTTATATATAAGTTATTATAACCAACAATTGCATGCAATATGCATGATTTTTTTCCCCATTGGGATCTGCCTAGTCTTTTGTGAAATAGTACCATACGGCAGCCTAACTTAGAAATAACTCATGTTATTTTCGTGCCTTGTTTTGTTTCATAGATAACTAATCACGCCATCTTTTTGTGTCCTCCAAAACATTCAAACTCTAAACCAAATATATACACCTCATTAAACCCACGAATCAAAAACCCCATGGACAAACCAGGAAAATAAAAGTAGCAAAAAAATGAAACTTGAAGGAAACTTCAGGTGGATAGCTAATTTGACAATTGATATGACAAGAAAATAAAAAAGGCCTTTCAGGATAAATATAAAGAGAGAGAACCAAAAAAGAATGAAAGAAAAAAAAAGAGGATTTCACTAATAATCCCATTTTAGGATGACATAATATACAAGAGGATTTCGGCGAGGGCAGCAACCCTGATGATTATTACCCCAACGACGTCGTATTTGCCGACAACTTACTCCGCCATAAAAAGTTCATCAACAATATCTTGACAAGGTATCATGAGAAAGACAAGCATACAAATGATCTCTTAGCCAAATTCAGAATTTGCATGGTCTACTTTTGCAAAGACGCAGCCACTAATTGTAGATAAGTTGTTGAATTTCTCATTTGAGAGAAGCGTCAAAGAGTTAGATATCAGCCTTAGAATGAGTAAGTTGCATTGGAGCATTTGGAACGAAGTGTGATGAGTTTTTACATTCGTTCCATCACAATTTCCGCTCCTTCGTATGGTCTTGAACTTGAAATGCATCGACAATCGATACTCCAAATCAATTTCTTTATATAAATGCCATGAAAGTGTGCAGGCCACAATCGATACTCCAAATATATTTGAGTTTCATTTCAATGGTTACATGATCTACTCCAATGTTCATGTGAATGTTTCAAAATTAAAGGTGGCAAAGATTGGAATTTGGGACGAAGGGTTATCCACCATCGACTGTCCGTGGAAACATTTTCCTGCCCTAAGAGATTTTCTTAAAGAATTTGGTTGCATGCATCGAACATTTATATCTCCTTGCTCATGATTTTAATATCCCTCAACTAAATTGGTGACTTGTGTATATTGTAAGTTGGTTAATTGTGTAACCCCTTTTCCTTTTTGTGTTTGTTGTTGTGGATGGTGTAGGCTCTCATCTTTCCAGAAAATTCAGAAAGACATTCTCTCCACCAATATTATTTCATTGAATGCACATATTATATATGAACTCAAAAAGTATATTAAATTTGATTTAGCTGCTACAACATATACCAGCGCACACCCCAATTGGCAAAAGTCCAAAGGGGATGCAATAACACCCACTCTTGCAAGGGAGCACCAGCATATTGCATATAGAACCTTTACACCCACCACCGCCCTTACCCTTGCCCGCGCCACCACCTTCTTCCATATCTATCCTGTTGATCATAGTGGGATACCGAGTCTTACTGTTACCGTTGCCGTTACCATTAGTAGGCTCGTTGCCGTTAATTATATCGGCAGCAATAAAGACAGTTTTTGTGGCGAAGGTGGACAGAATTAGCACCATAGCCACCCCCACCATACCTAGCTTCTTAATATCGGCCATATCATATATGTATAGGAATGTTTTGTGCATGCCTCGCTCTCCTTCAAAACCCTTATTTTATAGCTGTTGAATATGGTACAAACCATCATCTTGTTTGATTTTGCGTGACGGGAACTTTGTTTTTTTGGGTTTATATTTTATGGAAAGTAACGTATTCTGATTATAGATGGACGAGCACATTTAATAAACATGTCAAATAAAATAAAACTCTTAATAGCAGTAAACCTTGATATTTAAGACCAAACTTGTCACTTCATACTATGTATCTACTTTTGAACTATAATAATTTTCTTCCAACCAAAAAATAAAGAACTATAATAATTTTCTTATGACTTAGTGTCATATCCTTTTTTTTTCTTTTACATAATTATCATACACATGGTATTTATGACATTTATTTGTTTAATAGATTAATTATTATTTGATTTAACATTTCTTGAAATTTCATTTGAAAAATTATTTGTTTTGAACAAAATTTCATAATTTTCATAAACATTGATATAAGAATAAAATATCTACGTGGTAGGCTCAACAACCTCATATGCTACATGTTGAAGGGTAGAGTTATGGATTATAGCTTCAATATAATAAAACATATTGTGTATGCCACAGTACTAGTGTATGTGACATTCCCCCTCCCCTTTCTAACTTTTAAAAAATAAATAATATATAAAGGGGAAATATTACCAAAAAAATAAAAATAAAAATGAATTGGGGTACAAAATGCTCAATTTAGACTAATGAAAAATATGAGAGAAAATTAATAAATTAGGAGAACGAAAAGTGTCGTTCTCTCGGTGTAACACAACAACTAGGTGAAGTGAAGGTGAGTGACAAAAGCGCAGCACAAAGATCAGTTCTTCTACGGAGCGCACGCACTGGACACTTTCCACAGATAGAGAGATTACTTCCATTGTCTCAGTTCAATCTCTCTCTCTCTCTCTCTCTCATAATCTACCTGGTAATGTCTCCTTCTTTCTCTTTGTTTCATTTCTTTTTCTCTCAATTTTCGTTGATTATTGTTCAGATTGCTCAATGATGCCGATGGTTGATTGTTAGGGTGTTTGCAATTTCGTATTCTTTCTTATTTTTCTCTTGATGAAGTAAGAATGAATTTGTTTCTTTTTTGGGTTGGTTTCCCAGAGAAAGTGTGGTTTTTTACTTGGGCACTTCTTCAATTTCATTCTAGGATATCTTAAACAGCTTAAATATGGAATCTTTTTGAGTTTCTCTTGGATTCTTTTAAAATTTTCTTAGCAACCAAATGGGTTCTAGTGTTGCCGTTTCCTGAATGACCGCAGCTGCAAAACTAGATTGTAGTCTCTGGCTTTTGCTCTCTCATCCCTTTGTAAAGGGATGGACTTTTTTGTTCTAATTCTTAGGATGGTATAAATGTTGATGGTGCTAAGAATGCATGATGAAGATTGTAGGTAAAAATGGAGAACCCAGAAGCAAATCAGCTTCCCGAAGTTGATTCATTGCCTGATGGGTTTGTTGAGAGCTCTCCAGAGCCCCTGGCTCCTCCAACTCCAACCTTTGAACAAGAGAAGCCACTGGACAATCGCGAGGATGATATTGCCTCAGATATAGATCGTTCAAAGGAACCTGTAGAAGAATTGGCTGCAGATGAGTTTCAAACAAGTCAGGGTAGGGCAGAGAAGACCCAGAAACTGAGAACCTTTCCTGTTCCATTATCGGAAACTGATAATTCTGATGTTTCAGTAGAATCAGTTCAAGTGCCCAAAAGGGCTTCTACGGAGCAGACAGAAGAAGGAGGTACGCTAGTCATGCCCGACTCAGCTGATTCTGTTTCTGAGACTTCGGTTGGGGTACCTGAATGCAGTGAGGTAAAGGAACAAGTTGAAGCAAGATGTCAAAGTTCAGAGAGACGTAAATATCTTTACCTTTGTGATTTTCCCGTTTTGAAAAATATAACTCAAAATGTGTACTATTATATCTGGTATTTTTCGTTTGATCTTTTGACATTAGTTTGCCACCCTCATTTCTCATTGCTTTTCAGCGACTGAAGGAGGCTCAGATGCGTCAGCAGCCAATGTGAAGGAAACATCATCATTGGAGAGTGTTGAAACTCTGAAAAGCAAAAAGACAGTTAGTACTACGTATTACTTGATCTCTTTTTTATATGATATCAATTTGTACAGTTGTTGATCCTTGCAACCTATGCAAGAAATCATGTGTGTGATTTTCTTTGTTGAGACTGATATTTGTGATGCAATCTTCACTCAAAATGTGTACCTGCAACCACATTCCCACGCACACATAAATATTTACCTATCACACAAATATGTTATACATGTAAGTCATCAGTAAGGTTAGTAATTTGGACTAATTTTGCCTCAGGAATCCACTGAAACCAAACGTAAGAGTGCAAAGCGTACCTTTAAATCAGAAAAGGAGTTCATAGAGTTCACCTTGAAGTATCAACAAGTTCTTGCTGAAAGAGATTCAGGTATTTTGAGATAGTTGTGCTAATGTTTACACCCAGTGTTTCCATAACTAATATACTGATGTTTACACCTCTGATAGGGTTATTGTGGGAGAAATCATTTATTTGTTTAGGAACAGTGAATGTTAAGTATAATGCATTTATGTGGTAGTATAATAGTTGATGTAGAAACGGACTACTTACACATATGATGTTTGTGCGTCACAAATTTTCATGAAGTCAAAGGGTATGGATAATTGCCAATTATCATTAACTAGATGTGATAATGTTGATAAGCTAAATTAAGATTAAGTTCTGATGGAAAGATGTAGCTTTTGCGAAGTCTTAGTGCAGTGGCATACCTTCATTGTATATATACATGGATTTTTATATATTATGAGCAGTATTGTAGATGGTTTTATTATTTATTTACTTGCATCCTTTTTTCTTTGTAGCCATTTCTGTTCGAGATAAGCTTGAGTCATTGTGCAGGGAGTTACAACGCCAGAACAAAGTGCTAATGGTATGCTATCTTGACTGACTGCATATCCTTAAAATGATTTTTTTCTGAACTTTTATATTTTCATATTTTCCTAGATGTTCATTATCATAATTTTCATCTCAGTGTAATTCTTTAACTTGTTTAGGTTCCATTTGACCATGCAAACTTAATTCTTACTTTCTATTAATAGCCATTGGTGAATCGAAGTAGAGGTCTGAAACTAGTTTTTCCAACCATTGGATGTACCCTTAATACCTATATCTGGGCCTTGTACAGCTCCCTTTTATTCATACCATGACTAAGCTCACTTAACTACATTGCTGGCCTGTGACAAGTTGCCCTCGATGTCTTCTTTTTTTCATTTTTTTAAAGTAAAATAGCAAATGTGCAAAGAGGCACCTGAAAGTATTGATTATATTCATTCTCCCATTACTTTGAGCTTGAGCATAGGTTGTTTCACGAAGTAAGGGTGCATTGGGTGATTCTGCATTCTTTTCTATCGTTAGTGATTGAGAAATATTTGGTGAAGGAAAAAAAGGATAAATTTTTGTGGAGTTGAGTGAAACTTTTCAGTTCATCTAAATAAGATCTGCTGTTATCATCATGTCCGCTATATTCAACATTTTGAAATGATAAGTTCACATTACTGACTTGTGATCTTTTACAATTTTCATGTCGATATCTTCTCTACTTTGACTGTATCTTACAGTTTGATATGATAAGTTGTGTAGTTGATCAATACTCGATCACCCACCTAGAAACATTGATGGCTTCCTGATCATTTAAACAGGATGAGTGTAAGCGGGTGTCAACAGAGGGGCAGAACTTGAGATTAGATTTATCAGTCAAGTTCCAAGATGCAATAAAGGTTTGACTATTTATAATATAATAGCTTTCCTCAGGGGATTTGAATATTTATTGTTGTTGGCTTATTAATTTGTAAGTTGACAAGTTAAACTTAATCCAAGGTTGAAGAAACATTACCTCTATCATACACTACAAAACATGAGATCTTTTAAAGTTCCAAACACTCAAAGTCCATATTTTTTCTCAACTTACAATTCTGTGTGTGTTGAAAAGGAAAAACAGACAAGATTTCTGTTCTGTCATGAATCATGATTATTTACATGCTCAAGAGAGCACATACAAGCAATAAGAGTTCGGTTAATTAACAAGTTTTGTATTCTTTCCAAACATCGGAACTCAGAACTAGTTCCTTTCTATTTTGAAAGCACAATTTATCTGTTCAGTGCATTATTTGTTTTTTAATGCCTTTTTTTAAATGATATTCTAACATTAAGTTCTTATGGTTATAGGATGTGAGCAATAAGCTAGATGAGCAAAAGGAAGAATGTATCTCTCAGCTAAAGGAGAATGAAATGTAAGAGCCAGATGTCATGAAAACATATGCTTACCATCTTGATGCATATACTGAAGCAAACTTGAATGACTTAACTTGGAGATCCCTTGCACGTGCATGTGTCAATGAGACTGAACTCGATTAATTTCATCCTAAGTGTCATATATTATTATATAGGATAATGCCATGTATTGTTTGTTATAAATCTCTGACAACATAGAGTCTGTATCTTTTTTGTTGACTTGGTTGATTGATATCATTGGTTTATTTCTTTTTTGGCTGTCTATAATTTGTCTTTATTGTGTCAATATTAGTTAAATTGGCATTCATTCATTTCCAGGTTAAGAACTAAGCTGCAGCAGCTCACGTATCAGTATGCTCTTTCTGAACAGCAATATGAACAGAAGGTAAAATTTAACTGTAACGTGCACAAATGACATTAGTTTACCTATAATGATTGTTTACTTTATTAGGTAGGGACTTAACTTTTCTGTAGTGGCTTTGTTTTGAATTAACAGTTAAAGCAGAAATCTCTGGAGCTTCAAATTGCTGATTTGAAGATTAAGCAGCATGAAGAGAAGTTAATCCAGGAACAGTCCCAGATGAAACTATATGCAGAACAGGTGTCACAGTTACTATCAACTGAAAAGAATTTGCGCTTACAGTTGACAGCTGATGGAGAGAAATTCCAACAATTTCAGGTCAACTTCTGTGTTATGTGTTGCTTTAAACCATTACTTTGAAACTGTCACCAGAATGAAAAACTGCTTAGTTAGAGGCTGTCAAATTTCTCTGCAGAATTCTCAAGAGTACAAAACTGAGTTGGTTCATTTTCCCTGTAGGCTGTATGGTGTTAGTTATGTAGCCATGCTAGTGGGTTGTGTCTCACGTAGATTACACTCATAGAAGATTGGTTGTTGCATAATTGATATGTTATTCAATGTCATGAAACAAAGAAAAGAGATTACCTTGGTTATCGATGGATATATCAATAACTTGTGATTTCATGATCATTCTGTGATTAGTATCTTTGAGTTACTTGGAATTATAAGTCCTAGTTGTTAACAGAGTGAGAGTTGGGCCAAAAATTGGCAACTTTCAAATTGATTGGCAGAAGTGAACTCACCACCTGTCTCCTTGCTCTATGTATCTTTGAGTATCTTTGAGTTACTTGGAATTATAAGACCTAGTTGTTAACAGGGTGAGAGTTGGGCCAAAAATTGGCAACTTTCAAATTGATTGGCAGAAGTGAACTCACCATCTGTCTCCTGGCTCTATGTATATCATTCAAATATTAAAAAAAGTGTGCTTAGAGCCTTCCAATGTATGTCTTCATTAGGCATTACTGAAGAGAAGGCAACCTACTCTTTGTGCTCAATTTGAGCATTCTTCTTTCAGAATGGACCTTTCAGATACTTGGCGGGTCACCTCACAAGTGCTTCAAGCTGAATGTTTGTGTTATCAATACACAACTCAATCTGGTCTTAATTAAGTATTATATTTATTGTGTAGGATGCTTTGTTGAAAAGCAATGAAGTTTTTGAGACATTTAAACAGGAGATCGAAAAGGTGAATTATTCCTTCAAATTACATTTTCATTTAGACACACTTTTCCTGATTTCTCTAGCACGGTGCAACTCGCATGATATGTTTGTTTTAAACTAAGCTACCCTGTTTGTTACATGTGCAAAATTGTAGATGGCAAAATCTATCAAGGAACTCAAGAAGGAAAATTTATTCTTGAAGAGCAAATGTGAGAAAACAGATGTTACTCTTATAGAACTCGTAGATGAGGTATAGTTCACTTTTTTGTTTCTATTTCTTTCAATTACTCATCAATCAACAGTAAACGTTGAACTCAGGCATATGCCTTTATGATGCCTTATTAAGAAACAGCATAGATGAGGAATAACACAGATTTTTATGTTGGTCTGAGCAGCGTGAACGGTTGAAGAAACAGTTGGAGAAAACAAAGAATCAGAAAGAAAAGCTTGAATCCTTGTGCCGATCACTTCAAGCAGAAAGGAAGCAGAACTCCATCGGCAGCAACAACTCCGATTCAGTTCCATGATGAACACTGCTCTACTCAACCATGTAACTTAAAATGGGTTTAATAATCACCATTACAAATGTTACCCTATATACTATTTTTGGCTATGGCTTGATCTCAAGAAACGGGAGAAAATATCAAGATGTTGCTGAGTGTAATTTATACTCTATTATTTTAGCATATTTGTATCCTCTCTATCTCTATGTTAAATCTCAAATTCGGGAATCGGATTTGTTCATTTTGTTATTCTTGCATGAATGGAAATATTATTCTTCCAAAAATTCAAGCTTTTACATCATTTTTATATATTTTCTTTGGGGTTGTACCTCTTTCTATAATGCATGTTCTTGCAAGGGAGAAGCTCTCCGTATCCTTGCACAATGGATATTGTTCTGTTCATGCTCTACCATGTATGACTAATTCGGCACGATTATTTAAACAAATCACAGTATTTAACACCAACTGAAATGATATGATTTAAACACAACATGAATCGATGAGTCGACTCGATTCGATGAGTCACTTAGTGCTATGGATTGGGACAGAGTTACACAAATCCATGAGTCGACTCGAACCGATGAGTACTTGAATCAATGAGTCGACTCAATTCGATTGTCACTTAGTGCCATCCATTGTCACAAATAAAATCACCCGAGAACAAAAATAGAAAGAAAGAAAAAATTACGAGTAAACAAAAATAGAGTCCACTTCATATCTCATATTATATAAATAAAACCCAATGGCCCCCAGGTCCGAGGCAGCAAAAGCATACTGTTGGAGAAAGATCCGGAAAAACCGTTTGTTTTCGTTCTCTCGAGCTCAAAAGCTCACCAAATAAACAAAGAACCCTGTGGCTGTGGCGCCAACATGGAAGACCAAAAGCAACAGCAGCAACAAGGCAGCAACAACAACAATGCCAATGGGCCTTTGGAGACGACCAGAGCAGAGCGAGCTGTTTGGCTCATGAAATGCCCTCCGCTTGTCGCTAAAAGTCTCAAGCCTGACGCCTCCTCCACTTCTGCCTCTGCTTCTTCTCAATCTGATCAGCAGTCTTCTCGCCCTGTGGCCAAGGTCGTTCTCTCCATTGACCCTCTTAACTCCAATGACGACTCTTCCTCTCCTCAGGTACTTTTTCATTTCCGTTTACTCGACAACTCAAAAAGTGGACGTTTTTCCCTTTTGGGTTTTTACTTTTTTGTGCATGCATTGTCGTTTCGGTCATAATCTTTGTAATTCTTGTGCATTTTCTTGTTTATAAAGCTTTGGTCTTTGATCCTATGCATGCCCTTTTCTATGGATTTTCTGTTGCTTGCTGAGTTTTGTTGCTCATTTTCTTTTTCTTTTTTTCTTTCTTTATCATTTTTCCCAAAGTTTTCATTTTGGGGTTAAGAATTTTCATGATGTGGGTTTTATAGAGTTCAGCTCTTTATGTGTTTATCTCCAAACCCAATTTACAAGTTAGGTTTTCATGACCCAGGTCCTGGCTTTTCTATCAATTTTTATTGTTCTGCAAAGTTTTGGGTTAAAGTCTTCATCTTTATAGTGTGATAGTATCACTCATCTATGTAGATATCCTCTTTTGTTGCCCTTTCCTTGACATAAGTTGTTATAATGCAGTTCACCATGGAACTGGCGGCCACTGAATCTGGAAATATGCCCAAGTGTTACTCTTTGGATATGTCTAAAGACTTCATTCCAATGTCTGTGTTTTCTGAGTTATCACAAGGTGAGTATGCCTTTTTCCTCTGTGGCTTTTCTTTACTGAAATGCATTTGGCTTGACATATTGATGCTTCTATTCTAGTTGGGTATCCACTTGACATCATGCTAAACTTTTCTGCTCCTTATTTTTGTCAAAAGCTAGCATTTAAAAATTGATGGTTTTTACTTCAGTTAAAATGGTACATGCTACATCCAACAGATTGTTGTATCATAGGTAGAGAAGAATAACATTGTTGGCTTGCATGGTTTTGTGTTGGGAAATCAGCTTTTAGTGCCACAAAGAAATGTAAATACCCAAGTTCCTGGATTAGGCTTTTTAAATTTGAGATTGGAATTCAATTTCTTCTCGGCTACATTTTAGTATCACATATTTCTAGTTTAGGTTCTTGTTATTTCTAACTCTTCAATTTATTTTAGCGGAAAGATATGCTTACAAGGTATGATACTCGAAATCAGAAACATAATGTTAAAAATTGATTGGGGTTATATTACTTCAACAGAGCTGCAAGCACATATTAACTTTAGCTGTCCATTGTGCACTCTCAACTGAATGTGCGAAATTCTTTTGTGACTGTAGGAAAGTTATCTGTGGAGGGGAAAATATTGAACAAATTTGATATGAAGCCCCATAATGAGAACCTTGAGAATTATGGGAAACTTTGTCGTGAACGGACGAAAAAGTATATGAAAAACAGAAAGATTCAGGTTCCTTGGATTACTTTATATATTTTTCTCACACTCTATTTCAGTAATCTAATAGCTTTCAGTAGTATAATCACTAATTTGTCCCTTTTTTCCAATTTTCAGGTGATTGACAATGACAATGGGGCTCATATGAGGCCTATGCCAGGGATGATTGGTTTTATAGCTCCTGGACCCAGCGTACGTAAAACCACCTTCTTTTTGTACATATTGTTCCTGAGTAAAAGTGTTCCTTGCTTTCCATGGGACAGACATTATTTGGGACTGCATTTTGTATGTTGGCATTTGATTTTAGTATTGATTATCCACCATTAAGTATTAAGCATAAGAAGAACTGTCTTTCATATAGGAAAAGAAGAAAATGCCAACAAAGGGGTCAGACACGAAAAGAACAAGGAGGGACCGAGGAGAAATGGAAGCCATTATGTTTAAGCTCTTCGAAAGGCAACCAAATTGGACGTTAAGACAACTGATCCAAGAAACAGATCAACCAGAAGTATGTTCTGTTTTCTGGTTATTTCTTTCTGCATGATTTATAAGTCTTCCCCCATTGAATCTTAATATTAGAATTACTATCTAAACCTGTCTTTTTCCAGATTAATGTAAGACCCATCTTGTTACTTGCATATACGGTATACCATGTACATACATGCATGGCATTATTGACAAGGAAAGCTACTGAATATCCTCGTACAGACACCTTACTAATTATTGAGAAGGAAAATTGCTGAAAATTTTCCAAACAGAGGAAATTTGAAGACATCCTCCCTGTTAAATAGCACAAAATTAGGCAATCAAAATGTTACTTTTACTAATGGAAGTATGAGAGATATTGAGATGAATGCATTACACATGGTTAAATATAGAAGATGAGCAGAATCAAGAAACTAAATCCCATAGGCATTTAAGCGGGAAAACATAATTTAAAGGCAGCTAGATAAGAAACTTATCCTTTGAACTTGTAACACACCAATAACCTGATGATCTTTGATTAACTGTAAGCTTTTCGTTATATCATCATAATGTGACTGTTCTTATGAATTTGTCCGTTTGCAGCAATTCTTGAAAGACATACTTAAGGAACTTTGTGTTTACAACAACAAGGGAGCTAATCAAGGGACGTATGAGCTGAAACCAGAATACAGGAAATCTGTCGAGGAGCCAACTCCCGAATAGGTTGTATGATATAGGTTAACTTTTGCAGACACAGACATCTCCCAGCCAAAGGCCTCTGTTACTGATAATTGCTAGTTCCATTCTTCTTAGGCTACTGACCTGATCCTTCTTTTTAGCAGAGAACTGGAATTTTGGAATTTTTGTCTAAGATTGTAGGTTTAGGATTTCATGGTAATCATCATTTGAAGTGTGCACTTTCATATCTTTGTATACAATTAGCAGCCAGCCAGCCTTCTTTTGTTCACATGATTTAGAGGCGTTCCTGTGTCATTTACATTTCCTTTTTGCAATATGAAAATGCACTCAGCCACTGGCATTATCAGATGGCTTTTTGTATGAGTTTGACTGAAATTCAGTTAAAATGGTTAGACTTGGGGATTATAAAATTTAAAACAACAAATAATCTCCTTTGCTTTATTGTTTTGGTCCATGGCTTAAAGTCTAACCGCCTGAATAATACAATCTATGACAAAGTCAATTGTAGAGGTTAGAATCAAATCTTACTTCAGCAGTGACGTGGGATTTGTGGACGCCTTCGTTGTTGTCCTTTTATGTGAATTTTTATAAATAAATAAAACAAGTTTGTATAGCTCAAATTATTAACAGTAGTTACTCTTATATCTGAGGTCATGATTGTTACTCTTACATCTGAGGTCGTAACTAAATCAAACATGCGAACAAAACTTAGAATCAATATGGGATTTAACTTTTTAAAAAAAAAAACTTTACTAACTCTACTCAAGTGATCGATCATAAAGCTCCAAATTTAAGTAGTGAAAAAAAAAAAACGTGATTTGCCAAAAATATGTGAAACACGTCTCTCATAATTGCTAAACACACCAACACCTACTTCCATGAAAAAACCATGACAAGAAATTATGAAATGATTTTTTTATTCAATAAAAAATTAGACAACAAAAAAGCAATTCATCAACTCCACACAAAAATGAAAATTGAAAAAAAGCACGTGGTGTACACACCAACAGCGACTTGGACTTGGACTAGGGTGGGCCCCGCTATCAAAGACGTTCAACAACTTGCCACGTCATAGTTTGGACCCGAATAACCAAAACCGGTCCGAAACCGAATTCTTTTCCCATTCTAACTTGGAGAGCTCCAACCAAGTAAAAAAAGCGTGTGCTCACCACGACGTCGTCTTCTTAAGCCTTCTGAACCCTCTCTCTCATTTCTCCCAACGAAAGTCAATTTCGGTTCCACCTAACACCACCGATACCTTTCCTCATCTTCTTCTTCTTGTTCTCTCTCTCTCTCTCTCTCTCTCTCTCTCTCTCTCTCTTTCTCTGTCTTCCAATCTTCCCTTCGCAAAACCTCTCTCAAGGTACGATTTCTATCTTCTTGCTTTTGGGTTATTGTAATTTTCTAGTTTGGAATTGACGCCTTCGTGAATTGCATTGTATTCTTCGAAGTTGTTGTCTTTCTTGATTTTGTTGGTAATCTTGTTTGATTTTCAGTTTAAATTGATGTATTTGGATGGTGTAAATTGATGGGTTTTAAGAGGTTTAACATGAGTTGGATGATTTGTTTCATCATAATATTTTTCTGGGAAATGGAATCTGGACGATTTCCGACGATTTCCAATTGATGTTGAACTCGAGTCTTGACTGGTCTAAATTGATGGGTTTTCCTTAATTTAATCAAGATCGTTATTTTGGTGACAGATTTTGTATTATTAAGTAAAGATTGAGGAAAGTCGTGATTTTGATTTTCAATTAACTGGGTTTCTTGACTTTCTTTTAGTTCTTGTTCTAAGCATAGCATTTTCTCAACTTCAGAATAAGCTTTTTCGATGACTATCCATTTGACCAAATAATATCTATCGGTTTTGGCTTGTGGGTGGGTTTAGAATTTTGAGAAAATTGGGTTTTTATGTTGACTAAGACCTGGATTTGGTGCTCGTGTTTGCAAGATAATGTTGACAACTTTATTATGTGATGACTATTTGTTTACCTTAGATGCAGCATCAACATCTGATTATAGGCATATTCATATTTTTGGTAACATTTAGAAGCATGTGTTTTCTTACTCTTCCTACTAAGTAGGAGGTATTGATTATGCATTTTTCCTCGTTTTGCAGGTTACTTTTCTCCGCAATAGGAATGGATTCCTTTTTCAAAGTTGCAAATGAAGATTGTGTGCCTTCTGAACTAGACATTCTCAGATGTCCGTTTTTGAGAAACATCAATGAGCCCACCAATTTTTCCTTCGCCTCATCCTTGGCCTTCCCAGTGCCTGTAAGTTATATTTCCTTTCGCTGATTTGAATCTTCTATTGTTTTCTATGTTACTGTAGGCGTACTTTTGGTTATTTGCATCTTCTATTGGCACTTACAGCTGCTTGATTGAAATTGAGCCATTTTCTGATACTACTTTCTACTTTTCTTGACCAGGGACGTGGCGGCAAAGGTCCAATTTTTGAAGATGGTCCCAATTTTGACATGGCATTTAGGCTTTTCCATGGGAGTGATGGAGTAGTCCCCCTTTCTGGAAGATCATTTGTGCATTCTAACATAGTTGAGCCTCAACCAGCCCCATCCATGTTTAATCCATTAGCTGCAAAGGCAGCCACTATCAGTCTCTCATCATTTGGAGGGCCATTCAGCTTTGATGCATTCTCTGAGAAGTGGAAGAATCAGAAACGAAAATCCAATTCCTCCAAAAAAGATACTTCTTCAAAGGTAAATTGATTGTTGCTTCACACTACAAATTTCCCAGCTTGCTGAGTAATTGACATATTATAAGTTTTGAAATTTCTTGTGATTTTGTTGAATTTTTTTACTTTGTATCATTAGACAATTTTATGTATTTTCCGATGTTTATTATATTTGGAATTGATGTTTCAGGGAGGAAATTCTAATCATGAGGCTTTGAGTAATGAGTGGCTGCAATCCGGAAGCTGTCCGATCGCGAAGTCATACCGTGCTGTTAGTGGTGTAATTCCGCTTGTTGCAAAGGCTTTTCAGCCCCCTCCGGGCATGAAAATTAAGTGCCCACCAGCAATAGTTGCAGCCCGAGCAGCTCTGGCGCGAACTGCATTTGCAAAGAACCTCCGCCCACAGCCCCTTCCTGAAAAAGTACTTGTGATTGGAGCATTGGGCATGGCAGCCAATGTTCCTTTAGGGGTATGGAGGGAGCACACCAAGAAATTCTCACCATCTTGGTTTGCTGCTGTGCATGCAGCTGTTCCATTCATAGCCATACTTCGGAAGTCTGTGCTGATGCCTAAATCAGCCATGGCTTTTACCATTGCAGCATCAGTGCTAGGACAGGTCATTGGCTCGAGAGCAGAGCGATACCGGCTGAAGGCAGTGGCTGCTAAAAAATTGTCTCTGACTGAAACCCCATTTGGTGGGACAAGTGAGTTACAGGTGCTTAAAGCGAAAACTGGTCACTGCAATGACATTGAGGAGTGGAATTCAGTTGCTCTTCAGGTTACGCGTCCTTCTTCATCTACCGATGTGTTCTGCTGATTGTTAATGGAATTTTGATGGCATTGATCCATCATTTCTATGTATTTTTACAGAGTGTAATTCTCTGTACTAAGTCCATTTGTGCCTCTAAACACTGTCTTTGTCCTTTGAAGACTTGAGAGAAGAATAAATGTATAATGCGAATCACGATTTTTTTATCAAAGTCATTTCCTTTATTTTATTGTTCCCGTCCAATTTGGGTCAACTGTCCAAACTTGTTTGCATTTTGAGTATGTATTTGGCTATGTGACCTGTATCCAGTGGAGAGATGGGATGGAAATGAGCTGTAATAGTTGTACAAGGTAATCTAGTCTAAACTAGAAAATTCAATATTGGTTAATTTGGTTCTTATCCACGACCATACAAGTTTGAATCGTTATACATTAACAATTGTCGTTCATGAGATTTAAATCAATCATCGATAAAGGTTTAGAAAGACCTAATCAAAATG
The DNA here is from genome assembly GCF_965620075.1 of Prunus avium. Lineage (NCBI taxonomy): Eukaryota > Viridiplantae > Streptophyta > Magnoliopsida > Rosales > Rosaceae > Prunus > Prunus avium. The sequence continues at coordinate 37,830,946 of NC_142285.1, read as the reverse complement.
GTTCATGAGATTTATTTCTAAACCTTTATCAAAATAGTTCATGAGATTTAAATCAATCATTGATAAAGGTTTAGAAAGACCTAATCAAAATGGTCACATGGCTAGAGTATTTATCAAATAATGGTTAATTTTTATTTATTTAAATTTGTAACAATCTCGCAATCAAATGTATTTATTGTAAAAGAAAATAATCGAACATAAAACTTGGGATCACATGGCTGGAGTACTTATCAAGTAATGGTTCATTTTCATTTATTTAAATTTGTAACAACCTCGTAATGAAATGTATTTATTGTAAAACGAAATAATGGAACATAAAATTTCTAATGCACAAGTGAATGTAAAGGAAAGATTCGAACATAAAACTTCAGATGCACAAGTGAATGCTATTATACATTGTTGGTTGATAGAGTCCCTAAAAATTTATAGTTATGTTAACAAATGAAATTTCCATTATTTTTTTCCGTTTGTAGCGGTAAAAGTAATACCGGCAAAACTCAAAACTTCACATTCACAGTCGGGCAACAAACTTTTGGAGAAGTCAGTTCAGTTGCGGGTCGGAAACCGACCCGGGGTCGGGCAGAAGGCAGCAGCCATTCTTCACTGAAAGTCACTTTATTTTCTTTCTTTCTGGGTTGAAAATTGAATTGCATAAGTTACAATGTCCAGCTCTTCGCCAACACGTCAGCCTCAGACATTCGGATTGCCCTGGCCCGATCTCAACCACGGCTTGCTCTACAACGACGTCGTTCGAGCTTCCGATTCTGGTCCTCTTTCGCTCCCTCTTCTCAAAGATAAAGATAGACTTTTCTATATATTTTTTCCTTTACTGCATTTTCTCAGCATCCAAACGCAGTCCATGCGCTAAAAATCGATGTTTTTTTGGATTTAAACTTCACCGTCGTTTTCTTTCTCTGAATTTGAGTCCTACTATTGGTGTAAATTACAGAACTGACACTGATCGAGTTCTACTCGAGCAAGTATAAGAACTCAGCTCCTCTACAAGGGTAAGCAGGCAGCCTATGCCAACTTCTGCCAAATTGCTCTTGCTTTCTTTGCTTTCTACCCTGTGTTGTTTGCTTGGAGAATTGAGTTTGGTTTTTTAAGCAATCAAAAATATGCTTATTTTGAAGAACCAATATAAAAATCTGTACTGATGATAGTTTTGCAGTTGGTTGCAGAGAATTCGGAACGGACAGGTTTGAATATTGAAAATCATGGAAAAGTTTGTTATGAGAAATGGAAACGCATGCTTTGGAAATTCTCAGCTTTATTTGTTGGTCTACAGATTACAGTTGATGGCGAAGTTGTTAGAGATCCCAGTACGATCCTCAGGTGTTGTTTGTTTGATGGATGCTATATGGCTCTATATTCTATGTCTGCTCTTATGCATATAGAAGATTCTTATGGGTTTTTTTTTTTTGTTTGACATAATCAATTTGTTTAGGGTCGGTTCGGAATTGGTCTATCATAGGCTTCCGTGGAGAGAGCCTGATGCGCCATACTTGCTGGAGGTTCTATATGAGGATGATGATATGGTAAATGTCTCACTGTGGTTAGTGATCGTTTCTATGTGTTGGATCATATCTTTCATCTTTGTTGCTGTGTCTATTTTTGCTTCTTTTCATCAAGATTAGTGATGTTAAACAACTGGCCTGAAGTAGAGTCATTGTTTTAATACTGTTTTAAACAACTCATTTTATATTATTTAGGTGAATGCAAAAAATGGAATGTAAAAGATTATGGACTTAACTTCCACAATTGAAATTATGGAAGTTGTGCACTGTAAAAGATTTAGGTGAATGCTATCTGTGTTGCTGGTAATTTTTTATTATTTTATATATGCATGAGAATTTGGAACAGACAGGTTCGAACATAAGAATTATTTTCTTTGATTCTTTGATTTTGTCTTTGTTTGAGAATTTTGTTTTCATTAAATAAAGCATTGGAGTTATGTATGGTTTCTCTGCATATAATGTATATTGTTTGTTTTCATCCATTTTTATGATGACTGCTGTTGACGTGAAAGTGTTCTAATGAATTCAGATTGCTCTAAATAAGCCTTCTGGCCTGCAAGTTTTACCTGGAGGTCTTTTCCAGCAACGGACAGTTCTCACACAGCTCCTGTGGCGGGCAACAAATAAGATCTCTCCCTTATCGTGCCAAGAACCACATCCTGTTCCTGTTCATCGCTTAGGAAGGGGCACTTCAGGTAACCATGAATTCCAATGCTGAATAAAATAATGAGATCCCTTTTTTTCTTTGTTTTCAATCACTGTGGCTAAGTTTTCGTATATATGGCTGTGGACATGAGATGATTTGGATGCATGCTCTAACTAATTGAATTAAGCTCACAACCCATACTCATCAAGGCCTTGAAATTATTCATAGTAACCGATTAACGTGCATTAAAACATCAGGCATAATTTATTTTTATCACTTTGTCTTGAGAAGTTTCATGTTAGTATACATAGTTTTCCTTTGCTTTTTCTGTTTTAGGCTTCATTGCATATAGATGTCATATTTCTGAGCCGATTTTTAACTTGTAAAGATGCATAACTTCATACTTTGTTCATTGTTTCTCACTAGATAACATAAATAACAAAATCCTTTGTATACAATGCGTTGCTCGCTTTCCAGCTCTACATACTATTCTCACAAATCTGTTCATTGTTATGGCTACTAACAGAAATGGTTATACTTCTTGATATTCTTCTTGTTGACTGGTCTCATATGGTTCTAGGAATATTACTCTGTGCAAAGACGAAGCATGCCAAAACTCAACTTGCAGCATACTTTGCTGACGGGACATCTAATATTGGAGATGACAGGTTAGAGAAATGACCTATTCCATCTTGCTCACATCTGCTTTTAGCTTCCCCTTTTTTTGGAATGAAAACATTGTTAGTAATCACAATGAGATAATATCAGATTCTCTATGTAAACTTAAGATTTCTTTCAGTTGGGTCGTAATCTTTTTCACTTTGCCAATAAGATCTACAATATCAATGCAGTAATACCTCCATGGAGGTACGTGCACTGAGGAAAATCTCAAAAATATATCGGGCACTAGTGACTGGGATACTTTGTGAGGATAAGGTAACATCCTTGTGAAGTACTGCTGAAGTGTGAGCTACTATGACTAATGTCAGTTTGTGCGTGTATAAGTTTATATCTCCAAGAAAGCATTCATATCTACTGTTTCCATACCTTATTTGACTTTAGAAAATTCTCTAAGTGGCCTTTAGGGAAAAGTCTTCATGTAGGACTCAACAAATGGTAGCTTAAAAAAACTTGCAAATCTATTTATTAGCTTCTAATGCCATTTTTTTTCCTGTCTTATCCATTGCAGCCCACCAATCTTAACATCCTAAGTTTATTAGTATTCGTTGCAATTTGACTTCTACTTGTCTCTGGTCACAATTTAAATTGATGGTTTCTTGGGACCAGCGGTCTTCCTTTTTGTTTATTTTTTGGCTGTCTTCTTCAAGGATATTTACTCCAACTATACATGCAAATAGATTGTGTGATTGATGTGAAATTACTATAGGTAATTGTCAAACAGCCAATCGGAGTGGTGCGATATCCTGGTGTGGCTAAAGGGCTGTATGTTGCTTCTCCCACAGGTGTATTTGCGTTCTCTAATGTACTGAATGAATTTTGATTTCTGTAAGCTCCCTCCAAGTGCTACACCATGATTTAGAAAGAAAATGGCAATCTTTAAGTCATGCCTGTGTTATCTTGCACCGGTCACCCTTTCCCTTGAGTGTCTCATGCAGAAAACAATCTATTCTATCCCATCATACTTATCCCTCTCTGTAATTTTTTCACGTAACCAGGAAAACCAGCTCTGAGTAAAGTTGAAGTTCTTGAGAGAGAGATTCATAAAAACCAAACACTGGTCCAGGTACCCCAGTTTTACCAGTTTAAACTACTGAATACATATATAGGCTTTTCTTATATGATTATATCCATCTGTTTTGTTTTCATGAATGATAAATTTATTGATGGCTTAACTCGAACACCATATTAACAATACTGTTGTATGGAAGGGAGGGAATCTGGGGATGAAATATAAACCAACATTCGAAAGTCAACTTGATTTTCTATTAACCACAAGAATTAAATTAAACCTAATGATTATGATAAGTACAAAAAAGATATCTGAAATTTACGATGAGCAAGGAAGTCAGGTTGTGTTTTTTTCTTTTTCATTTTCTTTTTGTTTTCTTTTGGAATTTTAGAACTTACTTTAGCGCACTGATTTGTTTAACAGGTTGAGATTCAGTCAGGAAGGCCACACCAAATTCGTATCCATCTTTCTTACATAGGACATCCTTTGTTAGGTAAACTTTTTAATAAAACTCTGGTTCTAGGAGGCCCTGGGTTTGAGAAACCTCACATCCTCATTTGCCACATATTTGTTAATTTGCAAGGTGCAGGTTGTGGTTGCACCTATATATCTACTGTAGTTGTGAATTAGCTGTATTATTGCTTGGACTAGTTGAATGCTTAAGAAATCCCTTCTTTTTTTTTTAACAGGGGATCCTCTTTATGTTCTTGGTGGACAACCAAAGTGCTTAGATTCTGACTTTGTAGATGAGAGTTTTGCAGATGATGGGTATGCAGTTATTGTGATATAGAGCATTCTTTTGTGGGTTTTTCATCATACTATTAAAGCATCCACAATGGATTCCCTAAACCACCTCTTTAGATAAAATTCAGGAAGGAAGTGAGAAAACTCACCTCCAAGTTCCAACCATGCTCTCTATCCAACTCCTAAAATAGGGAGACCTCTAGGAACTCCTAAATCTGAGAAGAGAGAAAAGACTCCTAGTGACTCCCTATAATTAAATGTTGTTTTTCTTTAATGCTATTTTAAGTAATTATTTAATGCTAACTATTTTTTATTATTATTTTATATGAAGAGGGAGCATTTATGCTAAACTGAAAAAAGAAATAAATATGATTCCCTAAACTAGAGATCATGGTTGGGGTTGAAATTTTACAAGGAGCTTCTAAAATAGCTTTAAAATTTTAACTGAAAAATAAGGAGCATGATTGTGGATGATCACCCTATTATCAACCACTATCATGGAGGAATTTGCGTGGTTTCTTTTGGTTTTTGTCAATGTAAAAAGCGGATGTTGATATTAAAAGAACGTTATTTTTTTTTTCTCCATTTTGATACGAGTTGCATTTTATTTCACATTGCATGCAGAGGGTTCCTGAGGCCTACAAAGCCTGTTCCAGGAGATTGTGGCTACAACTTGCATGCTCATCAAGTGATTCTCTCTCACCCATCATCCAATGAGGTAAAGGTTTAAACAACGATTGCTACTTCTATTAAAGGATGCTGTGCATCTTCTATTTTGATAATAGTCAAGTTTTTGGTATCTATTTGCAGGAAATCAAAGTTACCGCACCACTTCCGGCCATTCTCCGAACTCAGCAAGAAACCGAAGAACTTACTAGTTAGCACTACTACCAATTCCAAGAATGCTGCAGATGGAGAGTGCTCATTCAACAGGCTCCTCGAAGACTTGGAAGCTTAGACGCATACATTCCCTTGTATTTGCCTAGAGTTGAGTTTTCCCTTAGAGAACTATGCCAAAGCAAATTTTGAGTTTTTTTATACTAAAAAGAGAGGAGTTTTACGAAACCCAGAATTTGGTTGATAAAAGAATGAGTGACGTCTCACTCCCCAAGTAAATAAAACACATAAAACACAACATGGAGAAAAGATGTAGAACCGACAAAGGTAAAGACGTCAGATGAGAGCTCATGAACTGGAATAAATCCATCCCTCCCAACTTTTGCAGTTTATTTCTGTATTTTCCATAAAATACAACAAATACAAAGCTGCTGCAATATTACAAGCACCTAAAAAGCATTTTACCAAAAAGACGGGGACTTTAAACCGTCCATTGCCCTATCACGTCACTGACTGAACACAAAAAAACCTATTATACAGGGCGCAGCAAATAAATAATTTGCCACTGAGGGCCTCTCTCAAAGGCCCTCTGCAACATCTACTACCTTCCTACATCACCCTTACCTCCTCTCCAGGACTCTTCCTCTCTAATCATGCTCCCCGGCTGCCCCCCATACTGTTCAGTTTTTGCATAATGCATTCTTATGGCAGCAACAGGATCTGAAACACCAGTACATGGACCCCCTACAAGGATCCCTCCCCTCCCTACTACGTTCATCCCAACAATCCCCCGTCCTTGCTGCTGTAAACTCGAAATTGTATCAAACCCATTTCGTCTTGGCATATCAAATACGTCTTGCCGCTGCTGCTGCTTCACGTCTACTGTAAATGGGGGCACTTTAGCACCATCCCGACTCCTACTGAACACCGGGTAATCCACAACTCCATTGCTGCCACTAATTTCCCTGGAAGGAAAAACTGATACACCATTCATATTCCGATCGTTGTTCTTGACTTGCAATGGCTGCTGTTCCATTTTGGAAGAGGAAGTAGGAAAGTTGCCAAATGCTGCAGGGTACTTGGCCAGCAAGATAGCTGAATCAGGAAAAGATGGATAACCAGCATGCACTTTATTCCCTTCCCAAAAGCCATAACTCCTCCTGGGAACCTTCTCAATCCCCAGATAACTACTACAATCAAACTTCAGGACAGAAGAATTTCCATCAGCATTGTGATGCCCAGTGAATTTTAGGTTAGATGACGTGTTGCTTAACTTATGGTTGTGAGCTCCCTTTTCTTCATTCTCATGGATGTTGGAACCTGACTTGGGCAGGGATGATGGATTGCTGAGTATTTTACCAAACAGTTTCACATCACCATTCCTGCTTGGTTTATCTGAATCTGATGAACTCCATGAATGGGCTTTTGGAGGGCCAACTGGTTGTTCTACCTTTTGGGGAGCAAGGGGAAAATCAACCTCTGAACATTGCGGCTTACAGTTACCAAATTGAAGGAAGCCATCTTTCGTCATATAATGACCATTGATCTTCCTGTCTGGCTTTGAAAAGTTTTGAACTTCAGATAAATTACCAGACGTTACATCCCCATTAGTATCTTTCTTGGTTGCCATTTGCAATGGATAGCCCTTGAGAACCTGAAAGGATTCAACATTTGTATATATTGGAAGACCAGGTAAGTGCTTGTGACACTCATCTATCCCAACAGATTTAGGCTCTCTACCCTCCTGTAGATCCAGGGTTGACGACAACCTATCTTGGTTAAGGGCTTTCTCGCATTCAATTTTAGCAGAATCTTGTGACACGGAATCTGCAGGAGCATGACGATTCTCATGTGGCATTGAGATGACAGAAGAATTTTGCAAAGAATTCAGCCCCACAGAAACTTGATGCAGGCACTCAGGGTTAAGACTGAAACCTGAACAAGAACCACCACCAGCCAGGGCAGAAGCATTGCCACTTGAATTAGAATCGTGTACTGAACCTGGTAGGCTGCATCTGCTTGTATCAGTATTGCCATCAGAAGAAAGTTCACCCATCAATTTTTCCCCATCCATGCCAGGATTAGTTGGGTCAAAGTTGATTCCCCCACCAACAGGAAGTGATTCTGCAATTAATATTCCCTTTTCAGCCACATCATCTCTTGGAGCATCTGCAGAGCATACTCGACTTTTCTGGGCATCTCTTACACAATCGGCATCATCCAAAACTAGATTAGGCCTATCCTCCGCCTCTACTGCATCAGACGCCAGAGATTTGAGTGTCTTACCACCTTCATGATCTACTTGTCCCATTACATTGTTTTCCTCTGATCTAAGTGGACCTGTTTGCAAATTCATGGTCTCTGCAGGATCAGATTCATCATCCATGTTAATGACAGACAAGAGCATGTCCTCATTCATTCTACACCCTGACTTATCACTGGAAATACCTGAACCAGTTTCCAGAACACAGGCATCTTCAGCATCACTCCCACCTCCATTAACATCATCACCAACAGATGTTCCATTTCCAGCCACAGGATGTACCAAATCAAGCCCAAGGCACTTTCGAGCTTTACTAAAGAAAACCTTGCATTGATGTTGGGACCTCGTTCGAACACATCTTGAGATCATAGCAAAATCCTTGCCATAGGATGACACTGCCTGTATAAAGCTAGACTTCTCCACATCTGTCCAGTCAGAAGGATCCATTTCTCCGCAACTTTCCTCTGAGCAAGTCTCATCATCAACATTCTGCATAACATCAGGCGTCAAAGGTCGCCTCGCTAGCGAATCCACTTTCTGGCACTTCCATTCTCGGTAACCCTCACCAGGATCAATAGAACTAGTGATGCAAGAACTCACAGCCTCAGATGACAGCGAGCCACATATACCTGCCAAAACATCAGCAGCAACTGTTTCTCTTTCATTCCCAATAGCATCAAAACTGCAAGACCTTTCGACAGTGGTATCATCACCTCGTGATGGATTAGTATTCCTGTACCCTCCCAAAAACAACCTTCCTGAATATGCCTGTCGAGATCTCGTGCTACCATCGGCATGAGCTGCGATTGCAGAAGCAGCACCCAAAATATCAAGGGAAGCAGCATTCATCTCACGATTCCATTTTTTCCCATTTGAAATTAGGTAGGTCTTAGCTGAAGACTTTCCTTGCTTAGTCATATCAGCCTTCTTCTTTGTTTTCTCGAAACAAACAGATTTGTGATGTTTGTAGTAGAACTCAACACAGTCAGCAGTCGTCTTATGATCAAGAAAAGACGCAATTTTTCTGAAATCCTTCCCACATGTGGTTAGCTTTTCAATGAACAGCTCTTTCTCTTCTGGCGTCCATGGGTTCATCAATGCCCTTTCCTTCTCAACAACACAGGGATCTTCAACTAAGCCATTACTAGAAATAAACCTCGTCACCATCTTCTCCTTCTTGTCCAAGATTAAGGCTGGCATCTTCAATGAGTTCCTATAAAGCTTGACTTGGGAATCTGACAGCAACTTGTTGGTAAAATTAATGATCTCTGTAGTTGGGACCAAGCTCAGATTTCCTGCTGAAAAAAAAATTGAAAAATGTGATCAAAAAATGTTTCAACAGAAGAACACAACAAAAATGCAGAGATATTTGTTCTCAAAGGATCGAATTGTATTTTTTTTCCCAGTACTAACCACTAATGTTAATACAGGGAAAATTAGTGAGAACCATGTCACCAGAGATCAGCATGCATGCCTCCTAGGCAAGAACAATGCATTAATCGTCAAAGTTAATCACTTGATTACTATCAAGAACAGAACTGGTTTCTTTCATTTTTCTTGTTTTGGTACCAGCATACCATAAGACAACAATATTGAAACATAAAAAAGGCATAAAGGAGGCATTACCAGTTCCACAAGCATAAATAATATTTCATAACCATGTTCAAACACTAAGAGAAATAAAATCAAATGCAACACAGAGCACAGAAACAATAAAACAAGAAAGTTGAAGCGGCATTGAAAATATAAACTAGAGTCCCCTCACACCCATATCCATCAACAACAGAACTATTTTCTTTCATTTGTCTTGTTCTGATATCAGCATATCAACATTGACAGACTCAACGCATATAAACCAAGCACTTTATTCCAATCTCATAGAAAGAACACAAGAGGTTGAGAAAAATATGACAATAAACAGATAAAGAAGAAAGATTTACTTACCAGGTGTAGCAAAACGAGATCGAATAGAAGAGCGATGCTTCTGATACCCATTATTTGTTGCTCGCAAGCTTAATTCAAATTTTTTGTGAGATTTCGAACGATATTTTCGTATGGAAAGCAAACGCAAGTCTTCCTTCCACAGGTGTTGAAAGGCTTTATATTTTAAGGTTAAGACTCTCTCCATAAACCTTAAACGCCGTTTCCTCATGGCGAACTTCTCTTTGATCAACGGATCATTCTTCCCAGATGAGGAAATACTAACTCCAGATATATCAACCTTGTAGTGCTCTCTTGGTAACAGCTTATTAAATACGTCAAATGATCTATTTGCAGATTCTTTATTGGAAGAACATATAGAATCGCATATCGTATCAACTACACTAAAACAAAGACTGGAACCACCAGAAACAGGTGCAACTATCTCACTACCCAAAAGCATGCTACTATTTCCACAAGCAGCCAGGTCAGTCTTTTCTTCATACTTTCCTGGCACTAAGCATTTTGCTTCCCCTTTGGTCATTTCAATTGGATCCAAATCCCCAGAACAATCATTGTGACTCATCACATCCGATGAAGAAACCACCTTTACCAAAGGTAATGGTTCAACAAATTTCGACGTCGCTGTTCCAGGACTATCAATATCCTCATCCTTAACAATACCACAAAATTCTACCTGGTCACCATTACCAAGACACATCTTCTCCACATCAGTGTCCCCAGAAGAATGAATTTGCAATGGAGCAGGCCGAGTGATCAAATTGGTGACAGTAACCTGTTCTTTGAAAGATTTATCAATGTCCTCCAAAGGCAAAGAACTAGAAGTTGCTGGACGTGGACAGCTGCCACCAGAATCAGAGTTCAATACTTTAAGCTCATTTTCAAGTGAATCAATTTCTGACTCGGTCACTTCCAACACCTTCGAAATTTCACCTTTCCATATAAGTAACTTGTTCATTGCAGTAGGCCTCACAATACCAGAATCCACTGAACTTGGGTCATCAGATTGAAGCAATTCCCGTAGTGATGAGCCCAAATTAGCTATAGAATTGCAATCCAACTTTTCCAAATTGAATGTGAATCCCTCATGATGACTCTGAAACATAGGACCAGGGGAACCACAAAAGTTTCTATTATTGTTGTCAACATTTGCTGTCTTGCCAAATGATTTCTCCTCCACACCTGTTGCAACAATGATATAATCATAAAACTTCTGCACCTATAACATATATATGTAAGGGAGAGATAAACATAACAATATGGAATGCATCAAAATAGCAAGACAACAGATAACTTACCAACAGAAAAATATATAAAATGCATTTTTTGTAAAAACTAAAGATATGTGAAGGTTTCAAAAAGAATGTGTGGTAGCAAAAATTAAAAAATAAGAACACATAATACTACAAAAGCAAAATACTTAGTATAATTACTTAAGACTACAACCTAAAACCACTGAGAAGGACAACCCAGGAGACCCAAAGGTTTTAAAATCCATACTTCCTAATTTTCTACCTAAAGGCCCTTCCCATTCCACTAAACCAACACGTTGATAATAATATGTCAAGATGAGAAAAGCTTCATGTATGATGTTCCTTATCAAGGAGAGGATTTCATTGCCCACATTCTAGCAACGAGTAGTTATATCAACTGAATCTCATACTAACTTCTATTTGACTTGCATTAATAAGTAAGCAATAATGCCAACACCACATTACAGATTTTAAAACACAAATCTTGTCAAAATCCACTCACATATCAGGTCACAATTTAAGATAGGGTAACAAGTGAAGGGAATGTAAGGATGCAACAATATACCTGGAGAGGAACTGCAAGCTACAGAGGATGGAGTTGCAGGAGATGCACAATCTGAGAAAACTGTAACTCTAGGGCTTTTATCAGCCAAATTTGAACTCAGAGAATGGACCGGCTCCATGTTACCAACAGAACAAACAGCCCCATCTTTGTTCATGCTTCCATCAGGGACCTCGACTTTCTTTTTCTCATACTTTGCCAATCCCTCACCCCATCCAAGGCGCGGCTTCTTCCTAGAAGTTGTTTCCTCTGATGGTGCAGCAGATGTCACACAGGTAGTAGCTTCTCCTGAAGGAGACTGCACCGGAGTGGCATTTTTCAGCTGTGACTCAAGCTTTGCTTCATTGAAATCAATGGCCCCAATGCTCTTTGAGCTACTTGAATGGCTGAAACCTGAACCCCGAGAAGACATGCTTCCAGACCGCGTCCATTTAAGGGGCTTCCAATCAATTGAGCCCAACAAGTTCTCTCTCTCACATTTCTGGCCAGCACCTAGACCGGTAGAACCGCCCATCCTATCAAGCTGGTCTTTCAATTGAATCTGATCCCATGTGCTTCCAAAGTCAGAATGCGGATGAGATGAGTATGTCAGCATATCATCCTGCGTCCTTTGTTCATTAATCACGTCATTTGGCCTGCCCGGTGTGTTTGGAGACCCACTGCTGGTTTCCCAAGAATGACCTTTACATTCCCTCTGGCTGTAAGACCCTCTGTTATCCCTGCTGTTCCTACCATACCTTCCATCTCCACGCGAAAATGATGGTCGGCAGCTCTCATCTTCCAGCATCTTATCACCAGACCGAGAAGATGCATAGCCATGACCAGAATCCTCGGAAAATAGGTGCCAACCACCCTGCTTACCATGACCTTCAGAAAATATTTAAAAGGAAAGGAAAGAAAAACAATCAACTCAAGCAAAGTATTCAGACCAAACAAAACTCAAGCAAAGTATTCAGGCCAAAAAACACTCAAGTAAAGTATATTTCGAACAAAACAGAAAAAAGGCAAAAACCATTTTTTCCAGAAAAAATCAAGGAAAAAAAGAATATATATTTCCCATAACAGATCTCAGAAAGTTGGCAGATCTAAACGATACTTGTGAAGGATATGATATGAAATCCAAAAAAAAAAAAAACCTAAAACAACAAAATTAGCTGTGTTGAATCATCAGAAAAAACCCTTTCTCAAAAATAAAATTCATAAGAAAAAACCCAAAACCGCTTACGGATGAAAAAATCATAAGGCTAAGGATCAAGTCTATCCGACCCTTCTCTTTGTTTGTTGTTTTAGCAAGCCCAACCCGTTCAAAAAGTGATTTACAACCCTAGAACAGCAAATTAATGAAACATATGTTTGTGTGCATATACATATTTATCAGAAGCCAAGAATTCTAATTCTAAATAGCCAGCAAAGAAACAGAAGCACAAGAGAGATTATTGAAAATAAGATAGACAAATACCTGGTGGTCTGCGAAAATCGGCTGAAGGCCAACGATTGAAGTCGCGAGGTGCATGATGGGGCGAGTCCCTCCATCGTGCCACAGAGCCAAGGGACTCCGACCTCTCGTGCTTCCTCTCCTTGAAGAAGTCTTTCCGATCCCAAGGCAATGGTTCTGGCGGCATCAAAATCAACCCAATCGCATGGGCAGCCACACCTTCACAACCCTAATTCTAAACCCCAAACACCACCGCCAAGATCTCTCTCGGCCGTATGCCCACCAAAGTCTTCGCCTTTCCACGCCCAAAAAACAACAGAGCTCACAGCTGCCTATCCGTACCGTACTGAATCTAGGGTTCTCTACAAACCAAATCGTATAAGAGCCTTTCGAGCCTGCGCCGCAGCCACGGTTGGTTGCCCTAGGGTTTCGAAACCAGATCGTGGACGAAACAAAGCATAGGAGGAGTTTAGTGAGCCATGGGAGACGATGACTCTCCTAGGGTTTGCTCTTGTTATCCGCTTCGTCGTCGTTCGGCTGCCTTCTCTTCCTCTGAAGAAAATTTTCCTTCTCTTTCTTTCTCTTTCTTGGCTTCAGGAAAATCTGCCTGTGGGGCGAGAAAGTGAGAACCGTGAGCCGATAAGGGACAAAGAGAGCCTTGAGAGAGAGACTGGCATCCGGATCTCAACGCCCCTATTAAACTCTATTTCAATCTCAATTCGCGTCCGAAAATAAATATAATTTCTTTTATAAAAAATTAGAAATAAATCCTTTATTTATTTATTTTCTTTTATAACCCTTATTTATATCAAATCTTTTACTTTTTCTAATTTGTTTCTACTTTCCTATTCCCTAATCAATCAAACTTTTTCTTTTTCACTTTGGCCCCCGCCTGTGTTCTCATCGTCGTGACCAAAATGCCCATGGTTTGGGGCCTTATTTACGGGAAAAGGGGGCGGTGGTTGCCTGCTGTATTTTCCTATACGTTAAATGACGGAATTACCCTTGATGTTTTACAGAATGACACAATTGCGTGTCACGCTGGGTTTTGACCGTGGTTTTTAGTTTTGAGCTTTTCTTGCTAGAGTTGACTCTTCTATCTCTCATCATAACAAAAGAAAGCCAATGGGTTGTCGCGAATTGAAACGTTAATTATTTATTTGCATCTTCTCATCTTCTTGATAAGAACAAATTTAATTAGCTACGGTGGTGCACATGCAACTTATCATCAACTTGCCAATACAGTGCAATTCTTATCTCTAATGTAATAAAATGTTCAAACGTTTTGCTAGTTTATTATTGTGTTGATTGTGCATATCTTGAGAAGTACTCCGTTTAAAACTTTCATCTAATTATATTTCAACTAAAAACGCTTAATTTCTCCTAAAAACATCGTAGTAATATTGTGTCAATTTGTATCTGTATATTTTGTTATCGACCATAATTAATAACGGCATCTTATCAATATCATATCGACAATATGTTCTTTAACTAATAGAAGAGTTATTGAAAACCCCCTATGCATGAGAGAAATATGAAATTGCCAACTTACTCAAACTAAAGGGATTGAATGAAAAAAAAAAAATCACCTTATATACTTTCGAATCAAGCATTGTTATAGTCCTAGAGACGCACTTTAGTTTGCTTTATCCCAACCATCCCAAAATGAACAATCACCACCCACCAAGAAAACCTAAGTTAGGCATATATGGTAATGCCTCCAAAGTAGATTATTCTCAGAGCAGAGCTTAATTAAATTAGATTATTCTCAAAGCAGAACATTATTAAGCTCGATGAAGTAGGCAAGAGATGACTTATCAAAACCTCTAGGAATAAGAATCAAAGCAAAGGAAAAAAATTTGGGAATCTCAGATATATGCAAATGTAACAATAAAAAAAGCAGAAGCATTTAAAAAGGAAGGTGGGCTGCTGAGAACTTCACAAAGAAGGTAAGCTCCATCCTGCAATTTCAAACCCTACATATTCTCTCTAGTCTCTAAACTAATACCAAACAAACAGCAGGGCAGAGGGAAGAGCTCTTTTCTTCATCTTGATCTCTCTCTTTGTTCAAATTAAGCTCTTGCTGGGAAGCTTCAAAGTTTGAATGGAGACCAGCTTCAGGGTTCTTCTTTCTTGTCTTTGCTTGGTTGGGTTGTTTTTGATGGCCATGGTGTTGGGTTCGGGTGGTTGAGAAATATGGGTGTGATGTTTATTCTGCAGAAGGATAAGTCATAGGAGCCTTTTTGGAAGTACCTACCAAAGAGTCCTTCCCAACCAAAATTTTGACAAAATGATTATTCTATATTTTGCCGACACAAGGAGATAGATTTTATTTCTATAAAAAAAAACAAAGAAAGGAGGTAGATTTTATGAGCCTCCCAATTATAGTAGGATACGGATATTACAATTTTCACCTTATTGGGTCCATGGAGAAGTACAACTGTTCAAGCAAGCAGTGAACCCAACACTAACCTTACATTTTTGTAAACGAACAAAAATAAATAAATCGCAACATCATAAATTGTGATTTCATGTTAGTCAACTATTATACTATGATCATTTACGAGGCTAAGAAACAAAAAATGTATACCTAATTAATAATTTAGGGTTCGTTTGAGACTTCTTTTTTAAGAAGCATTTCTGTTTATAAGCGTTTTTATTATAAAGATGTTTAGATACAAATTTGGAAGTGTTTCCAAATTATTTTGCCAAATATTATCAAAATCGCTTTTAGCCATTCCAAAAGCACTCCAAAATAGACCTTTATTTCTTTGTCAAAAGCAAACAATTTAGTTAAAGTGAGCATTAGAATATGGATACACTTTTTTTTTTTAACGAGCAATATTAGAGTATAGGAGATTCAAACACAAGATAGGAGTAAGTAATTGTTTGTAACCATTCGAACTACAAACCCCTACCAACATTGTTTTGAACTGCTTAAATAAAAAGCAAAATTAATTTTCTTTGGTATTTTGTACACTTGATTCTATGAGCATGGCAATATAGTGCCCAAGGATGATTGTCTCCACACAATTATTTGTTCTTGGCACGTCCAAAATCACACCCCCACAATGACAAATTCTTAGACCATGTGCCATTTATTTAATAAAATACTTGTAAAGTTCTATGCTGAGAATTAAATTGACGAGGAACTTTACTTCATCTAATGCTTTCGGACCATGTTCTCTCTATCCCCAAATAATCAAATTGGCACTGAAATCTAGAATTTATATTAATATATCTACAATGACTATTATATATAATTTTACTTTCTTTTTATAAAAGGAATATTGAAAAATGGAAAATTAAAAATAAGATACTAATACAACTACAAGCTTGTAGGACCAGTAATATAGATAAATCATACACCATTTAATTTTTATAAACAAACCCAAAAAAGGACAGCTGACCCTATTGAATTTAATTTTGATTATTAAATTACTTTGATGCTATATTGAGTGTTTTGATTATTAAAAATTAAGGATAAATGGACAAAATTAAGGGGTTGTTTGGTTCAAGATTTAGGAATGGAATTGCATTCACTTGTTTGGTAAATACATCATTGGGAATGCAATACCTAACTCATGGATGGATATGAACTTCCCATATAAATGTAAAAATCGATACTCCCAAAATATTGCTAGTTAATTACATTGTAAGAGACAATAGTCTAAAATTTTAAAATGTTGCACCAATGGTGGTTTGATTTTATACATCAAACATAGAACCAACTCCTCCTTTGAAGAGTTTTTGTTAATTAAACAAATTCACTCGTTGCATATGGTTATGTTAAGTCGCATAAAAAGAAATGGTTATGTTAATTTGGTCCAACAATACCACAAGTTGACATAAGAAGTTTTTGTTTGATTATTCAGAGGAATAAATGTTATTAAAAAATATACGAAAGAGGGAGCGATTCGAACTAGAAACCCCTCGAAACACTAGAAAAATAGTACTATATTAAATTACAACTAAATTTTTGTGATGCGGATTGTGATGTGGAGTGATCACCATGTACAATCTAATTTTAGTCGGTCATTTGATATAAAATAAATATAAAATAACTATTAATCAGTGAAAACCCAAGTGATGACATTTCAACTCTCAGTCTCAGAGGACCTCTGCGTAAATATGTAGCACTACAAGGGCTTGTACAGAAAACCCAACTTTGTCGCCTAGCAAGCATTTCCACCTCAGTTGAGTTCAGCTAGCCTCAGCGAGCGGGAGTCGAGACGGAGTCAAAGCAGTAAACTACGGAATGCAGACGTCAACCAGGACACGTGCAAACGCACGTATACTCGTTGTCGTATTTGGCAAATGCTCGTTTGGAGATATAATTGTAACCAAACACATGCTGTCAGAAAAAAAATAGTAAAAATTCTAGGTGCATTCTTTTATTTATTTTTTTATTTTATACAAGCAATTCGGTAAGTTAGATTGGCCAGAGAGAAAAAGGATTGTAAAGAGACTTATAATGGAAGTGGTTAAAATCATTTATTCTTACATACGAGATTTTAAATTCGATTTCTCCCTCTTCTAATATTGCTTCTAAACAGAAGAGTAGGACGTATACGAAGAAAACCTTCGCAATTTCAATTCCTACTTCAAAAATTAAAATTTCTAAATGCCAACTTAGAATACAACGTATACGAAGAAAACCTTAAAGAAAAAACCCTAGTCGTCAACTTGGCGGCCACCCTTACTATTCCATCCCTTTTCTTTCCTATCATCCCATTTTCTATAATTCCCTTCCTTTTGTTAAAGAATATAAGTCATATATCGGAAACTTGACTAAATAAAATACAAGATATAATGAATGGTATCACTACTAATATCACCGAGCCTTTTGTAATAAAACCTCATACCTATTGGGCTTTGTAGGTGGTTAAGTTGGAGATAATATCGTTGTTGTTAATAGTGGGTCGTAGGCCCGTCTCTCTTAAATTTAACATGGTATTAGAGCAGGTTGATTGACTGGGCCTGAATTGGGCATGTATCCTTGTTCACGTGTTGGGTTTAAATTTTTGACTACATGTGTGGCCCACTATATGGTGGTCCCACGTGAGGGGCGTGTTGAAGAATATAAATCCCACATCAGAAACTTGACTAAATAAAATACAAAATATAATGAATGGTTCCACTACTAATATCATCGAGGCATTTTGTAATAAAACCTCACACCTACTGGGCTTTATAGAAGGTTAAGTTGGGGACAATATTGGTCTTGTTGGTAGTGGGTCGTTGTCCCGTCTCTTTGAATTTAACACATTTTCCCTATGGATTCTTTGTTTTTTGTTTTATTTTGTGATGTAGAAGCAATCACCATGAGACGTACGTTGTCGTTGCCATGATATAGTTATTGTCTTTTGGCCCACACATACCAGATTGGTTCAAGTTGTCACCCTTCGATATAGATTTGAAGCTACGAAGCGTGGATAATGTCAGGTTCAGGTTTAGTTGGTGCGGTACTATGAGTTTAGCCAGTATGACACTATGGCTTTCTTCAGGTTGCCCAAGAGGATGTGGAGCGGTGGACTTGTTTTTTAGTTTGTGTTAGTCTAATAATTCCCATGAACTCTATAGGAGTTTGATGTGGTTTGTTTTTTTGTTTATTTTATTTTATTTCCTTTTGGCTTTTGATAAGAATTTGACGTTTCTAATGTTGCATGACAAATCTTTATTGCATGTTTGGGTACATATGCTTTTGATTACTGATTCAGTGATTTTAATCATTTTTTGGGTTGTGCGTATTTTATCCATATCAATTCAACTTGTTGTTGCGTTTGGTCACTAGAGAAGTTGTATCCATATTCAACACCTTAGTTGCTTTGTACTTACTTTTTATTTATTTATATATCTTATCAATAAAATATTATCGCTCTTTTATCATAAAAGAATAAAACGTATATGAAATGAGCATGTGAAGCCTAACTTAGAGTTAACGGAGTGAAATGAATATGAAATGACACCGTAAAAATTCATGTTAATTTAAGTTTAATTGTTTCAATTCAACAAAATAAAACTTTCGTATAATTGAAAGGGGTATAGTAAATGTTTAAATGCTTAACTAGTGACAAAAAGAAAAGGATTAAATGTTCAACTCTGTAAAAGAATATATGAATTCTTTTATGCTTAATCATGGTGCATGATGGTTCTAAAAAAAATCATGGTGTATGATGAACCAGATGCAACCTCTAAACCTCTCTAATTACTGATATTAAAACCCTAAAACTCGTGGGATGATAACAAGAAGAGCGAAAAATAAGGTTACCTTGTTGTTTTCACAGTAAATTTTTTCAACTGGCAACTGCCCACCGCCCAATAAGTCAAAAGCTTGTTGTTGGAACTTTTGAAAAAAGCATATTTATACACATAATACAAATGAGTTGGATTTGGAGCATGTGGAATTATCAAATAAAGAATTCTCTCATGGTGGATTTTGTTTGGAGTGAAAATTTCAGGGGAGAAGTAAGGTAACACAGTAAAAAAACAACAAGGCTTTTTAGTCAAGTTGATGTTTTTTTTTCTCTCTCTCCTTGTATTTATCTTTTTTATTAAGGAATATCAGACGTCGACATGGGAGTTTATTGAGTGCATGCACGGAAGCAGAGCAGGGGTGGGTGGGTTCATAACTTCCATGTAAATGGACAATTACATAATGACTTGTCATCTAACACAAAGATAAATCTTCTGTAAGAAAGTAAAAATCTCGTGTGTTTTGATGATTCTAAATAAGTGCTTTTTCTATTGTAAGACGTTTGATTTCATTGTAAATTGTAATCTTAGAATTCTTGTGTTTTAAGTAGCATTGAGAAAAACTTGTATATATCGTGTAATTGTTTAATGAAAAATACATCTACAATTTGGGTCCAAATGTTGGTTGATTCTATAGGCACCCAAAAATGTCTATACACACTTAAAATTTATAGACATTGAATCACCCAAATATCCCAAGAAGGATTTACATGTTGGCCCTACTATTTTTATTTTAATCATTCAAAAAGGCCTCCCCTGCCTCTATGTCTAAAAGTCTCATATTGATACGAATCCAGAAAACGAATCAAATAGGGGGTTCATAACTATAGTGCTAAAAAGCACCTCTTCCACATTAGAGTTCGCTTTTTTTGTTTTTTTCCTTCATATTTCTTCCTTTTCGGATCTTATATAATATCTTAATATGGTCAAGCAAAGAAAGTTTTTTTTCCTACAAATTAATTTACTATCGTTGAAAGGGGCTTGTATGTAGCTTTAGACAAAGCAGTTACTTTTACACCCGAGATCTTGCGTTGTAGAAAAATATATTTGTTGTTTCCATCCAGAACATTGAGAAATTAAAAGAGAAAAAGTGTAGAAAACAGAAGAAATGAACGTGGAACCACGTTTTGGTCCATGCTCTCCATTTATATATGTATATTAAAATTGAATGGCCATCATTTTCATGGTTTACTTTCCTATCTTCGAAACATGGTAGGTCCTTCTCTTCCAACTCTCTTATCTCTCTCTTTGATTGAGTATGTACGTAACTCTGACTCTATGCTTACAAACTCTCACACTTGACTCATCCACCAAGCCGCAACTGTTGAAACTCACAGCCATCATTGCAACAAAACCTATCTTCTCGAGTAACCTCCCACATGCACTTACAAAAAAACATACAATTTATGATATATTTCCTTTCATTGAATTCTAGGGTTCTAAGATGCAATTTTTAATCAATCCACATAAGTGATTTAGATCTCCTTTTCTATTATTCAAAAGAAAAATATCGCTAGATTAAAAGTTTGTTGTAAATATGTATAATAAAGAGAAACTCAATGTCATTTTTCATCATTGTTTTAGTAAGCTAATTAACATAAAATCGATCATCAACCATGTGAAGAGTTATACTAACACCAGTTGTGTGTGACGTATTTTCAATCATGATTATGCATTTTAATGTCTAAAATGGGATCACACGCACAATTTAATTTTCAATTATGATCGAGTGCATGACTTAATGTCTAAAATTGGATAACACGCCCCTACTCGAATGGCGCAAATACTTTTATGTTATTGTTTAAAAGATATTTTGGCAAGCTCAAATTAAAACCCTTGACCAAAAAAAAAGCTCAAATTAAAACAAAATAAAACATGAATCAGAATTCCAACTGACAGCCCATGGCCCATTCAGAGGATATGATGAAACTTCCCAAAAGAAAAAAAAAAAAAAAAGAAAAAAAGAAAAAAAGAAAATGCTTTGAGAAAAAGTCAAGCCGCAGCCAAGCCCACAACCAATTTGATTCCTTCATCCCTGGACTGAGTTTTTCAAGGTATCGCCAACAGACTACAGGACACTGCAGCTAACAAAATTACGGCCACCCACTCTTATTATTTAACACTTAATCTGTACAGTGCTGTTGCTTATCTTTTTTTATTTGATTCTGTTTATGAACTTCTTTCACCATTATTAGTCACTAATTGCCTTCCCTTATTTGGCTTAAAATAAGATACTTATAGGAAAGCTCATGTGCTTTTTTGGTTTAGATTCATTTTTTGTAGGTGTTAGCTGCAGACCTCAAGTTTGCAGCTTGAAAAATCTAGAGCTAACCCCATGTGCGCATCCTACCTGTTCGGTCAATTGACTGAGTGAAGCAAATAAATTCCACGCTGTGGAATTTTAAAGCACAAAAAAATTGCATGGCTTGCAGACCATTCACACTCCATTCCAACTAATCACAATCATTGGCATTCTGCCTGAGAGGCCAAGTTTTTATAAATGTCAAGCACTCTGTGTCTCTCTCTGTCACTCATATTTTTTTTAGTCTCTTTAGGTAATTCATTGCAGACCCAGATATATTTTGGGATCTGGGTTTTATTGTTTAGTGCAT
The DNA here is from genome assembly GCF_965620075.1 of Prunus avium. Taxonomy (NCBI): domain Eukaryota; kingdom Viridiplantae; phylum Streptophyta; class Magnoliopsida; order Rosales; family Rosaceae; genus Prunus; species Prunus avium. The sequence continues at coordinate 37,809,191 of NC_142285.1, read as the reverse complement.
TGTAGATAAATTCCTTGGTAACCCATAACTGTGTTGGGATTTGTGCTTCTGGGTTTCATTTGAGTTTGTTGTAATTGATCTATTGTTGCAGTACCTTCACTGAATGCTTTTTAAGTCTCTTTCTGCTTACAGCTTCTGAATCTTATGATTTAGAGTTTTGTTGCTTTGTCTTTGTTATTGCTTGACTGGTTAAGAAATGGGTGACCACTCTCCATTTGCATTTCTTTGCATTTTGCTCCTTTTCTTTGGAGCTTGTTTTGCTTCGATTCAAGATCAAGTGAGGGATAGAATCACAAATTTGCCAGGACAGCCAAATGTGGGGTTTGCGCAGTACTCTGGTTATGTGACTGTGAATAAGAAAGCTGGTAGAGCATTATTTTACTGGTTGATTGAATCCCCAAAAAACCGTGGACCTGAGTCTAGACCGCTGGTGTTGTGGCTCAATGGTGGTCCAGGTTGTTCTTCTGTTGCTTATGGAGCAGCTGAAGAGATTGGACCGTTTCGCATTAGACCTGATGGGAAGGCCCTTTACTTGAATCCCTATGCTTGGAACAATTGTATGTATAACCTTATGGTGCATATTCTCTTAATTGGTTACAAAACTGTCATCTTTTTATTATTATCTAATTCTGATTGATTTTCAAATATTTGGGCAGTGGCAAATTTGCTGTTCCTTGAATCTCCAGCTGGTGTTGGTTTTTCATACTCGAATACGACCACAGATTTGTACACAACCGGAGACCAGAGAACAGGTTGTTGTTCACTTTAGTTTTGTAGCCTTATATTGAATTTATAGTTTTCTCAGTTTGTAGGGGCTAGCATTTGGAAGATTCATGGGTTGTGTGAATACTGTTTCTCTGTTTACAAATTAGTTTATTTTGACATTTCTGAAATTTTTTGATATCTGGGGTGTCTTGTGTCTGTAGCTGAAGATGCATATGCATTTCTAGTCAATTGGTTTGAAAGGTTCCCACAGTACAAGCACCGAGATTTCTACATTGCTGGAGAAAGTTATGCAGGTGTGAATTACTTCCTCAACCTACTTTCCCCCTTTTCCTCTTCCAATTTCATCTTGACTATGGTTTCCCTGCACATTTGATATGATAATGAGTTCATTTTCAAAATTTCACTTTCAGGTCACTATGTTCCTCAGTTGTCTCAATTGGTTTATGAGAGAAACAAGGGAATTCAGAATCCAGTTATAAATTTTAAGGGATTTTTGGTAAGAATGTAGGATTATCTTGAATTGCAACTATGTGCAAACTTTAGTTTCTGCCTCTTTCCTAAAGGGTTGCTTGGTACAATGTAAAAGATTTTATTTATTGTTCGAAGAATTACCAATATCAAATGATATTTTACTTTTTCCACGATTGAAATATTGTTTGATTTTTTTAGTACTTTTGAGGTAATTGACTATCAACCTGTTGAGCAACTTATTTTGTTTTAAAACAAGCTGAAGTTAAACTGTAGATAGACTGTTTTATTCTATTTTTTCAGGATGCCATAAAATGAAATAAATTATTTTAATTGCTAACAAGGAAATCCTTAAAATTAAGTACATTCAATCATGATTTTGAGAACTAATTTAAATGAAACACACAGTTGTAGTTTTCCATATATTTTATGAGAACTTTAACATGTGAAGTGTCTGGCAACTAACCTATTTACATGGGTGTATTTATCTTGTTGATTTATTTCTTTCTCCCAGGTGGGAAATGCTGTGACTGATGATTACCATGATTACGTTGGCACATTTCAATACTGGTGGACCCATGGTTTAATTTCTGATTCTACCTATCGGATGCTACGAGTAACCTGTGACTTTGGATCCTCTCAGCATCCATCAGTGGAATGTATGAGAGCCCTTAAAATAGCAGAAGTGGAGCAGGGAAACATTGATCCATACAGCATTTTTACCCGTCCTTGCAATAGCACTGAGACGCTGAAGCACAACTTGAGGGGTCATTACGTAAGTTCTACTGAACATTTCTTTTCCTCACTAGTCATCATTCTCTACTAATTTGTTAACTGGTGGAGCCTGCATGTATATGTTTCTCTCTGTTTGCCTTTCCTCGTGTGGGATGGGACTGCACTTGAGGAAAGGTGTTAGCTTCACATACATTGTTAACCCATTCTCCAGGGTACTGTGGTTGTCTAACAGACCTAGGAGTTAAAAAAAGTAAAAAAGGAATAGGTAATTTTTAGTTGCTTATAGGTTTTAGTCAGTTGTCACTGTTTTGGTGATTTCCCCATGCAGTCAGTGTACCAGGGATTACTTGGCTTTTTAATAAGTAATTGATATAATTAACCTTAGAACTCAATTCACCCTTATATTAGATATAAAAATACTTCATATACTTGTTTGATATATGAAATTCTTCTGAACAATTCCTATTGAGAACATATGCATCTCATTGCATTGCTTTTCCAGATGCAAAGTTATATTTTATTTTGTTTTTTAAGTTCCCTGCCCTTAAAGTTTCAAACTATGATTTGCAATATCTTTAGATTCTGTGAAGATGAAAAATTTTGATTCTGAATTTTGTCACTGGTGGTACAACTAGTTAACATTTTCTTGCTTATATTTCATTACTACATTAGCATCAATGTGTTCCTCAGAGTCTAGAATTTGCTTAATTGCATATTTTCTTTAAAAATCATTTGAAAGGTCTGTGTTATTTAATCTTACGCTGTTTAAACTCAGCCATGGATGTCCAGAGCCTATGATCCCTGCACTGAGAGGTATTCTGAAGTGTACTTCAACCATCCAGAAGTTCAAAGGGCATTCCATGCCAATGTAACTGGAATTTCTTATCCATGGCAAACATGCAGGTAGGTATTTTGTTTTCAATATTTAACTTCTTGCATGTCTTGCAATAGAGTTCTTAGATAAAGTGTTTTTCTGCAGTGATATAGTTGGAACCTACTGGGCGGATTCTCCACTGTCTATGGTTCCTATTTATCGAGAGCTCATTGCTGCTGGTCTTAGGATATGGGTATACAGGTAGACTCACCATACTGCAACTCCTTTTTCCCTCAGGTCCCTGAATTTTGAGGATTCTGGTTCCCTGGATTTCTGTAATTCAAGTTACATATGTTTAGTTTTTTGTTCGGGAACTTGATGTTATAAACTAGCACTACTAGCAGCAGTAATGGTAATGGTGGCGGTAAATTGAATGTGCATTGTTCATAGAAGCAATCCTGTTTTATATTTCCATTAAGTATTTACTTGTGCAAAGATCACTAAAGGTTTTTATTGAACTGTACTTCATGTTGAAGAGTTTGTAGCGTGTGAATAATAAAAAATGAACAAGATGTTACTGTTTGTTGTATAATTTCGTGAATATACTTATGGACGTACTCTTTGGAACTGTACTTTTGTTTTTCAATTTTGCTTCCTGTAGCTGACATGGCTATTGATGAACTCTTTCTCCAGTGGAGACACTGATGCAGTGGTTCCTGTGACTGCAACTCGCTACTCCATAGATGCCCTGAAGCTACCAACAATTACCAACTGGTCCCCTTGGTATGACAATGGCAAGGTTAGTTCCATGGAAGAGATGTTCTTCACAACCATTAACTCGAATTGCAATTTTATGTTTTCCTATTGTAACTTCAGTCCATATTTACACTGCTCGTTTCTCTTCTTACAATGGGTAGCCTTTTACATTCCTTCTTTACTCTTCTTTGTTTTCTTTGGGCCATAGACTTTATGTGCTTATGACAACCGTATTCCTGATTAACTGTATATAGACTTTTTCTACCGTATCCTTTTGTTATATCTGCAGTAAACTCTATAATCCTTCATCTCCTGAAGCGCTCTCATTCCTTTGTCATCTAGGTTGGTGGCTGGAACCAAATATACAAGGGGCTGACATTTGTGACCGTGACCGGAGCTGGGCATGAGGTTCCGCTCCATCGACCTCGCCAGGCTTTTATTGTTTTCAGATCATTTTTGGAGGGCAAGCCCATGGCAAGTTAGATTCATTCCATCTTATTCATGTACTCTTTGATGAATAAGCACAAACATATGGGATTTGCAGCAATTGTTCATACACAGAAGCTGGGAAAAGCAAAATAAGACAAGCATTCCTCTCGAGTGCCCTCTTGCCCCCACCAAGCAGCGCCATTTTATAGTTTTATTCATTTAGCTGTTGCTCTCTGGATATAGCATCCATGAGAAGAAAAATTACTGAATAGTTAGAGTGAAAAATTGGAATTCTTCTATACACATATATTATATGTCTATGTGGATTCTTGATTGAAGAAATATATTCTTTATTATTGGTATTTGATTTATGTAAAGAGTCTTATTATTTATTTAATTTGCAAAAAGAAAATGATGATAAAGAATTTGTCGTGTAAAGCAATGGCCAAAGTATACGGCGGATTAGATGCTTGCGTTGTGGTTTTTATCTTCCGGCTAGCGCCGAATAATGAATAATATTTTGGAAGGTTTAAGATGAGTTAAATCCGCATTGGCCACTTGCTTGCTGGTTGCTTATATCAATGCAACTTGTTACACACAAGTCAAAAGAGAGATACGCTAAGAATTCCATTTGTCTCTCAAAACCTAGATTTTGTTTATTTTAATGAAGAAGGATCATGTTCAAGCAGCCAGTTTGTCCCCTTAGCAATTCAGTATATCAGTTGAAAATATATATGCCTGCATTGCAATAAAAGCATATTTGAATTTTAATATTATGAATTCAAAACTTGATTCTTTAAACTCGAAAGATGAATATTAAGACGAGTGTTGTTATTTAGATCACATTGCCACATTCAGGCGTATATGCAAACATTGTGTTACAAAGTATTAAATGGAAGGTAATATACATGTTACTATACCAAGTGCCAACACCATATAAACATTATGGTCTTATTATATATGCAGTGCAGTTGTTACCTGTATTGCATTTGGTCTTCTCTGGTGGCAGTCAATGTTTATGTGACGGAAGGTATGGGACACTCTGAAATCCTGGATGTCTTTTCATTGCAACAAATTCTGATGCTGTCGCTCATCTTACAGATGCTCAGGCATGGCCAGGTTCGTTTCTCTCCTCTCTTGTTGGACTTTGTGTTTTAATTAGACTATTTTCAACTGCGTTAAGCTGCAAAACATGTAAATATTGTCGTCGTTGTCGTTGGTGTGGTGAGGTGAACATGTCGTTCGGGAGAGAGCGACGAGAGAAGAGAATAACGCGAGAGAGGAAAAGAGACTGGGCGTAGTATAGCCCGGCTGTACTGATTAAAAAACAAAAAATAGTATAGCCGCGCGGCTATATTGTTTAAAAACAAAAACGTAGAGCCGAGGGGCTATACTGTTTAAAAACAAAAAACAATAGTATAGCCGCACGGCTTAACGGTTTATAAACAAAAATAGTAAAAAAGGATAGCCGCACGGCTATACTGTTTAAAAACAAAAAAATAGTATAGCCGAACGGCCATACTGTTTAAATATAGTAAATTACCAATTTCACCTTCCCTCCTCCTCTAGTTTACATACTTCCCGCTCTCTCTGTCTCTCTTCCAATCAACCCCAACCCCAGCCCTCTTTTGTTCAATGCAATTAGGATTGATTCCCAATTTGGGTTTTGATCCTCTTCATCAGAAAACCCAGGAAATGTAATCAGACGACGACTTCGACATGCTCGACGCCAATGATGACGACGACAATGACGAGGATTTCTATGGTGGCGGCGACGACGACGCAGCGGCCGCCATGGACAGCGACGAATCTGGAGTTGCGGATTATGAGTTCATCGACAACGACTCCGACGATCCAATGATGTCGCCTCACATCGATACCAGGTGGCTTTACGCTAATTTTATTTTTAATTATGACAGCTCTTATTTTCTTATTCTAGTTTCTATAAAATGATTTTGGTTATGTGACTTTTCTTCATTCTGATTCTGGTTTGTGAAAGTCGAGCCTTTATAGTTGTGAAATGTTAATTTCGCTTAATTTTGATTTCTGTTTGATCACAAATTTTCTTACTTTTTCCCCGTGTTGCGGTAATGTTAATGCTGCTGATTTTGATCTTAGGTTAGGTTTTATTGATTTATCAGAAATGTGAATTTAGTTTGTGTATTGTGCTAATGTTTATCGCGTTTGATCTTGATATTTGGTTTAGTTGAGGGTATAAAAAATATGAGCCTTTGCTTATATCATGGTCATGTTAATTCTGCTATAATTATGAGATTATTTTGTTGGGATAATGTTAATCGTTCTTGATTTTGATATTTGGGTTAATTTGGCTAGTGTAACTAAGGAAGGATTTGCATAGGTGCTGGTATTCTTAACAAAAAAGTAATTTACATGGGTTTGGTTTAATTATATCTGATTGGTTTTTACTTATTGTCTCTTGATTTGTTAAAGTTAGAGTCTTTTGTTGGTTGATAATGTCAATTCTGTTTAGAAGCAATTTGGTATTTATTTAATTGGTAGCTGGCCATGGTTGAATTAATTGGTTTTTGTCACCTTTGTGACTCCTTTTAAAGGTTGTTCATTGTTCGGTTGAACCCATCGATTTGGTAGCCTGTCTCTTGAAGCACTTCGCTCTGGAAAAGTAGATATTGAAAATCTGAGCCATATTTCATTATCTGACGACTTCGACTTATTGTTGAGTCTGAAGATGAGAAAAGTCTGTCAGTTATAGATACATACTAATTGAGCCTTTCAGGCATGGTAAATTGTGTTTGCTAGTGGTTTTCTCCTTGGGGATTCCAAGTTTTGCGTATTGTGAAAGAACTTTATTTTTGTTGTGATTTCCTTGCATCTGGTACCTCATGATTAGCACTAAATGAATTAACTGGTGCATGTTAATAATGAACTTAGATGATAATAGACTGATGATCGAGCCTTTTATAGGTTTATGTGATTGGTGAGGAAGGTATCTTGAAGGAGCTTGAGCTTGCTGGATATCAATACCTTGGTGGACCAGTAAGTATGAGTCCGAAATCATGTAAGTTTCAGTACATGATGCTGTTACTTGTACTTTTTCTATTTTGTATCCTAGTTTGTGAAATCAAATGACATGTTATTCATTTGGCTAACAAGAGTATTGCACAAAACTTGGTGTCATTATTTCCCTGTTGCTCGAGAGACATAACGAGGTCTACATCTTCTTTGGATGTAAAAGTAAATATTTGGAAACTGAATTTTTTGAAAACATCATCTTTTTGTGTGTGCTCGTGTGCCTAAGGCCCTAAACTATCAGGAAAAGTTAGGTAGTTACAATTGTTTATAATTAGTAGTTTGAGGGATGGACTGGGCTAAAGTTGTTTATAATTCTTTTTATTCATTAATATGCCCCTGTTATATTACATGTGATGAGAAGTATTTTTTTAAATGCTTTCCTTTTCTTACAGGAAGACAGTGGGAAGAAGATAGATCTGAAGCCTGAATTTCTGATGGAGCATGAAGAGAATGTATACTTCTGTCCTTTCTTGCTTCATAGAACTTTGTTTATTATTGGGTTTGTGTTGATAGAAATGCTAGTAGAACTTTCTCTCAATAGAGCTTTTGCATTCCTTTTTGGAACCTTAAAACTGAGCATACACATGTGAGGTTCTTTCTTTCTTCTTTCTTCTTAAAAAAAGAAAAAAGAACATCAACTTTTAATATTGCTAGATCTATTTGTTCGTTGTCTTCTAGGTTGGAGCTGTTGTGGTTGGATTTGACCGAAATTTCAACTACTACAAAATTCAGTAAGTTCTGGTGATTCTTGTTTATGTCAATGCATGTGTGTTGAACACACTGCACATTTTTGTTGTTGGAAGGTACTGTATTTTCCTTTGTAATTAAAATTTGAAGAATCACTGCTGCTTCAAGTACCTTCTGTTTTAGATTCTTCTTGCCTAAAAAATTATTAGGGCTTCAGTTTAATATTTAAACTTTAACGTCTGAAGGTTTGGATTGAAAAAGAAATGCCACATAACTGCAACAATTCACTATATTTTTTTCTTTAATTTTCTATGGACTGTACTTGTTCTCAAATTCAGGCGTATATGCAAACATTGTGTTACAAAGTATTAAATGGAAGGAATATACATGTTACCAAGTGCCAACACCATATAAACATTATGGTCTTATTATTATGCAGTGCACTTGTTGCATGTATTGCATTTGGTCTTCTCTGGTGGCAGTCAATGTTTATGTGATGGAAGGTATGGGACACTCTGTATACGTGAAAACCCTGGATGTCTTTCATTGCAACAAATCGTGATCCTGTCACTCATCTCACAGATGCTCAGGAATGGGCAGGTTCATTTCTCTCCTCTCTTGTTGCACTTTGTGTTTTAATTAGATTATTTTCAACTGCGTTATGCTGCAAAACATGTAAAGATTTTCCTAATTGGAATTTGTTTCAAATTCAAAAGTCATTTGTTAGGGGCAGCGATTTTCACACTCCTATTTGTACACTTTGCACTCACATTTATATATGCTTTCATCTCCTTGTTTCTGTTCAATATATCAAAGCATAATATAAGGGAGAGGAGATAGGACTGTGAAAACGGCCACCTTTTATTCGATCTTATAAAAAAGAACTTATTAGAATTTATTGAACTCGTTAATGTTCAGATTCTGAATCAGATTATCTATGCATTTACTGATGCATGGGTTAGTGGTTCCAAATGACTTGATTACATGTGACCTAAACTTCTAAAGTTGACTGGGAAATTTTGAATTTCTGGACCTGAAAATACCTAGCCAAAAAGGTTGTTAACAAATTGATGAAGCTACTATAATTTTCTCTCAATGGCTACTATAATTAATACTCAACTTCAGGTGGTGGTTCTATGGTTGGCGCTATCCGCGGATCTACTCAATGTGAGCCGCTGGTTGTGGGAAAACCCTCAACATTTATGATGGACTACTTAGCAAACGAGTAAGTCAGATGCTTTATTTATTGTTCTTCATTGTTTTATCTTAATTCTTAAGTAACATGAGTACTGTTATCTTGAGCAAAGAACATATTCTGATAAGAGTTTTTATGTTATATAACACCAAGGCATTCTCTTAAGGTGGATATCATATAGCGTGATACATATAATGCGCTTTAAATTTGCTTTATAAGAGATACGTAACCTTTGTGTACCAAATATTATACGTACCACAATATCTATAATCCGAGATGCATTATAAGAGATATAAATGAGTATTGCATTGTAAGACATATAATGCGCCTACTTATGCTGATGAACCAAGACAGCAATTGATTTGCTTTGTAAGAACAAGACTACTTGTGATAACGAAACCATTGAAGTGCTAACAAATTGTAGTGTTAGTCCATCCAAGACTTGCAAAAATGAAATTAAACTGTGCACAGAGTACACAAGTGTGTGTGCCTGCGCATTTACTCAGAGAGAGAGAGAGAGAGATCAATGGCCTATCTTACATTATTTTCTTTTATCTTACTGTAGATTAATTCTTTAGTTATTGAAGTTAAATTGCTCTATTTGGTTTTCTGACAAACATTAGAGGAGTTTCATCATTGACTCATCTTTTTAATCACTCACTATGCTTAGCAACCATCTAGATTATGTGCCCTGTCTTAAAAGTTAAAAGACACTCAAAGGCTAAAAGACATGACTTTGACTAATGAGGTAAACATCAATGATTTTGTAAATACAAGAATGCAATTATTGTAACAGAATGTACAATTTTCGTGATGTAATTTTGCATTCTAATTAGTAGCTGACATGTACTAAGTCGCAGAACACTTGACATCTTAAAGAAGTGGACTTGAATGGATCTGATGAAAACATTTTGGTCATATAATTGCTGATATTAGTAAGTTGAATTTAATTAATGACAGATTTGGCATCCTGAAGTCACAGATTTGCATGGTTGGGGACAGATTAGATACTGATATTCTGTTTGGACAAAATGTTGGTTGCAAAACTCTTTTTGTTCTCTCAGGTAACTACACTAAAGTCTGAATTTTTGTTATCAGTGCTTCAGAGTCCTAACAACTCCATACAAACAGATTTTTATACGAACAAGATTTCAGACTTTTTGTCTCTCAAGGTTGCAATTGTATGATTATTATGTTACCCCTAAAATCAATCTTGGGCGCATCTGTCATTATTTGTCTCTGCCAGTCATAACTTTGATATTATTAATGTCCATGTAATTTTTTTATGTATATTTTACTGGATGTAGGTTTCTGAAACAAAAAGAAACAGTATACATTAATAAATATAAAAGTTATGCTCTTGTGATCTCTATGCAATTGTTAAACTGGTTGCTAATATATTTCTGCATCTTCTTCTTGGCAACCAAACCAGCACATAGCTGCAGCCATCCGTGTCTCTGAATTTCTATTTTTGCTTCTCTTTCTTCTGTGTGATTGGCTATTGCGCTTGGATAGCTAGTAGCTAAGGAGGCGTGTTGTTCATTTCATGTCCCAAAAGTCTATTGGTCTAACCCTAGGCTAGTGGAGCCTGTTATTTGTCTAAGTTGTGAAAATTGAAAATAATTTTTATATAATATTATTGAGTATCAAGATGGGAGCTTCAGTATTAAGCCCAATATAGGGATCCAAATTATAACAAAACTCAATATTACTAAAGGGTTAGAAACTTAGCGGGAGGCTATAATGAGGAGTTTAAAGTGAGAAGGCTATTTGAGGAGGTCAATCTCACCATCAACAAATGTAAAGAAATCATGGAACTTAAACATTTTAAATACTTTGATGGTGGAATTGGCCTCACCGAATAGCTTCCTCACTTTAAGCTCGTTCTCTAGCCCCCTAGAAACTTAATGGCAAAGTACATGCATTATTATTCTGTTATTGACGTACCAAATAATTGAGGATTAGAAACTTAAGAAACTTTTCCATTAAGAAAACTGGTGTATAGTGGAGCGTAAAGAGAATCAAACAAAGACATTGAATAACTACAAGTCTAAAGTATATTGGCTGAGACTGAGAGGATAAGAGGGATTGCTAGGCAAACCCTCCATTCTCTAATATTCTAATATTCTAGTATTCTAATATTCTATTCCCTACCGCCAAAAAGATGGCCTAATATATCCTGCTGCTGTTGATCAATGTGATCACCATGCTTCAAAAAGAAGCTCAAATGTTCTCTTTAAAATTTAAAAAAAAAAAAAAAAAAGAAGCTCAAATGGGGTCCATTCATTCACCACAAAAGCAAAAGCAACTCACTTCTCTCTGAACAACATTCTTGCAATTACCCAAATTGCCTATCTAGCTACTATATTCTTTTCTTGCCTTGAACAATGCATAATGAATCAAATTCAATCCAAGGGCATTTTGGTCATTCAACCACTAAAAGTGTCAATAATTTAGTAATTATCATACACATACAGTACTTCAATTAATAAAGTTTATGAATGAATACCTTAATGTATGGAAAGCAAATAGAGAAACAAAAAAAAAGGGTGATAAGCATTTTGAATTCTTGAAGCTTTCAGCAGGACCAAACACAGAGTAAAGCATTGCCACCCATATAAAGAGAGAGAAATTAGGAGTTAAAAAACACAAGTAGAAAACAACACAGAAAGAAGAGAGAGAGAGAGAGAGAGAGAGAGAGAGAGAGATGTATAGGTTCAGCAACACAGTTATAGGGTTCTTGAACCTCTTCACTCTCTTAGCATCAATACCCATAATTGGAGGAGGTCTATGGATGGCAAGGAGCAGCACCACATGTGAAACCTTCCTCCAAACCCCACTTCTGGTGGTGGGTTTTGTTGTGCTCATCATATCTCTAGCAGGCTTCATTGGTGCTTGCTTCAATGTGGCTTGGGCACTTTGGGTGTACTTAGTGGTTATGTTGCTCCTAATTGCAACCCTAATGGGTTTAACTGTGTTTGGGTTTGTGGTCACAAGTCAAGGTGGTGGAGTGGATGTGCCTAGTAGGGTTTATAAGGAGTACCATCTTGAAGATTACTCACCATGGTTGAAGAATAGGATTAAGGATCCTAATTATTGGACTAAGATTAGAAGTTGCATATTGGGGTCTAAGACTTGTGCTAAGCTTGTTGCTTGGACACCTCTTGATTATCTTGAGAGAGACATGTCTCCCATACAGGTAATTAGTACATATGTGTTTTTTTTGCTTGGTAATTTACAATTCATTGCTGGCTATATATTCAAGTTCTTTTGGGTCTTGTATTATATGTGATTGTAAGCCTCTATATTTTCCTAAACATCCTCAAGAAATCAATAGAATTGCAAATATGATAATAGAAACTCCCTTCTTACAACTTTTCTCTCTCTTTTTTTTTTTCCATACTTCAAAAAAGAAAGTATTGTTGAAACATATATTAGAAAAGGATACTTGATAATAAAAAAATAATTTTGCTTGTGTTTGTTTTCTTAAAAATTCGATCGATTCATTCACGTTTCTTAATTAGGTTGACGTATTGTAATTTATAATTAGATAGAAGCATAATATGATAAAGAAAATACTTGAAATCCTAACTTTTTCTCTAAAACTTTCTTTCTTTTATTCAATTAAGTTTTCCCTCGTACCCTCGAAGTTCTCTCCTCATGTATGAACCATAGAATTCTTCCCATTGTATGTATTTCAAGACGGCTTTTCGGAGCAAAAGTTAAAAATAAATATAGAAAGAGCTTTTCTTTGGATGATAAAGTAGAGAGAGAGATATATATGTATAAAGTTCATGTCGTGTGTAAAGACTTACTAGCTCATTCTAAAGCTTGTAATAATTTAATGATTTGCGGTGCATATATGTATGTTATATGCAGTCTGGTTGTTGTAAGCCACCAACATTATGCAATTACAACGTGGCAACCACTGTGAGTCAAGACCCGGACTGCTACCGGTGGAACAATGCGCCCAATTTGTTATGCTACGAGTGCGATTCATGCAAAGCTGGAGTGCTTGAAGACATCAAAAGAGACTGGCACAAGCTCTCTGTCCTCAACATTGTCATGCTTGTGGTCCTCATTGGAATCTATTCAATTGGGTGCTGTGCTTTCCGGAACACCCAAAGAGCTGAAACGGACCACCCGTATGGTCAGAACCGGATGTCCAAAGTTCGACCCAGATGGGATTACTATTGGTGAGTTACGTGTTGATCAGTAAAATGTTATCTTGTCAGACTGTGAATATGAATTGTTGATTACATTTATTTTGATTTTGGAGTTATAGTATACTCCTCCACCTAACTTATATGCTTTTGATTTTGAAAATTATAAACAAAGAATGTGAAAAATTATGTAACGAGTCCAAAAGAGCCTTTAGTTGGCCAATAAAAAAAAAAGTAAGATAAATTAACCATCAAAGTTAGGCTGAAAAAGGTGAGCGGTAATTCTGAAACTTGGTAAGAGTGGTCTAAAGTGTTTGTCAAGACAGCTTTAGATATATTAAAGCTTTCAATCTCTCTCCCTCTCATTAATGCTTTTTTTCTTAGGTCATAAATATATCTCTCTCTCTCTCTCTCTCTCTCTCTCTTTCTCATTGCTTAATGCTAAGCCATGCTTTTTTGGTTACTTTTTTGCAGGTGGAGATGGTGGCATCACAGAAAAGAACAGCTTTATTAGTTGAAGAAACTCTATGTTCTTTCTGTTACTGTGAATCTTGTTCTTAGGTGTGCTCTAAAGATGGGACAATTCAGTTGTTTTTTCAATGTATGGGAATTGGAGGTCTCAAATCCTCTTTTTGGATAGACTTTTAATTTTAATTTTTAAATGTAGTTGGTTTTTTTTTTTTTCTGTACAAAGTTGGATTTACTTTTATTTCAAAGATCATACCACTAGCTTTTTCTTTTTTCTACTTTTCTGTCATATATGGACTTACACAACTTAATCTATGTACTTATAAACAGACCTAACCAAATCTACAGAGATATTACACCTCTAACATAAAAACAAGGATCAATGTAAGATTCCTCTACCTTTGCACATATATAATATATCAAAGACTGAAAATTGGGCCAGCCCCAAAAACCAGATATGTATGTGTGCAGCCAAATTTCAGACTACACATTCATATATATATATATATATATAGCAGATATGCAATTCTTAATTTAAATGATGAAATCTTGATACATTTTATATATGACAGAAAATAACAGTTTTATTAGCTTGAGAGATGGGTGCTCTAAAGAGATGGGACAAACTCAGTTGTATATATAATGTTCTTGCTTTTGGAAATCTCATGGCTTCATTTACTGCTTTCTCTGTACAGAAATGGATGAGATCTAACTACTTTATTTTTTTCAAATAATCATGCTATATTACCAACATACCTTACTGCCGGACTTTTGACTGGTGTAGTTTTTAATACAGAAAGCAATAAAAGCAGAATGAAGTATATATATATATGCAACTTGCTCATAGAGCATAAGTTTGAATTTGAACAGAAATATAGAAGAAAAAGGGCCATGGGTTTGGTCACCGAATATAACTATGCAATGTTAATTAGGTTAACGAGTCTGGCCTTTCTATAAGGAATATTTTTTTTGATAAGACCATTATATGATATGGAATATAAGAAATTTAGTATGGCCTGAAATGCAACAAGGATGATAAATTTTCATCACCAAGCGAAAAAATTTAATCCCATTCAAATAAATCACATAATCACATTCAATCGCGAAAGTTAATGCCAGCTACCCCCTTCCGATTATTCGGGGACATTGAAAGTTGTGGGAAGGACTCATTATCTTCTTAAAGAGCAGTCAGCACCATATGGCCCATACCCTTTGGCATTTGCCTCCTTCTGAGCTCCATGGCAGATGGCACCGTATTGTTTAGCTTTCTAGAATGAGTACCACACATAAGTTCTTTGACATTTCTCAGTCTTTCTGCAGTTCAATTTAGGTACCCTTTAGGTCCTCAAGAAGATTAGTTTTGTCTAGAATATCAAATACCATGAACCATTGCAGGGTCACAATTGGTTGCGTGGAATGAGTATGTATTATCCCCCGTGGACTTCCTGGGATATTTTTTGGTTCATAGACTCTTTCAATCATATCATGTTCTTTAATTGACCCAGAAAGAATAATATTGATTTTTTTCCTTTTATATTTTCTGGCATTGTAAAAATTATGAACTGACAAAGGAGAAATAATACAGTAGTATGGTAGTACCATGTGGTAATTGACATAAGGTGCTACGCTCCATTCAACTTGCGACATTTCTCACAAAGACCCTTTTGAATCTTGTAAATGCCCTTCATTTTCAGTTCAGAACAGGAAAAATCTTAAGCTGTCTGTCCACCACAAGTTCATGTTCTTAAAAATTCATACTCGCAATTGAACGACACTATGAACTAGTAGTGGTCATTTTGACAATGTCCATTTGTCCCATTTCTCATTCCAAAGGATATATTATTGAAAATTATCTCCAAGTTAATTTGCTGATTTGCTTAATTTTGATAAGCTCTTGGCGACAAAGTCGGCATAGAATGACAGAGACTTAGGCTGTTACTTAAAAGTCTTTCATCATAACTGGTCTTAGACAATGTCTTGAATTTCCTGTCCTGCCTTTTCCCTTCATCACACATAATTTCCCTTATAAATAACAAAGAGAAACACATTTATATACATATAATATTTAGATTCACAAGAATATCTTGGTAGCTCTTTTGAGTAGATATTCGAATGGCCGAACTCAGTCAAGAGCGTTCCCTACAGGAAACACCAACATGGGCTGTTGCCGTGGTCTGTTTTGTGTTGCTTGCAGTTTCAATCTGCATTGAACATATCATACACCTCATAGGAAAGGTAAGGCCAGATTGCTTAGTTAACTAATTGGCTTCAAGCTGATTGGCCTCATTCCCATAAAAAAATATTGTTCAGTTAATGATCATGCACGCAACCAAATCCAACGTAGTTGGGATGAAGGCTTTGCTGCTGCCTTCAGTTTATTTGGATTTTCAGTTTATTAAACTGGTGGAGATGAATCTGAGTGCACAAAAATTAGTGTTCTGGGCATTGGCTGCCTGCTTGAATTTACTTTCTTGTCTTTAAACATCAATGTTAATCATTGCACCTGACATTGTTCTTGCACCATTTTCAGTGGTTAACAAGCAAACACAAGAGAGCTCTAGTTGAAGCACTTGAGAAGATTAAATCTGGTACCCCATCATCCAGTCATTTAGTTTTTTTTTTCTTTTGGAATTAAAGCAATTTATGTTTGTTCAAAGCCTAACAATTTGTTTGTTCTCGTTGATTTCTTTGAAGAGCTCATGCTATTGGGATTTCTATCCTTGCTCCTGACTGTGCTGCAAGAACCTATCTCTGGTATATGCATACCAAAAAGTGTTGGAGACTCTTGGCTTCCCTGCAGTAAGGAAGCACAGTTAAAATTGAAAAACAAGGGTAGGAATCTTCTTTATTTCTCAGATCCTGACTTCAGTTACAGGCGCAGATTAGCAGTAAAAGGAGATGATTATTGCTCAAAGAAGGTAAGAAGCAAGGGTTCTGTTCCAATAGTGATATATAAAATCCTTTGGCCACTAAAAGTCTAATTGACTGTGCATTTTTGCAGGACAAAGTTGCCTTTGTGTCTGCCTATGGGATTCACCAACTACATGTATTTATCTTTGTGTTAGCAGTTTTTCATGTGCTCTACTGCATCCTTACCTTGACTTTGGGAAGATACAAGGTAAAGTAGCATATTAGTACAACTTTGGAGCTCTCTCTCTCTCTCTCTCTCTCTCTCATCTTTTCAGTGTATTTTTCATCTTTTTTGGATTACAGATGAGAAAATGGAAGGTTTGGGAGAAAGAGACAAAGTCAATTGAACATCTGTACCACAATGGTTTGTAATTTTGCTCCAAGTTATTTTATCTACTTCAAGCTAAGTGGGTCCTTTTTTTCTGTACCCAAATGATGAATAGTTTAAGCATGCAATCATTCTTGACATATGATCAACTTTCTAGCTCCTTTTTTTCTTTCCCAAAGAATGATTAGTTGGTGTCCAGGTTGACTTTAATACATCATCTTGCTGGAACTTTTCTGTTGACTATTATTATTATTTTTTTCTTGTAAATTATAATGTTTCTTCTTACAAACTTTGTTGACAGATTTAGGCTTCTCATGACTAATTATAAGAATATTTTCCAATTAACCATCAAGGGCACTTCTTGGATTATAACTCATTAAATTATTTGTATTGCAGATCCAGAAAGGTTTAGGTTTACAAGGGACACATCATTTGGACAGAGACATTTGAAATTCAGGTCACCATTGACCCTTTGGATTGTAAGTAACATACTTCCGTGAAGTTGAGCTTTGTTCCCAAGTTCTGTCAGCAAGAAACCTTGATGTCAACTTCAGAAACACACTCCTAAGCTTCTCAACTTACATAAAATTGCTTGACCAAATGTCTCAAAGTTTCTCATTTTTCCCTTCCAGGTGTCTTTCTTCAGGCAGCTCTTCCAGTCGGTTACTAAGGTTGATTACCTTACTCTGAGGCATGGATTTATCATGGTAAGAAAAACAGTTGCCTAATTCATTTGCATACGCAAAGCCTTAAATGGGATTCAAGATGCAGGTCATAAATGGACTCAAATTCTATGCTTTGTGATTTCAGGCACATTTGGCACCAGACAGTGAAACGACATTTGATTTTCAGAAGTACATAAGCAGATCACTTGAAGAGGATTTCAAAGTTGTTGTGGAGATCAGGTTGGTGTTCTGTAGTGTCTAAAGTCATTAGGTTCTTTGTTTAACTCTGTCTTACAAACTTGAACTTTATACTTCATGGATGCAGCCCAATTATATGGTTCTCTGCAGTGTTGTTCTTGCTTTCCAACACATACGGTAAATGAGATATTCTATTAGGTCTAATCTGTTTCTAGTGTTATTGTAAAATCCTATTTTTATTATTATAACTGATTCTGAAAATTGCCATGAAAAGTTTAGGAATTTACTGACAAAGAAATGTTTCCTCTTTGGACAGGATGGTATTCTTATTTTTGGCTACCATTTATCCCTTTAATTGTAAGTTCAAATACAAAATTCATCATCCAAGTATCATGCATTCCCTTTTTACTATGGCCATTGCAGTTGCAGGCCACATAAATTTAAGGGTTGTGAGCAAAACAGAAAATCCTGATAGTGTTAAAAATCTTGTAGATAATCCTGTTGGTGGGAACAAAACTACAAGTGATTATATCAATGATGGGGCTGAGGATTCAGGAGGGAGGGGATGTGGTGAAGGGTGCCCCTCTTGTTCAACCCGGCGATCACCTCTTCTGGTTTGGAAGCCCTCGCTTCATGCTCTTTCTCATCCACTTTGTTCTGTTTCAGGTACTTCAAAATATGCATCTAAAATTCATATGTATAGCTTCAATTCACGGATATTATATTATCATATACAGTCATACTTGTTTGTATTTTTACATGCTGCTCTTTTGTTATTTCTTCCTCCTCATTGCAGAATGCATTTCAGCTGGCCTTCTTTGCATTTAGTACAGTAAGTAAAAATGACCACATTTACAAAGATCTGCTTATACTTAAGTTTAGATGTTAACCAAAAGATACTTTAACCATTGAAATAGAGCTTTCTTTAGTTTTCATATCCTAAATAATTGATTTTCTCTCCCTCAGTATGAGTTTGGGATAAATTCTTGCTTCCACCACCGCATCGAAGATATCGTGATCAGGATCTCAATGGGGTGAGCAGTGAGCTTTACACACTAAAACAAATTTGTACAAATCCATATGTTAATCATTCAATGAGCACAATTTTTTTTGCTAATGCACACAATTCCTTTTTTTGGGTGATCTCTCCTCAGGGTCATTATACAATTTTTATGCAGTTATGTGACTCTGCCTCTCTATGCTCTAGTGACACAGGTGAAAATGATCTCACTTTCAATATCAGATTTTAAATTGTGCACAAGAAAATTGGAGAGAAAAAAAAAAGAAAAAAAGTCCCAGTAGGCTACAAGTGAATCCCAATTGATTTAACATCGGTTAACTTTGTTTCGTTTGATCAAACTCAAACAGATGGGTTCTACAATGAAACGCACCGTTTTCAATGAGGAAGTGGCAGGAGCACTGAAGAGCTGGCACAACAAAGCCAAAAAGAACACAAAACTCAGCCATCCTTCACACTCAAACACACCATTCCTAAGTACGCCGGGAACTCCCAGCCACGGCATGCACATGTCCCCGGTCCATCTGCTGCACAAGCACAACAACCGCAGCGATGCTGATGGCTATTATGAATCTCCAAGAGCATCAAACCTTGAATTAGATCATTGGGAAACTGAAGGGTCACCACATTCCCTAAACAACAACAATGCTGGACCTAGTGACCCAGAAGAGATTAGGGAACTGGATCAAGAGCCTACTTCAACAACCCAATTGCCTCCGGCACCGCCTGGGATTCGTACTCAGCATGAAGTTAACATTAGTCTGTCTGAGTTTTCATTTGGCAAAGGAAAATGAAGAAGTTGATGGAGTTGGATCATATGACATGCTGTTAACCCTTTTCTTCTTCCTCTTCTTCTTTTGTGTACATCATATATGGTTGAGCATTTGCAGCAACAGAGGATTGGATGATTTCATTAATTTGTATTGCGTGTAGGATATTGTGTGCTATGCACGATGGTAGTGTATTTTTTGCTCTTTTAGGCATCACATATTGTACTTTACATATACAATTTCATTTTTAGAAATATAATTTTTATACCCAAGAGATAAAAGACTACAAATGAATCCTACACAGTCGGGGTGTGAGTTCACGAGCATTGTTAGGATCAGTCGCGCATGCGCTCTTTAATTCATCCTAATCATTAATATTTGCATGCACGAATGTCTCTAACATTCTCTATGAACTTTGTTACACGCAAGAACGAAAGAAGATCATTCCACTAATAACTAAGATGCTTGATTGATTTGATGTTCAGATTTGTAATATGTGGTTTTGTGTGAGTGAGATTCCTTTCTATCCCCTTTTAGATTGTGTAATGTCATTATTGTTCACAACTGTTGCTAATGCTTCAATTTCAATCTTTAATAACAACCCTTCTACACAAATGGCATCAAAAGATTCCTATTTTCCTCCATTGCCATCTTTTTCAGTCTCATTCCAGCTATGTGATTGCCATACTTGTACATTACCCTCCAATAAAATATTTGATATTATCTTCTTATTAATTAATTCCAACTTATTCTATAAACTAATTATTATAAAATAATTTACTCCAAATTACATTATCACCTTTTTTTGTTTTTGTTTTAAAAAAAATTATAATATTATGATGATTTAATGAGTGATTATAATCAGTCACACCAACAGGAACAGCAGGTCGTGCCCCCATTATAGTCTCTCATTAATAAATTTTAAAAACAAAAATAAATAAAAGATAAAACAGAAAGACAGCCTCATTACCATTTACCACCACCGCTGCAGAAACCGTTAAGTTGAATAGCAACCGTCGATCAGAAAGGCGATTGATCACCGTGAGCATGGAGGTCCGCCCCAATCCAACGGCCGATAACTCGTCGGTCGTGCAGCCCCAGCGTCAGCGCCAAACACCCGCAACTACTCAGAAAAAGGCCCCTGCTTCTCCCATCCCGGTCGACACCACCTCCGTTTCAAAAAGGTCAGTCCTTCTCTTGAATTCGCTGTTTGGATCCCGAGATAATTCAATTCGCAACTGAACTTGGTTTGTTTCAATGTTGTTGTAGGCTTCAGAAGGAGTTGATGTCTCTGATGGTATGATATGTTTCTCTCTTTTATTACTTTGTTTCGAAAAATTCTTTGCTTTTGATTTTGTCTGAATCTCTGTTACTTAATCTTTCATTTCTTGTTGTATTTGTTTATTTTTGCTAAATCTTGAACTGGGTTTTCTGTGGGTTCAATCTTAATTTCATAAGCTGAAACTTGAAGCATAATCTAGAAGGAAAAAACAAAGGGGACTTTCTTGATTCTTGATAATCCTGGGATGATGTGGATGTGTGGTGCAGAAGTTAGGTAGGTAGGTGTGTGTGTTCTCTAGGAATTCAATGCAAAGCATCAGATTATGGCTGCACTGCGTGTGTGGTTGTCTGAGAAGTCTTAACCATGATCACACTTCCACTTGTAGGCGTTACACACTGGAAGGATATGTTGTCAATAAAATTTTCTATGCTGAACAGTATCTTCTTGAAGTTTAATGTCTAATAGGAGTCCATTTGATGAATTGGTGACCTTATTTCTTGTTACTTTTCATTTCAGTTATGAGACAAGTAACTCTTGGTTTTACTGACGTTTGTCCATCCAACATCTATTGGTCCTTGTTTTCAGATGAGTGGAGGAGATCTTGGAGTATCGGCTTTTCCTGAAGGTGAGAGCATTTTTACATGGCTTGGCACAATTGAAGGTGGAAAAGGAACTATGTATGAGGGTTTATCCTACAAACTTTCTTTGCGTTTTCCTCTGGACTATCCTTTCAAGCCACCCCAAGTCAAGTTTGAGACAATGTGCTTCCATCCAAATGTTGATCAGTTTGGCAATATATGTCTTGATATTCTGCAGGTATTTATCGTTGTGTTAAAGAAACTGGTATCAAGCTTTGTGCTAGTAAGGTCAAAGAGGATAAAGTGAGAGAAACAGCCTTCTCTGTGTCTCTAATATGGAGAAGTTATGATTGACCATTATGATGGTGACAGTGTCTCTTGTATCGAGGAGTTTGCTCCACCATATGATGGTCTTCACTCTATAGTATTTGAGGTGTCCTATAGAAAACTAGAATTGGTTGGATAAATCTAAATGTTTGTTCACATGTCAATGCCCCTGACTCGGGGATGCTGGTAGTGCCCCTTACCCGGTGGTGCTGCAGTGCCCACATGTCTGTGTCCTTAATCCAAGGGTGCTGCAAAATCTGATAGGGTCATAACAGCACTATTGCTGCCGTGGCCATCTTCATCTAGAACTAACAAATACAAAAAAAAGAAGACAAAAAACAAAAATGTAAGATCAGTATTTATGGGTATTTTGAGAAAAATTGATGGAAGAGTTGAATGATAAGAATGCTACTTTTATTGTGATGGGGGTGGGGAAACAGATGTAGGGCAAGCAATTGATTGGTGATAATAATGTCACTCTACGAGTCTTATATTAATATTGGATTGAGTTTCCTTTCTTTCACTTTCATGTACTCTTAAAAGGCTTATGTTGTTCTTGCTATACGTGGCACAGGACAAGTGGTCTTCAGCGTACGATTGCAGGACTATACTTCTGTCCATTCAAAGTCTATTGGGAGGTAAACTTGCTCTTCTTTGCATGAAAGTTCTCGTAAACTTCATTCATTCTTTTCTGACATTTTAGTTCTTACATGCAGAACCAAACCCGGAGAGTCCCCTCAACAGCTATGCTGCTGCTCTGTGGAATAATAAGGAAGGTTAGAAACTTGAGCTTTAATGTTCTTAAACCTTCAACAACCTTGCAATTCATGCTAAGTTCAAGACTTTGTAGCCTATGAATGCACCATGAGATTAATTGCTTTTACCACCTTAAGCTATAAAATGTTGTCGTCCTGGTAAACTAATGTTCCAACTGGTATGCCATGGATTGGAATATGATGCCGGTGGGTGAGAAAGTGCCAATTCTTCCTCGGTTGGACTGTGCAAACCTCTAATGCAATTCTTGTTCATTTTCTTGTACAGATTACAGAAAAATGGTCCACAAACAGTACTTTGCTGGAGAATCACTTGAGAGTTGATTTGTAGAATTCGCGATGGATCACAAAATGTCATGTGGCCCCTGATTTCTCTGTACAGCTCTGTGGAGGGGAAAATGTTTGCAATGCAAAGTATAGTTTCTTTCTCATTGAATCCCAAGGCAACCAAATCCTTCCTGTTGGCCAACTTTGTTTATATTCCTGTAATGTGATTGCTAAATAAACACAATAAGAAGTTGTAAATTTGTTGAAATCAAATGAAGGTGACAATTATTTCTTTCATGTAATGGTTTTTTTTTCCTAAAAGCAATTTAATTTGAATGTTAATTTCTTGTTGTCAGCTGAAGTACTGGCCTTAGACAACTGAAGATGAATAAAAAGTTCTTATAAATTCCTAAAGGTGATGATCCAAGTTGTTAAACATAAACAAAAGGCAAACAAGCCTATAATTAATGCATGTCACCCTGAGGCTCGAGATTGCAATCACATATGTGTCTCATAACGCATATTAAAAGCATTTGGTGGTGGTTTTGGGTGCACCACATCCAGCTGTGGGGTTGACTTTGTGATCGAGTGTTGTGTTGGAGAGAGAATGACAAGTTTCAAATTAGGGTGCTCATATCTCTGTTGTTTTCTTTCTCATACTTCATAACAGAGTGTTCTTTTCCCGTGTAAGTTAGTGCGAGAGTGAACGTATCGAGTTTTGACAAATATAAATGAAATGCATTTCGAGTTTTGACAATATCACCACCATCAAACAAAATGCATTCTTCTCATCAAGTAACAAATAACCAAACAAAGACAAAACCCAACTTCAATGACAATAAATTATGGGCTGGTTTGTGTTATTGGGCTGGTTTTCATTATGGGTTTGCTGCAATGCTCTTTGTGTTGTAGAGAGAGAGAATGCCTAGTCCAAATGGATCCAAATCCTTATTATCTGCTTGACTTTTTCCTGCATATGCCACATCATTAAAATAAAATATAAGGAAATTTTAACACAAAACCCAATTTTCTCATAACTAGAAAAGAAAGATTAAAAAAAAAATACCCTAATTGAACTAACAGAAAACTAACAACGTGAAACTTGACTCCTGCAATACCTCTCCCCATTGGATTCCTTCTTCTTTTCATTCTATCTTTCTCTGCAGCCAGCTTCTCATCTTTAATTTGCAAATATAAATTTGACTAGTGTTATTGGAATTAATATTTGGGTTTTTCTTTGGTCAAAGATGGAACTTCATTGGAAAGATACAAGCCAGCAATGAATCAGGACAACAGAACCCACGAAATCAAACTAGCAAACAGATTCAGGATGACCAAGAAAACACCCAAAGCTCCAAAAAAAACAAGAACTCAGCCACAAACATCTAGTAGAAGCCAGACCCCGATGAACAAGTTGCAAATTGTTTATGAACTACGAATTTGAAGCTCTCCATGGTTGCTATTAGAAAAAAAAAAAACAAAAACAAAAAAACAAAAAAAACTAAACTAAACTAAAACCAAGCTTGGAGGGATCAGGGTTGGATCCAGAAAATCAATGGTTATAGAGAGGTTTTAAAGAAAGGAAAATAGATAAAATACATGTGCAATTGGGTAAAGAAGACAAGCCCTCCCAATAATCTCAGAACCAAGGAACTAAATATCGATATTTCGCCGATAATATTGTTTTTTTGAGTGGGCGATATTTTAGCACATATCCACTTAAATATCGTCAATATATCGATATTTTCGTTGATATTATTGCGATATAAAACTGAAAAATAAATGAAAATGGTTGAGAAATGGCGCTTTTGCACACCAGGGAATTCAAACCCCTCTCTTTCCCATCCAACTACTCAGCCTTATCCAACATGCTACAAATCAATTTGTTAACAAAAACTACAACATGTAATATTTATATGGTCTTTAAAATTTCTGCAAGCTAATATTATCTAGGATAAGTTTCCATAAAAAAAGAAAAAAAATCCCTAATGATAAATTTAGGCATATGTTTAATGTTATTTATTATTTTATTATGGAGTTCTATCTTTTTTAGGGTTATATATTATGGAGTTGTAATATTATTCACTATTGAGTTTTAATATTGTTCATTATATGTGATACTAAGTTTTAACTTTAATAGGAATTCTTTCTATGTGGTACTAAGTTACTCATATATATATATATTTTGTCAAGCTCATATATCTTATCATATGTAATACATTATAGTAACTTATTATAACTAAAAAATTATGGTGTGTCTAATTTTCTTTCACTAATTACTACATATTTTATAAAGACAGTGTTTGTCAGGTCACTACATAACCAACTTAAATCACTCAAACCCACCATGCCATGCATTTTATTCCATTTTTTTTTTGGTGATAAAACAATAGACAATTGACTAAATAAACATCCTCTAAAGTTTCAATAAAAATTTCCAAGTTTTTCTCACAATTTCCGTGATTTTTATTCAATTTTTATCGATATCAATATTTCTTCGACATTTCCATCGATATTTCCATGTTTTTGGACCACCGATATTTCCAAAACTCTCGATATCTAGACTAGCTTTGATCTTGTCCTTTGTCTTGCCATCGATATCTAGAATCGTGCCCATCAATGTGTCAAAGACATTTTTCTCAACAAGCATAATGTCGAGATTGTGCCTCAATTTTAGTTTCGACCAATATGGGAGCTCAAAAAACATAGGCTTGTGTTTCCAATTCATATGTGTAGAATGTCTGGTCCGACTATCTGTTTTCTCGAACGAAGCAAAATTCAAACGGTTAAGCTGTTCCAAGATCTCATTACCGGACCATTCTCTAGGTCTGAGGCGATGCTCTGTGTTCCTATCGAACTCTTTATCATTTTCCCGCCACTCGTGGTCCCATGAAAACCATCTATGATGACCAAAGTAACAAACTTTTCCAACGTGCCAACCAGAAGTTACATCTTCCTTGCATATAGGGCATGCCATATAACCTTTTGTGCTCTATCCAGAAACCATTGCATATGAGGGAAAATCATTCACAGTCCACATAACTGCTGCCCGCAAAGTGAACATCTTCCCAGTGGATTTGTCGTACGTGCGCACACCGTTTGTCCATAAATCCTTGAGCTCATCAACCAACAACCTTAAGTAAACATCGATTAACCTACCAGGATCCTCAGTTATCAAAATAGTCATCATCCTGTATTCTTTTTTCATGCATTTCCAAGGCGGCAAATTATACGGGAATACGAAAATCAGCCAAGTGCTGTGGTGTTGGTTTAGAACCCCGTACAGATTGAATCTGTCAGTGGCAAATCCCAATCTAATATTTCGGGGATCAGCAGCAAACTCGGGGAACGTTCGATCAAACTCTTTCTATGCCTCCCCATCTGTAGAATGCCGCATCACATCGTCGTCTACCCGTTTTTCCTTATGCCATCTCATGTCTGTGGCAGTATGCGTCGACATATACAATTGCTGTAACCTAGGTTTCAGGGGCAGATAACGTATGACTTTTTATGGGATCTTAGTCATTCTATTCTAAGATATCATTTTGAACCTCGACTCATTGGATATAGGGCATGCATCCAATGTTTCATACTCTTTGTAGAATAACATGCAATTGTTTTTGCAAGCGTTAATTTTTTCATAACCCAATCCAAGACCATTCAATACCTTTTGCGCGTGTCTATGGTCTTTCGGCAAACAATTGCCCTTCGGAAGCATTCTCTTGAAAACTCGCAAAAAGTAATCGAAACAGAAGTTCGACATACGATACTTTATTTTTCCGTGCATTAGCTCCACAATGGCCGTGAGAACGGAAAAGCTCTCGCACCCCGGGTATAACTCTTGGTTGACATTTTTTAACAGTTTTTCATATTGTTCGAACTCTGCACTGTCCATTAGTGTAGGCACGTCATCTTCCCCTTCCTGATTGATGTTGGTCAATGCAAATGGAAAAGCATCATTTATAATATCCATGACTTGTTCATTAGGATCCACAATAGGTTCAACATTGTCCACTCTTGTGGCCCTTGAAGACAAAGCATTGTCTAATTGTTCCCCGTGATGGTTCCAAGTGCTATATGTCTCAATCATTTCATTCCTTACTAAATAAAATCAAACATTTTTAATTGTCTCCCACAATGTGTTGTTACAGCTCCTACAAGGACACCGGATTCTAGTTGGACCGAAGTTGTGTTTACGTGCAAAGTCAGTAAAGTTCTTGAGGTGTACTGTAGGTATAAAAAACATATGTACCACCCAAAGAACATACATAGATGATACCGAAATTTCCACAACCGAAACCTAATCCTGTAACCGTAAATTACGTGACATGACTATGAATTCCCAAACTGTCCAAATAATGGGACAATTCAAGAATTAATTGGACCGCAGTCATGCTTTCGTATCCATGCACGAAATTCAACTAATCCTCGAACGGGAAACTAAGATCCAACTAATCCTCGAACGGGAAACTAAGATCCAACTAATCCTCGAACGGGAAACTAAGTTTTACTAAAAATTAAAAAAAGTACATTGTTCTACGTCACGAATCAAATTTAACAACATAATATAAATATAATTTCACAAAATAATATAAGTTTAACATAATGTAATTAATTATATATTTTTAAAATATAAAACGAAGAAAATACTTTCTCAATCGTTCTCCACCAATCGCAAATCACACATAATATCCCTATAGACAACGAAATTAATGGCGTTAGTACGAATTTACATTAATACATTCCCAGCAGAAGCAGAGGCAGAGGCAGAGGCAGAGCCTTTTTTTGTAGTCTGCCTCTGCAATGGCTGAATCTAGATTATATGACGAAGGATTTTGCGTGAAGAAAAGGAATTCGTCGCACAACACATCGTCATGCAAAAATAATACTTCGTCATGGGAAAACTCATTTTTGTCGCACAAGTGGTCACTTTCGTCGCCCAAAATACGTTTTTCGTCGCACAGATATGTGTCGACATCCAACTTTTATGCTTTTTCGTCGCTACAAATTTCGTCCCACAAATGCTCATTCGTGTCATGCATAAGACCATTTTCGTCGCTCATGAACGTGCCAACATCAAACTTTACGCGACGATAACGTGTGTTGTCGCGCTAAGTATTCTTTAGCGACGCACAAGTGTTTTGCGCCAAATAAAATAACCTGCGGTTTTCTTGCTAACTTTGCGCGATGATAATGTATATGGTCGCGCTAAGTGTTTTTTTGCCACGAAATATTTGGTCGCGCAAGTTTAGAAATATAAAATTATTATCTGCGATAGTTTGTGTTACGAATGAGTTTTTACATTGCGCAAGTGTTTCTTGTGCGACATATTTCT